>NC_087552.1:69009199-69376904 GCF_036250125.1 Pseudopipra pipra
ACAGCACAGTGTGAATAATCATTGAAGTTTTAACATCTCTCATGCCAGCCTGGCCTCTCTCCTCATTGTATTAGCCCTACTTCACTGAAAAACCTTGTGGCCTGCTGATATTTTGTTGGAAATACTACATTTCGAAGTTATGACATGCATTGTGTGTAGGAAAGGTTTTTCACCTCTCTGGAGAATGGACAAATATATGGGTGTAATCATCTTTGCCTCAATATCTGAGTGTCACTAAAGGTTTGTACCCTCATGCCACTCCTCTGGCCCTCAGACAGGGAGCTGAGTCACAGAGCACATGGAGCTGTTTGCCCACAGATCATGGAATTGTGGAATTGTTTGTGTTGGAAGAGACCTTAACTACCATCTAATCCAACTCCTGCAGTGACCAGGGACAATCTCCGCTAGACCAGGTTGCTCAGAGCCCAATCCAGCCTGACCATGAATGTTTCCAAGGACAGGGCATCCATCACCTCTCTGAGCAACTTTTTCCAGTGTTTCACCACCCTCATCATAATATTTTTTCTTTATATCTATTCTGTATTTACTCTCCTTTGTTTTATACCATTACCCCTTGACCTATCACAGCAGACCTTCCTAAAATGTCTGTCCTCCACTGTCTTGTAGGCCCTCTCTAAGTACTGGAAGGCCAAAATAAGGTCTCTCTGGAGGTTTCACTTCTCCAGGCTGAACAACTCCCTCTCTCTCAGCCTGTCTCCATAGCAGAGGTGCTCCAGCCCTCCTCTGGACTCGCTTCAGCAGGTCCATGTCTTTCCTATGCTGAGGATCCCAGAGCTGGACTCCTGGTGGGATCTCACAAGGACAAACTAGAGGGTTGGAATCACCTGTGGGGAGCGCTCAGGAAAGAGAGATCAAGAGGGCTTCCAGAAGGAAAAGGATGCAGGTCACCAAGACTACTTATGCAGGGTATGCAAGGAGCACATGCTGTAGCTCAGGTTTTAGGAATCACCTTGGATTCTGAACTGAATGTAGTTCAAATTAAAAAAAGGATTCTTCCATGCATGAGTTAGAAGGAAACAACACAAATGTCATTTAATTTACATGACAAAGTGCTGCCATTATTTCAGTATGACAGAATGCCACTAAGGGCAATTTCTGAAAATTATTTAAACAATGTAATGAGTTAAATGTCAGCATTAGCTAATTATGTTTATGCTAATTGTTAATTAGCCCCATAATGGAGACAGTCTTAATTAACAATAGTTATGTGTGTGTATATGTGTATGCAAAAAGGAGTGTGTATTGAGAGTGAGAGGCTGTGAAAAAAAATGTTGTAAGTAATTTAATTTCCTGTAATAATAAGTATTTCATTTCAGACATTAACGAGAATTTTTCTATATACTTTAGAAAAGATGTGATTAACTTACAATGTATCTGTAAGCAATCCTTTCTATAGAGCATCTGTTCTGTCACAACAGCATCTTTTTTTTTTCTTTTTTTTTCCCCCATGAACTGTGTAAAGCTAGTTCTGTCTCTGTGCTTCTGTGACAGGGAAAAACATACACTTTGGAAATATAGGCAGGGTTATGACAGGGAGGTCAACATAACTGAATCTCAGGCCAAAGAAGATCACTAATTTCCAAGATAGCAGGAAATTCTTGTTATATTTGTCAGAGAAAAAGTCGTAAACAGATTGATGTTCTTATCTATGTAATGAGTTGACACTTCTATAGCAAAAAAACCCTTCTATAATGTGGTCTGTTCTAAAAACAGTGATCTAAATTTAAAAAGCAATACCTTTTTTTCCTTATCATACGACATAAGAAAAAACCCCACATTATGACACAGCCTGCATGCTCACAGTCCATGGGTTTAGAGCACATGCTGGTGAAGTGTTTAAATAAAGGTTTTGGATTAAAGTGGATACTTCAGCCTTCCCCAGCCCTGCAAAGCAATTTGGAGCATCTTAAAGGCTTTGCTGAACTGAGACCGTCATTTCCAAGTTCTCATTCCAGTTTCAGCTGGGAAAGATCATGTCAAAGTCCTCAAGAGCTGTTTGTGCTTAGGGCACTTAAACTAGCCCCAAAAGACCTAAAAGACATCTCAAAGGAGAAGCATATATAGGAACACTGAAAATATTCCTTCAAGATTCCCACACAGTCCCACTTGGAAGCAGGTCTCCACCTCCACAGCAGTTCTGACCGACCTTTGACAGGACATTCAGAAAGAAATCACTTGGAATCAAAGAGAGTAGGAGTAAACTAGAGGAGAGCAAGTCCAACCTTTTGAGGTAAAGAGAGTCTAGATGCAATCCCCAGCTGCCCTTTGGGATTAGTGTGAATTATAGGCTTCCTAGTACCACGAGAAGTTCATCAAAATGATGGAGCTGGATGCTTCACAGAATTCCATGGTGGGAGGACGAGAGAAAATAGGCACAAGATGTGAAAAAATAGACTGGAAATGAGCAGGAGCTTTTTCACAGGGATGGTCCAGCAGGAGAACAGTTACCCAGGGAGGATGTACCTCCGTCCTTGGAGATTTTCAAAGACAGGATAAAGCTGTGAGCAAACTGGTCTGACCTCAGATACAACCTTGCTTTGATCAGGAGGCTGGACTAGAGACCTCCTCAGTTCCCTTCTAACCTGAATTATCCTATGATCCTATAAGCCTACATTTTGGATACACAGTTCAAATCCACAGGCCACAGTGCCCACTACTGTGCCCCAGCTTAAACTGAGAGTGCATTTTTAAAATCTGAGTTTGCGTGGAGATTAATGGAATATCACCATTTAGACACATATTTGGTCAAACTCAGCTCTGAAAACCAGAAGACAAACCCATATGTCCTAGCAGAGCTGCCCAGGTGTAACTGAGAAGAGAGGCTGGCCTCTCATGGACATCCAATTAAATGTCCATGCTGCTGCTAATAATGTCAGGGCTTTGATTTAAGTTACACCACCACTAAATATAGATGCAGCCAACAGTTCAGCGGCTCGCCAAAAAATAACAGTGGGCTGTTAATGACATTCCAGTTCTTCAGGGCTGGGAGAGCCTCTGGGAACAGCACACCAGTACCTACAGCTACCGTCGCTGTGCACTTGCAAGCCTGTGTTGTTGATGGGCCTTGTGAAGTCAGCAGCTCTTGGCTGCTGTGTCACTCACCAAAAGAAAGTTAAAACCCTTCTTGAACTCTTTTGTGGCTTCTTTGGGGGAAAGTATTCTCACACAGCCATGAAGGATATGATGAGATAAGAGTGCCTGGAATAAATACAGGACTCAAAGGGTCTGTGGAGCTGAGGGAGCTTGTAAAGCCAAGGTCATCTGCACAGCTGATCCATCACTACTGCCACGGCTCTCTCTCAGTTTCCCAGTTGTCCAGTCCAAGAAAGTCTCATAGAATTTGGCCTTGAGTAGTTCAAGAAGATATACTTGCAAGCGTATGACATAAAAATATAATAATTTCCTATCCAACATGCCAAGTTGTCTCCTTTGCTGCCTTTATTCTGTGAATGAGAACATGAGCAGATCTGTACTTTTAATAGGCTTAATTAGTGTCTGAAAAAATTACTGTTGCCTTAGAAATACAGTTCTGCACTTCAGTTCTGCCATATGTATGCAGTAATGAGTATAAATGCAAATGATTAAACATAGAAGCCAGCGAAATTGCCTTTGTAGCTACTTGTATATAACATAAAAGCAGCTTTCAGTCTGAGATATCAGTTTATAATTACATTCATAAAAATAAATTAAAAACATCAGTTAATTCTATAATAGTTACAGAAAAGAAACCAGACTTGCTTTTCACAATTACATTCTCTACTTTTTTGCCTGTGCTCAAACAGTGGAAGATACAAGTTTGTTCACAAGCTTTTCTAACAGCAAACTCTCATCCTGACTAGCTGCAAGGAGGTCAGTGAGAAAACTGAGGTCAATGAGGTCAGGGCTGAAAAGTGGGAAGTGAAGGTGTGAATTGTGTATTATTAGCTGATTAACACACATATTATGAGTCACGCCTCACAAGTGCTTTGGTTCAAATTAAACATTGCATTGTATTTCCCCCTCTTTCTATTTTATATAAGACAATACCAGCTTCTCAAAATGAAAAATCATTTTAAAAGTAAACTTACAAGTTAAAAAGTTCTGTACAGGGATGGTACATTTCACCATTGCCAAGACATGGGTATCAGGAGGTAACTCATGTTCATACTGTTCTGAAAAGTTGTTCAGTGGCAGTCAGCAACCTCCACCAACAGGAAAATGTGTGTTTCCTTTACTGACTCGATATTTCGGCTTCAATACATCCATCATCCTATAGATAAGTCTACTTTCTCCTGAATAACATGGTACTCAGCTGGGTTTTTAAGCTTCACTGTTGTATTTTGATAGTACCAGATGAGACCACCCTTCTTTCTCTCTCTGTGTCTTTACCACACAGCCCACATAGCACAGACCAAGCAGTTCCATTTGAGACAAAGCATTAGGGCAATACATGGATAAGTGAAGCAAAGAAGTCCAAATCAGGAACTAAAATGGTGTGATAATACACCACTAGCACCCAGTCATTCTTAGTTTTGGCCAGGAGAGGTATGACTTGCTACACTCCTCATGGAATTGGACACAACTTTTTGTTGCTAGGCTGTTACAACCACCCCTGAAGGTGAGGGTAACTCAGATTCTTATTAATAGATCACTTGAGGTAGATTAGAGTGAAATGACACTGAATTATCAGTGTTTATAAATATACATATGTAGGATTTATTTGAGAATAATTTGGTTGCAATAGGAAGCAGGAATGTAACTCTTTGGGTCATTATTATCTAGAGAAATATAACAATATAAAAGCATAAAAATAACACTTCAGAAAATGTATAAGGAAAAGAAAGAAAGATAAAGAAAGGATAAGAGTAGAAAGATACCACCACTCGTGAATCCAGCCACGAGGCTTGATTGTTGCAATTTAGATGTTTGTTGTTTGGAGTGATGGTCACAGTCTTGAGCCATCAGAGGTGTGAAAAGCCCCAAAACACGAATTTCAATGGGTTAATATATGCCTAGGTTCAGGTGGAACACCCAGATACCTCCCCTTGGGGGAGGGAGTTTTACACAGTCTGATGCAACATTGTGGATCATGTGGAAAGCCCCAGAAATTAGTCTGGGGGCATTTTGCAGGACCTTGGCACCTTCTAAGGCGTGACAGCTGCCCCTCACAGCAGCACAGCTGAGCCAGCCATGCCCCATCAGAATGGAGGAACATCTTCAGGCCTAGGTGTGAATGTCCCCGATATCTCCCTTCGGAGGGGAGTTTTCACACCTTAGTCAATTGTGTAAGGGAGGATGGTGGACCATAAAGAGCATTATCCCACCTGGCAGGATCTTCTTCTTATCAGTCTCTTTCCTTATCTGACTCAAAACCCAGCTCGTGGCCTCCAGTGCCCCCTCTGCACCCAGGCAGTTACTTTGCACATCCTCAGCAAAGCACTCTGCTGCTTTTACAAATGCCGATTTTTGGGCATTTCAGTCTCTCACAAAGGCAGCTTCTGCTCCTGTCAGGGAACAACTTGCTTGGGAAAACCAGTGAACCCTGTGGACTTTGGAGCTCAGAATGCACCGGCCCAGATGTCTCTCTATTAATGATCTTCCTGCCTTGCCTTGTACACGAGCAGAGTAACCCACCATGCACCATGGAAGTAACCCACCATGCACTGGGGGGGCAGTACTGTAATACATGAAGCCACAGAGAGCTGTGTGCTCTGTACCTGTGGGGTCACTCCAAGGGGTGAGGAAATTCAGATTTCATGAGGGTGCACCCTGAAAGGCAGCATAGGGTCTGAGCATCCTTCCTTTCCCTCTGTGAAGCATCCTTCCAGCACGGACTCTGACACCATGAACAGCCCAAGAATTTGGCTTTCGAGGGCCAGAGAGATGCAGCTGAAGTGTCCACACTGAGCCAAGAAAAGGACAAGTCCATGATACATATCTGTCATGCATCACCCAGCATGACCCACAGTCTATTCAGATTACAGAAAGGCAGATCCTGATCCCACACTATGGCACTAAATATGCTCAAAAATCTCCCTTTCCAACCCAAGGCCATGCCTGACCATCAGTTTGTGTGCAATTTTGTGACAGCAGGTGATGTTGGACAACTGAGCCACATTTGTGCATACCCAAGAGTCCAGCCCTGTCTGCTGTGGGTGCTGCTGGGGAAACACAGCATGCACCACCTTGGGTCAGGGCTGTCCCTAGAGCACAGGTGCCATGACATTACTCCCAAAGGAAAAGGGAGACTTCCACACAGTCCAAGTGGCCTTTTCTATTCTGACATAAAGATTTAGCCACAACTCCAGGTACACGGGGCAGATGGGAGAAATAGGTCTTAATTAGCTAACCATACTATATGTGCTATTGCTCCACATTTATGCGGTTAAGGGAACATATGTCCAAGGAAACAATTTTGTTGTCTCTTCCTTTGCACGTTGGTTTCTAAACAAATGAGTTATTGTTTTATTAAGGCAGCGAATTCCCTGACTGATGGCCGCATTCGCGGGATGACCTTGTCATTGTTTTCTCAAGTACTTGTAATTGTTACAGTGGAGAACATTGGGCTTTAATTATCTGTGCAAAAAAATTCATACACTCTGGTTACACTCTGCTGATTGTATTGGATACACCACGATATTTATTTGCCAAAGAGGGAAAAATGGCAACGGCAAGTCAGTCTAAGAACTCTCACAAGAGAAAGTAATGGTGGATATTACAGGTTCCTAAAATACTGTAATAGCATATAGTAATTCAAGGAAGCCTGGTAATCAGTTGACTCTCAGGTTCAGTACAGATTACTTGCTATTATATCAGGTGGTCTCTCAATCTTGAGAAAATATCTGTTAAGGTATAAACATTTAAGCGAAAGAGGCACAGAATGCAAATGCCATGGATTGGCAAACGGGTGTGTGCTGCACAAACACCATGACTTCTTTCCCTCATTTGAATATAATGTATTCATTTCACACCCCCAGCCAGTGGTTAGCATTACAAGGCTCCAGTTGCCAGGCATGCTCATTATAGATAATTTAATTCAGATAGCCTTTCAACAAAGTTCAGTCCCTGTGAGAATTTCCCACCAGCAGCCTGAGCCCAAACTTCTGAACCAAAGTCTGTCAGCAGCTGCAGTGGGGGCAAGGCAAAGATCAGGACTATGAATCAGGGTTCAAAAACACTAAAAACTTAGAAATGTACATGAAAAACCTCATATTGTCACAGAAAGATTTTGAAGAAAAAATATGCATATAGTCGCTACTATAATATTATGGATGCTCTTGCTTGCCATTTTAATACAACTTTGAAGCCCATTTTTGCCATATTCTGCTGCTTTTCCTTACAGTTGGTAGTGTTTTAAATCATAGAATCATAAAGTGATTTGGGTTGGAAGGAACATTTAACTATCATTCAGTTCCAATTCCTGTGCCATGGGCCAGGACACCTTCCACTAGATTAGATTGTTCAAAGCCCCATCCAACCTGGCCTTGAGCACTTTCAGGGATGGGGCATCCACAGCTTCTCTGGGCAACCTGTTCTAGTGACTCACCACCCTCACAGTAAAGAATTTTTTTCCTAATATTTAATCTAAACCTACTCTCTTTCAGTTTGAAAGTATTCCCCTTATCCTGTCACCACATGCTCTTGTAAAAAGTCCCTCTACATCTTTTTTGTAGGCTCCCTTCAGGTACTGGAAGGTTGCAATTAGGTCACCACCAAAGCCTTTTCTTTTCCAGGCTGAATAATCCCAATTCTCTCAGCCTTTCTGTATAGGAGAGGTGCTCCATCCCTCTGATCAATTTGGTGGCCTCCTCTGGACTGGCTCCACCAGGTCGATGTCCTTCCTGTGCTGAAGACCCCAGAGCTGGAGGCAGCACTGCAGGTGGGGTCTCATCAGAGCAGAGCAGAGGGGCAGAATCCCCTCCCCGACCTGCTGGCCAAGCTGCTTTTGATGCAGCCCAGGACACATTTGGCTTTCTGGGCTGGAAGTGCCCATTGCCATGTCACATCCAGCCCCCCATCCACCAGCACCCCCAAGTCCTTCTCCCCAGGGCTGCTCTTGACCTGTTCATCTCACAGCCTGGATTGACAACAGGGTTGCCCCAACCCAAGTGCAGCACCTTGCTCTGTAAGCAGCTCCACTGGTGTCACAGAGAGGAAGAAGGGTGGTCTCACCTGGTATTATTTAAATACAGAAGGATATTACAGGTTAATTTAACAGCCAGTGGTACAGAGCCATTGTGTGTAAGCATGCACCACGCTTTGAAGGAATCTAACTCCTGTTTAAATTTTATTATTGAGTTCATTTCTATCCTAACTCCTATATGTCTTCTATGATTAGAAGACCTTTTTCAAGTTCATCTCCCAAATACGTATATTATATAAAAGCTTATTATTGTTTATGGTGTAAACATCATATTTATTATAAACCAAGTATTCCACAAGCCCATTTTAAAGTTGCTTCAATCCTCAACTAATCCAGTTAAACTTGCATATATCTACTGGAAATGACTTATGAGCCATCATTTCAGCATTGTGGGAGAGAGAGAAATGTTTGACATACAAAAACACTGATGCAAAGTGACTTCACAGTTAATTCATTTCAGTTCGCAAAACACACATTCAATAGTGAGAAGTGATTTGGGAATAATTTCATTTGTTATTAGGTTTAACATAATGTGGCAGTATTAAATAAAGCACATATATTCAAGCCAATTCTTTTCATTTTAATTCTTTCAATTAAACGGAGAACGTATTACAGTGTGAACTGAGCAAAGCCACAGGGAGGTATTTGTGCCAGACTCTCACCTAAAGCCCACAAAAAGATGTTGCTTTCGTGCTGCACCCCTACCTATACCAGCATGCCACCTCCAGCTGTGGAAAGGAAAGAACAGTTGAAAGTTATTTAAAATGAAAAATGGGCATAGTCACTGCCAGTGTACACACTTTGGAGTGATCTGTATTTTTCTACTAATGTGACAGACACTTAAATGAAAGAAGTGAATTCACGGCTACAATAAAACAGTGGCCAAGTCTCCCTTGCCCTTATTTTATTTCTAGCAACAGTAATAAAATGGCTGTTTATTGAGCTTTTTTTCACTCTTGATTTCCTCTGTTTCACAGCCAAACAAAAATGTTATTTTTCGAGAAAGTAAAATAGCTTATTTTATTAAATTATTTTCCCTGTGGTTCCACAGTAAATGACAGCAAGATTTTATACGTTAACTGGTGCTGATAACAACATTTTCTGCTTTGAGAAATGCTTGGATTCACCTAAAGGGTTGAGGTTTTACTCGAGCATTAGGGATGAAGAGTAAAACTGTAGAAGCACCATAATCACTGAGCACATGTTAATGATGACAAGGCTATGCTACTTAGTTTAAAATACCCATGAAATGTGAAACACCAGCAAAATAAACACAGTGTGTGCCTGTGCATGGGATATGGGTTTAAGAGTGTATCATCTCCATCCTTGTGAAGCCATGCAAATAATTCCAGGTGAAAGAGCAGTATACAGAATATATATGTACACATATAATTTGCATAGGGCTGCCAGAACCTATGTGTCAATGAGAACCCACAACCCATCCCCAAAGGCCCAACTTTGCCTTGAAAGTCACCCCAGAGCAGGCCATGCTCCTCAGAGCTCCCAGACACTGCCAACACACAGTGGCAGCCCCTCTGTACAGGTGATGGAGTCGTTCAAGGACCAGGGGAGAGATAGTGTGTTATTGGCGGTGTAAATTCCAGCAGATACATCCTGGTCCTCAAGTCCTCTGTGCACGTTCTTTGGCTGGGCCACACAGCCTTGTTGAGCCCAGCATACCCTGACACTGGACCAAATGCTGCTTCTCTTCCCCCCCTCACGTGTGTATTCCCATTGACCCGACTGAATTCTTACGTGCATCAGCCACGTACAATTCCACCCATTTCCACAACAACCCTCTTCATTTAATCCTTCTGCAGAAAGTGTCGCCTCGGATATTTGTTTCAATAAAGTTATTGATTTCATATCTTCACCACTTTTGCTACAGTATTTTAGGTCAGTAGGCCATGTGGCCCTGCCTCATCCAATAGCTGTCTGGTCGATAACTTAAAAAACCTCAGTATTGACTGCTGGAAGAATGATCATGCAAAGAAATGGACCTGACATCACTCAAACGGATTGTGTTTGGCAACCCAGGGGGGTACAAAGTGAACCTATACTGATAACTGGGTCAGTCTAATAAAGATACATGTGTCATCAGCTTTACAGCAATTGATTCTCTTAAAAATTAAATGAACATGTGACCAAAGCAGTCTTTGGACTGAGCCTGTGTCCACTGACACCAAGATTCCCCTCAGTTTCATCGAGGCTTAGAATCAGCTGAAGGCTCAGCTAAGAGGCACATGTATCTGATACAAACCCATCACCTTGGTATTGCAGTTTGGAAATAAAAGTAAGATCAAGGCAAAAAGAAAATGTCAGAGCCATCAATTTCAGCAAGGCTTCTGCCCTTCACTCAGCCTCCCCAAAGACTTGGGAAATGGTTTTGTGCATTTCTTTGTTTAAACAACAAAATTGTAACTGGGAACCTGGACTGTTTTCTCTGCCTGAAAAAGGCAGAATGAATAGTGCTTGTTATCACCTGCATGATTTTTTGCTGTGCCTTAGATCCTAAGGAGTTTCAGACAGGTGGAATGAAATGCTCCGTGGAAACATTTTCTCCTAGGCAATAATTAAGGTGCCAGCCTAGACAACTAATGTAGAATAGACAATTAACTTTTGGACAGCAGAATTAAAATATGAAACTTGCAATTTGGGGGATCTTTCTCACCCTTATCTATTCTGATCTATTTTTCATGCAAAGTTTATTGTCAGAAATAACAGCTGGAATCTGGCAGGTTTGTTCCCATTCCTAGTTCAACTGCAGGACAGATTATTCTTCTTGTCTGTATCTGAAGTTGTCTCAATAGCCAGAAAATGGGAGTTACAACATTTATGAGAAAGAACCATTGTTACACACAAACTTTTATATCTATTTATGACTTCTTCTCCTTCAATTTATGATATCCTTATCAAAGCAATGTTATGTACAGCTGCACTTATATTCCCATCATCATTCAGTGATAAAAACACATGAGTAAATGCTGCTTTTCATGAACAGATGCTAAGCTGGAGCAAGGGCTCCAGGTTTAACACACAGCTCTGCTTGGTGGAGAATGATATTGTTTACAGAAAGATACTATTTTCAAAGCAGAGCCCAGTACAGTTCAGTTATAAATAGCTGAGGGTGTAGTTCCATTTGTTATTTCTGTAACTACAATTACTGTACTGGCTGACACTTGCTTTTAGTGTTCTGGGTACTGTTAATTCACTACAAGGTACAATAAATGTTATTTTTTTAACAACTCTTTTTTTATATGTAGGAACAGAACAGAATTCTTTGGACTTTAAGCTGTTTGTTTTACATCTTAGTTACAAATCTTTTCCCTAGTTTTCCCTAATCTTCACAGACTGATGTCCCACTGATATCAAAAAGGGTGCACTTCCAAATGTCACATTATTATCAGCCACTGACTTACCACACTTTATGACGTTTTTCTTCACATTTAATATTCCTGGCCAATGGAGTTCACAGGCCTTTTGTCCTGTCAGATTGGCCATGCGGACACCATGTGTCATTTGTCCAATAGTTTTCCCTGCACATAAACCTCAGCCAACATTGTTTGGATCTTCAACAGTAATCAATCCAACAGCTTGATAAATATTACAGTTGTTAATTTAAATAACTAAGAAATTATAAATCAATCTGATTCAGAATCCGGGGTACCTGGCTGAGAGTTCAGGTCCAAATTTTCGTGTTGAATATACAGCTATAATGGGAGTCTCAACTTGGATTTGGCATTCAAATGCCTAAATTAAGAAACATTTCTGTGTAGCACTGAGCCATACAGCAGTTCTGTTGTTTCTTACCTGATGCAGTTTTTTGCATCTGTTCTAAATGCAGAGAAAATTGTTGCAAAATGCTTCAGTATACCCACTTTGTTTGGCTGTAAATAGGAGGACATGCTTTCAATCTGCATTTAGGCAGCCTAAAAAATTACATTCCCTCCTCCCTAGACTGGAACTGAATAGTAAATTATCCCCTCTCAACTGGGACCAGAGTGTTAAGAGAGGAGTAACTGCTTGCCAGCCATGCTTTAAACTACTCCAACCTGGTTACAAAAGCACTTTGGGCAGTGCCTTCAATACCCTTACTTGAATATGCAGGAAGTTTCTCAGTACTGACAAGAGCAGGATTTCAAATATCAACAATATGTGGCAATAAAACATCAGGCAATTTTGCATTCAATCCCCTCCTGTGTGAATCAGCTGAAGGACTAGCCTAATTTGCACCAGTTTGTTGAGCTGCCCCCTGACTTAACTCTCTAGATTAGATCTAAAAGGATAATCTTTTTATTCTCTGTGTGTCTCACATCTTTAACACCTTCATTTCTAAATGCTAAAGTAACAAAATCACCATAGAGGAGTGCTGATTGCCCACCTGAGATTGTCTTTGACCAGAGTGACTCGTAACTATATGCACAACCTGTGTGCCTCCTCTGTCCCTTCCAAAACAAACTTCATCATGAGTAGTGTTGCTGGGACTTTAGTGAAGTTCTACAGCAGATGGCAGAAGTCTTGGATGTTGCAGAAGTTGGTCAGGTTCAAAAACCTGGGATGTGACTGGGGAAACACCTTGGCACCATTTTCTTTAGCTCAGAGTATCAGCAACACAAGCAGCCCAGAGCAGCCTGTCAATATGGGCAAATTAGGAATGTGGCAGTCTTCATTGCATTCACCACATTTATCCTACTGAACAATTAAGCTAATAGGCCTGCTGTTTTGGCTTCTTGCTCTGCTCCTGAACTGAAACTCTTGGAGGCTCAGTTCCAGCTCCCTCCAACTGCCCCCTACACACTCAGGCTTCTCCAGCTCTGCCGGCATTTGAAAATCACACAACCAACAACTAGAGTTGGAGATGTTTTCACTAACACATCACAACTGCTAAGTCCTGGCTGCATTATTAACCTGTTGTCTAAACATGAAGACTAAACCACTTAGATTAACTTATTAATTTACTCCTTTACATATAAAAGAGCAAGAGGATCTCTTTTTCTCCTTTCCTCCTTGTCTGGTGGGAAAGGAGCTTCATTTGCTTGTGGGGTTGTTCCTGCCTGAGAAGGTGCTGTGAGCAGTGCTCGCAGAAGTTGTGTCTCCCACATCCTTCCAGCAGCTTCTCAGGTTTTCTTTGCTAGGACATCACCTCACTAATAGCCTTGGTTAGGCACTTGCCAGGGAAAAAAAAAGGAAATATCCATGTTGGATGCAAAGGAGACAGAGAGCAGAGTAACATCAGCCTATTGCTGGCATCTTCTTCAGACTTGACTTTGAGTTTCAATTAACAACAGAGGATAGTTGGGGAAGGACTGAATCCTATGGAACTACATCAAACAGTTTCCTAGAAGGATCTCTGCAAGAGGGTTTTTTTAATACTTCCGTGGTTTCCAGTTCTGAGCAAGGACTATCTTATAAGTAGAGCGCTGAGAAATGTATGACCATTGATTGAAAACTATGGAATTAAGATGTTACTTGGAAAAAGAAAGGATTAGTACCCTGGCTAATCTAAGCATAACTAGAAAATATGTTTTTCATCACCCTGTACAAAAGGATGTTGTTCAACACACCCTCCTGTAACTAATAGGGGTAGAACTAATATGAAAAATAATACACCCCTAGAAAAAGGATTATTGTAGCAGTAGAAGGAGCGAGTTTTATAATCGATGTAAAATAGGTAAAGCCCTGAGTGTCACACCTAGAATATTGGTTAGTAACGCTGAGCAAGATCGAGTTTATAATTCACAGGGTCTGACTTGAAGTTCATTTGCAGAGAAGGGAATACAGAGATTTTATGTTCCTGATACACACAGCACACATAAACACTTTAAGATAGATAAATACATGTATTTCCGCATGTGCATTACAATGCAGTAAGTTTTTATTCTTTCACATGTGTACTTTGTGTACATTCCTTGTACAAACATATGTATCTACAGAAAGACATGTCTATATATTATATATATATCCATTTATTATATATATTATATAGTCATCCATATATTTATTATACATCCATTCACTATATATATATATTATATATTCATAGACATTGATGTTTACATTCACATGCATGTGCCATTAGTGCATGGAAGTAGAGATGAATCTTAAGCAACTACTCAACTGTTAAGATGTTTAGATGCCAGGGACAATGTCAGACAATACCTGCAAGGAGGAGCTTAGCAGTATTTGGACAGAGGGTTGAACTTCATGACTGCCTGAAGTGTCCCCACATCCCAATAATAAGAGAAATTTGCTGCTAGGGCCCAGGGGGAGGATGGACACACATGACTTTTTTGGGTTTATTTGGGATTTTTTTCCTTTTGTCTAACATTAATTCCTTGATACATATCCAGTCTTTTCTCTCTTCACTAGCTTCCCAGGGACTGTAGCATTCCAGTGAGAGCCAGGCCTCTGACACAAGGGATGGGTACCTGCATAAAGGAGCAGGGGGAGATTCTATTGTGGGCAGCACCTCTGCCTGGGAGATGAGGAGAGCAGAGGTGTGTGCACTGAGTCTGCAATAGCCCTTCTCCTTCCCTCTCGCTCTATCTGAAGTCTGTTGTATATTTGTTCCTTCACGGCTCCTCGTCCTTAGATTAGATTTCTCCTTTCTCATTACCAACCTTAATAGACCCTTCAGACCTCATTCCAGCCCCAGATATTATCTGACCCGTATAATTAATTAATTATAGCCCAAATATTATAGATTATTAAAAATAGCATAACTAATAGTGTAATATCTCAAGCTGTCGACTTTAATAGTCAACATTGTCTTGGTCTCTCTTATCAGGCTGGGACACCCGGTGAGAATATTGATTTCTGGTAATTTTAACCATCATCTGCCATCCTGATGGGTAATTGTCAGATTTTCACCAGAGTCAGAGCTCATTTGAAATCGTTAAACCGTCGGCAAGGCTCACAGTTGATCTTAATGTTTCCTTTTTCTCCCCCTTCAATATGTTTCAGCAACAGAGAGGAAAATAAATAGAAAGAGAAAAGGAGAGCAAGAGAGAGCTGCCTGCGTGCCGGCCATCTGATTTCTCTTTTATTTTATTTTTCCCTTTACACGTACGGCCCCCACGATGCAGAGGGGCTGTGTGTGCCCCCTCCACCACCGTTTCCCCCCCTCTTTGAACCTTTCCTTAGAAACAGTAGTAGTAATAATAATAATAAATAACAATCGAGCCCACCATCGGGTGGGTCCCCGATGCTGCTGTCGGTGCGGCACCCCCGGCTCGGGGGATGGGGGACAGGATCGGGAGTGCTCCCCCAGCCAGGAAGGACACCCCTTTCCTCGGCTGCTTCCCACGCGTGTCCCGCCCGTGCCGAGGGCTGGGGCAGCGGGAATAGGAACTGGGGTTGGTACCCGGGAAAGAGGGGTGTGGGGGGGGTATCTCCCCGTTCTACCCCCTCCCTGCCCCGCATCCCGGCGGGTGGCCCGGGGATGCTCCCGGGGGCGCCTCCAGCCTCCTGCCAGCAAAACGGA
Source organism: Pseudopipra pipra (assembly GCF_036250125.1). Taxonomy (NCBI): domain Eukaryota; kingdom Metazoa; phylum Chordata; class Aves; order Passeriformes; family Pipridae; genus Pseudopipra; species Pseudopipra pipra. The sequence goes on from NC_087552.1 coordinate 69,024,826, forward strand.
TCGGCTTTCGCGAGGTGTGTGTGAAAAAGCCACTGCAGAGCCGATCCCAGCCGCGATAAGTGACAACAAGGCACTTTATTAGTATTTTATATAAACTCCCGGTGCTGGAAGATAAGCGCCCAAATTAGGAGGCGAGAGGGGGCGGGGGGGGGGAGCGGCTGGTTAAACGGGGATCCACCGAGATGAGGCTTGAAGGGCGACGAGGGACCGGGGTGTGGTGCCCCTCTCTCTTGTCCCCGTGGTGACACCTCTTCCTCCGTCCCCCCCCCCCAGCAGCGCCCATCCTCAGCCACCCCCGGGGCTGCCCTCGGGCTGCCGCGGAGCTGGGAGGGAGCCGGCGAGAGGGAAGGGAACTGTTTAATAGATCCTCCGAGGATTCCCCTAGAGCATTATTTAAACTTCTAATTATGATTCATGTGTGTGATAATATTAATTTAATAATCAAGGAGCTGTGCAGGAAGCATTAACCTCAATTAAGCTCATTACTACCCTAACCTGGAATCCCTAGGGCTTTTAAATCTTCTACTATGAGGACCTGACACCGCATTGATAGAGGGCGAGATCTGCTTCAGAATCTTTTTTTCTTCCTAAATCATTTTCCTTCGTGGGTAGAGTTAATTAATTCCCTGATTTTGGCTTGGGGGTGCATGGAGGAGGATCTGCACTTTCCCGGGGAGAGCCGGGCATCCCGAGGTGACCACTCAATTCTGCCCTGTGAGGGGGGACACTCGCGGGGCACAAAATCAGGATAAGACCAAGAGCCATGTGCGAGGCTCGGGGGCTGTTCCCATGGCTGCTTGCGGCCTCAGGAGCCATAATAATAATAGTAATAGTAATAATAATAATAATAATAATAATAATTAATAATAATAATAGAGTAACCCGTCTAGAGCAAAAGAAGATGAGTTTTGGACCCCTATTGCGTTTGGAAACAAAATGGGGAAGATGAGAAGCCCAAGGGAGTTCCTGGCCCCCCCAGCCGGGCAGACACGGCCCCGGAAAGCCCCTTGCCAGCGGGACCCCGCTGTACCGGGGCTGCGGGCAGCGCCGAGCGCGGAGGGACGCAGACTCTCGGCGCCTGGTGGTGCAGCCACCTGAGTGACCTTCTAGGCGCAATGAGGGGCTGCTAAATTGTTTTACCGAGGCGATAAATGCCCTTAATTACGCGAAGCTCCAGACCCCCAGGGACGAGGAGGGGGATGGCTGGAGAACAGTAAAAAAAAAAACACAGTTCGTTGATCTGGAGGTCGCTGAAATATAATTTGAATTTCGGTATTAACTAATTAAGTTAAAACCCACTCGTAGCCGTGGGAGAGAGCAGGACCTCTTCCTTTGAGCCCAGCACCCCCGGACTCCCGCGGGCCACGGCTTTGGGGTCTGCCGGGGTTGGGGAGCCGCGAAGGCACCCCGGGACCCGCAGGATGCCCGGCCTGCCTCCCTCCTGGGGTGAAGGGTGACCGGGCACCGAGGGGAGCCGGAGCAGAGCCCTCTGCGCGGTCCCACCTGCCCTGCACTGGCAGAACCGAGGCATCGGGTCCCGTCCTCAAACGCGACACCCCGGGGGCACACGGGGCTCGGGGTGGCCGAGGGGCCGGCGGCTCCCGGGAGATGCTCTGGCCACCGGTGCCTTCAAGCTCTGGAAATATCACTTCCCCGCAGGTATAATTCAGCCTAACTACAGAGATAACCATCGCTGCGGCTGGGAGGCTCGTAAAAACGCGAGGATGTTCCGTGTGATTCCCTATTTATTTCGGAGAAGGAAACGCTTCCGTGGGAGCTTTCCTCGGCAGGGCAAGGGATCCGGGCCCAAAACACCGGGACTTGGCTCTGCACGGCGCTGATGCCGCCTGTCTGAGGGTCCCCTGCCAGCCCCTCACCCCCAGTACCCTTCCGGCTGGTCCCGAAGGGCACCGTCTCCCGGGCGAGTGAGTCAGGAGAAGCTGTTGCTCGTCCATCCTGCGAGGAAAATGGAAAGAGAGGGAGACGGGACCGGTCACCCGGCCCGACTACGGGCGAGATATTACATGTCACAACTCATCTAGGGCCCCATAATCAGCGCTAACTTTCTGGTGAACAGATAACCAGAGATGGCAGATGGATGGAGATTGCACAAATGAGGCTCTAATTGACAATCAATTGTGATTAGGAGCAATAGAACATCTTTATAACACTCGCTTTAAACCGCCAACAAACAAAAGCGCCATGTGAGCTGGGGGTCCCGGTGGGATGGGGCCCGGTAGTGCCTCCTCAGCATCCTGGCGAGGGGGGGTTGTGTCTGTCGGTGCCCGGTGGTATCTGCAAGCACATCGGGGTGAACAGGAGGTGCCTCTGTTAGGGGGTGCTCCCTAGGGATGTTGGTCCTTCTGCTCTAAACGCCCAGCGCAGACTATGGAATTTGTGCTGTTGTCGCCGCTCTGGGCTCCGCACGCCTGGGAACGGTCCATGCCCGGGCACAGGAGTCAATTAGAATTAGGTTAATTTTTTTTCTAAGACCTGCTGACCCAGGGAATAAAAAATATCCCTACCGCCGTCACCCCCAAATAAACTGCACTCTCACCGGAAAAAAAAAAAAAAAAAGGTACAAGTGCAGGCGAATCCGATACAACCGAGTCACCGGCACCCACCTAAACCACCATCTACTTTTCATAAATAATATCCCAGCGCTGTGGGCAGAAGTAATGGAAGGAAAAAATATTCAAAAAAAAAAAAAAAACGGATGGGATCAGAGACATGGCCGGAGGAGAAGGGGAAGAGGAGCTGTTAGCAAACAAACCAACAAACCCCTGCGTGTGGGTTCGTGTGAGTGTGTGCACACGCAGATTAAAACTTCGCTCTCGCTGTGTGTTCGTGGCAGCCCCGTCGGTGAGGTCAGGACAAGGGGGAGAGGTAATTACCTACACATGATCAGAGATTATACATACCATTTCAACCCAGGAGGTGATTTATAATTTAAAGATAAAGCATAATAAAGTCATAAAAGAGAAAGGACACTGTTGTGGTGTCTGATTAAAATCTAAGGGCTGGTGTATAATATATGAGCGGGGGCTGTTGTGGGCTCCGGCTCAGCGGGACTCCCCTGGGCCCAGCCCGCTGATGGACTAATCATGTCCAAGCCCTACCAAAATTACAAGCTGATTGTTTTACCCATTATTTCTCCCAACTTTTAATTTCTGCTTTCTAAAGGATCATTGCCCGCGGTAATTGCAAAGGACCTGTCCTTGTATGTGTCACCAGCCTCAAAGACAAAAAAAATCTAATTTTCCTTTTATGCTTTCTCTATTTTCCTACGCCCCCCCCCCCTTTTTTTTTTCCTGGCAGCTAATTCAAACTGAATAGCGACTGGAGCGTCCAAAACAAGAATGAAATTGATATGATCAAAGCACACACGGCTCTACACGAAAGAGAAGGAAAATATGTAGGGGAAGAAAATCAGGTTTTATAATTCGCAGGAAATTTTATTCGGATAATTTAATTTTCCATAATTAAAACCACTTTTAATAAGAGAGTATTTTTTTCGAAAGTGGAAGTTAGGTCTGGTTATACCTTTACTCCTGCATGGAAGGGAATAGACCTTTTCTCCCAGTTATTCAGGATTTATTGATCGTCGTGTTTTGTCTTGTGCCGTTTAAACGTATTAATTTTCTCCCGGCACTTTCCTGGCACTTACATTTGATATTTAATTTTAATTAATTAGCTAAGAGGGAGAGAGAGAGAAGCGTGTGAGGGGGTGTGTGTCCGCTGACACAAGGTCCGCTCCAACCGCTAAACCTCCGTCCATAATTTTCTTCTTTTGTTCTAATTTAATAAACCCAGCAGGGAAGGGAAACAGGTGCTGGGGGCTGACACCTCTGAGCCCACACACACACACATCCACATAATCCCCTTTTGATCATCTAACTCCACCATTAGGGATGGAAGACCTTAAGTTCCCATTTTCTGTGTATAATATCTTCTTTATATTGATCCCGCAATTATTTAAAAGAAAGCGTCATCTCCTCCCACTTCTCCAAATAAGGCTATTTAGATGCTTTCCAGATGAGTGGAGGTGTGCTGAAACAGAGCTGACAGCCAAGTATATCACAGCCAACACCATCCTTCATTCGCTCTCTCCCTCTCTGCCCCCCTCCCCCCGGCACACACTTTCACCGTGTCTCTCCTCCAGTGATGAAGATTACAGACTATTATGGGCAAGGGATTAATTTGTAGCCAATTACAATCCAGTGCTAAATATGAATGCATAAATAAGATACAGCCTTGCCTCTGTGTGTGTGCGAGAGAGAGGAGGGGAGGGGGGGCAGGAGCGCCTGGGCAGCCTGGCGAGGATGATGAGAAGGAAGAAGGAGCTGCTGAGTGGAGGCTCTGAGCCGAGCATCACCTTGTGACTCCCTGCCTCCCCCGGAGGCTCCCGGTGGCTGGACCCAGCGCAGCCCCGGGGAGCTGAAGGCAGCGGCTCGTCCTGAGCCGGAGCGGTGCTGGGGAGGAGTTTCCAGATCAACTTCGCCGGAGGAAGGAGGGAGGGGGAGAGCAAGAGGGGAGGGGGGGGGAAGAAGTTGCGACCGAGAGGGGCTCTGCAAAGAGTCATGAATGTGAGCAGAGACAAGGTCGGTGACATCTCCATCCCGGCAGCGGCAGCCGCGGCGGTGACAGCCCCCGCAGTCGGCATCGGCGGGGAGCCCCGCGGCTGCCACGGGGAAGGGATGGACGGCCGCGGGGAGCAGCGGCTCTCGGCCGGCGGCGAGCTGCCGCTCTACTGCCCTGCCAACCGGGACAGGCAAGGGGACAGCCAGAGCAACACCCCCGGACAAGAGGGGGCAGTGGCCGCGCTGCCCATGGTGCACAGAACCACCTCCTTCTCCGTGCTCGACATCCTGGACCCTAACAAGTTCAACAGCAAGCGGCGGCAGTGCGCGGGCTTGTACAAATCGGCGGGGACCGAGTTCACTCTGGGGGCGGAGGATAAGCCCGAGGACTCAGGGACGGAGCTGGTCGAGCAAAAGGCTCTCGCCGAAGATTTCGACGCGTGCAAGAAATCCGCAGAGCTGATCAGTAAGTAGGTCTGGGGGCTCGGAGCCCCTCCGAGCTCCCCGAGTAAGGGGCTCGCATGCTTTGACAGGTCATCCTTCCCCCGCTGGCAGCCTCGGGAGCCGGGGCGCTGGGGAAGGACAAATGCGCCCTGCACTGCTGCTGCTGGATGTGGAGAGGTGGAATTCTGTGTTAGGCTGAGGGATGGCAGGACGGGGAGCCGGGAGCATCACCCCGGGACTGGCCGGGGCTGGGTTCCCGGAGCTCGGTACCGGCCGGGCTCCACTCCCCGCCTGTGCGAGGAGTTCAGCGGGGATACACTGGTCTATTCGCCCAGTTCATCCCCCGGGGAGGCAGGATCAGCCCTGGAGGTGCCGGCCCGGCTGGGTCGGGCAGGGACCCCGCCGTCCTCCTCCTCCTCTCGGGCAGGGGCAGCGGTGGTTGCGAGCTCCGGCTCAGACGAACTTGCGAGCTGCTCCTTCGGCTTCGGTGGGCCGGAGCTCCAGCCCCGAGGCTGTGAAAACCCTCCCTCCGTACCCCCATCTCGCCTGGGTCCCCGCAGGCTTTTATGACTTTGTATCTCTCTCTCCCAGCCCTGGACCCCTCCTGTCCTCCCCCCGCCGCTGCCGCCCGTTGCTCTGGGCGACAGATTCAATTTTCTCTCTCCCCTTGGCTTTTTTAGGACAAATCAGACTAATTGTGACAAAATGCTGGTTATCTCTGGAAAAACAATTAAATTCCTTCGATTACATTTAAGGTAAAATGTGCTTAGCAGCGTAAAGAGGCTGGATAATGGGGAAAATCGCCCCAGAGTGGCATGTAGGACTGCCTGGATCGATATCCTATTATCGAATTGTGCATATCTCTTTCAAGCACCTTGCAAACTCTTCCCTAACATCTAAATTATAGGGTCAAAATTCGGATAATTACTCGATTAAAACCTATTACACTTATTAGGGCTCGCTATTGATCGGGAATTGCATTCGACCCAAGCTCTAGATTGCTTTTTCTTTCTGGGTCCAAATATCCCAACTTTCTCACCTCTAAACACCGAGACTCTGGGGATCGCAGAGGGTTTCCGGCAAAAGACGGTTGTTGTGAAAAATATAAATTGTTATTCCATGTCCTGAGAGGGGACAGAAGGGGCAGCGGGCGGCGGGGGATAAACTTCTCGGTTAAGGAAAAATAATTTCTCTGTGCCTGAAGGGAAGAGAGGAGGACTCGGAGGTTTCCAACCCCGCCATAACAGGACTCTGTCAGTTAAAATTAGTCAGCAAAAGAGGTCTGGAATCTGCTCCAGACCGAACCTTGACGCATTTTTCATCTGTAAGGCAAAAGCAGGAACGGGGCATTAATAGAATTCAAAAGACATTTTTTAATGCAGTGCGGAGCTGGGTTAGTAATTATTCCTCTAAACTCATCTGACTTTTGTCATATTAAATAGATCTGGGCGATCAGAAAGACTGACGAGGTCAGCCTATCGCTAATCTCACACTTTTATCTCCAGACAAGGAGAGAAATGCAACTCCATCCCTTCTCTCAAAATAAATACCCTTGGAGGCTCCACGCCGCGGTGCGCTTTGCCCGCTGACAAGTTCCCCGGACTCTCCGCACATGGAGCCCTTCGGCCACGTCGCCTCAATGTTATGGCAACGGTCAGGAATAGGTCTGGGACTGCTCGAAAATCACGAAATTTAATTATTCTCTTTCCCTATCGTAATCAATATTAGTTCAAGCGGTGGTTTAATGTAGGAGAAGTGTTCCGAAAAGTAGCTCTGACCACAAAAGTATCAACACCCCAGGCAAAACGCAAAGGCTTTCTGGTCAAAGGAGAGTGGCAACGGCGCTCGTCACTCGCCGCTCGTAAAACTATTTTAATGTCAAAAATATCAGGCAAAAGTCTCTAGTGAATTCCTATTTAACATATTCCAGAAAAAAACCCGGCAAATTCAGCGTCCATCTCCGTCGCCAGTTCTATTCGCGTTGCATTTTTTTTTTTTTTTGCCTAAAAAAATTTCGTTGAGCTACTGCAGGGGTTTCCTAGAGGGAAAATTAAACCTCAAAACTGCCAGCTGCGGGTTCCCGGTCCGATCCGTGTGTGAGTGCTGGGGCTGTGCTCAGCCCCCGGGTCTGCTCCGCAGAGGTAGCAACGCGCACTTCTTATTAATTGTTGTTGCAAAAATTACGCCCTGCAATTTCTAACAGGTTCTACAGGTTGCAGAACACTCGTCTGCACTCACGGGGTCGGGTTGGGAGAAAACTGACCCGGTTGCCGTCTGTGCGGCGGCGATCGCCCGCCTATTCCGTGCGCCGACCTGAACAGAAAGCTGGAAAGGGCTCCTCATGAACCCCGAGTTATTAAGGGATATTTTCCGGGTGAAAAGAACTACCATAAACTTCTCTGCCCCTTTTTCTCCTACTAAACCATCCCTATCCGAAATCAGCGCGCTGAACAAAACACACTTTTAAAACCACCCTTAATTTTACACATGGGCGTTAGAGGGTCCGATGTGGGGATACGGACGAAATTTGAGGTGTGTTCAGGTTTTTTGAGGATTAAAACCAACTAAATTACGGACAGGACAAAGGTGACAGACCAGCGATTCATTTCTCATTTATGTATCTCCGTTAACCAAGTTAAAGGAGTCCTTGATTAGGGGTTCCCGGAGCTGCTCCCCCGTTGCGAGTGGAGGGAAGTTTAGGAGTGTCTGAAAGCACCGGCTAAAAAAGACGATACTCACAGGCCTCTGCCCCCGACCTGTCCGCGGGGCCTCCCCCATCCCCGTCCCGTGGAGAGGATTCTCCTCCCGCTCCCCCGAAGGAGCCCGGGCCGGGGTGAGGAGGAGCCGGTTCTCCGGAAAACGCAATTTGCTTTTAGGCTTCATAATGACAGAACCGTCAGCAGAAGTCCAATAGCTTTAAATATCGGATAATTACCCTGTTCTCCGATGGAGACCCGTTAATTGGAGCGTAATATAAACCCAAATAAATTAAATGACCGTTAACTAGTTTGTACATTGCACAAAATGAGTTTAATTAAGTTTGTATCTGCTCTGTTAATCAATACAAGTATTTACTCCACTTTAATACTTCCATTTCGGGAAGTGACAAGAGGTCAAACGAGACGCAGGAAGGGTTAAAAATGCCAGAGCAAAAAGCAGCAAACCTCCCATCGATTCGGAGATTTCCGTCACTAAAATTGTTAGAAGCGCTGTGACATCCCAGGCACGGCTGGCTCGGCCCGGGCGGGGGTTGTCCCCGGCTGCTCCTCGTCCCTTCCAGCGTCCCGGGGACACCTCCCCTGCTGTCTTCCCGAAGTCTTTTCCAGCCACCGGTTGTTTTGTGGGCGCGTTGGCGGCAGTGGGAAGGGGGTTATATCCCCTGGCCCGGGCCATATCTCGGTCCCAGCTCTTGCCGAAAGTGGGTAGCTCGGAAGGGGCAGCTCTGGGAAAGCCTTGCCGGGCTGGACAGCCCCTTCTCTTTCCCAGGGCTGCAGAGAAGGTTCGTAGGTGAAGGCTGTCCTCGGAGGCGGCTCCGAACCACTATCCTGGCCGCTTCTGCCCGGCTCCTCGCCATGTGTCCCCAGTCCAGCCCCGGCTCCTCTCCATGTGCTTCCAGGCCACTCCCGGAGCAGGGGGCCGGAGGAGCCAGGGGGCCCGGACCAGCCGCATCCCCACGGCGGGCGGAGAACCGGGGAGGGCCGGGCATCCTTTTCCCGACAGCCGCGGGGATACGGGGTGGGTGAATCCCGGGGGGGACCGGTTCCTCCTGGGGCCGGGCGGGGCCGGGGGCCGGGCGGCGATCCCTGACAGCGTCTGTCGCTTGTCCGCAGAGGACGGGGAGCTCTACAAGGCCGAGGAGTGCGACCTGGACTACAGCAGCCGGCCGAGCCGCAGCCCCGACAGCGAGCTGCCGGACGACGAGGAGCTGTGCAGCGAGGAGAGCGGCAGCACCAGCAGCAGCAGCGGCGGCAGCTCCGGCCCGGCGGCTCCCGGAGAGCCCGACCCGGGGCCGCTCCGAGCAGAGCCGGCCGAGCCGGGGGGTGTCCCAGCCCCGCCGCCCCCACCGCCGCCCCCGCCGCCGCCGCCCGTCGGGGCGCAGCCCGGCCCGCAGGCCAAGCCCAAGAGGAAGAGGACGGGCTCGGACTCCAAGTCGGGCAAGCCCCGTCGGGCGCGGACAGCCTTCACCTACGAGCAGCTGGTGGCGCTGGAAAACAAGTTCAAGTCCACGCGGTACCTGTCGGTGTGCGAGCGCCTCAACCTGGCGCTGTCGCTCAGCCTCACCGAGACGCAGGTGAAGATCTGGTTCCAGAACCGGCGCACCAAGTGGAAGAAGCAGAACCCCGGGGCGGACACCAGCGCGCCCACGGGCGGGGGCGGCGGCGGCGGGGCGGGGGGCGCGCTGGGCGGGGGGGCGCTGCCGGGGGGGCTCAGCCCGCTCAGCCACTCGCCGCCCATGGGCGCCCCGCTCTCCATGCACGGCCCCGGCAGCTACGCCGGGCACCCGGCCGGGGGGCTGGTCTGCGCCGCACAGCTGCCCTTCCTGCCCAGCCCCGCCGTCCTCTCGCCCTTCGTCCTGGGGTCCCAGACTTACGGCGCCCCGGCTTTCTACACCCCGCACCTATAAGCCCCGACGCCCCTTCCTCATCCTCCTTATTCCCGGCCCATTCCCGCTGTGCCCCTTCGGGACCACCCGGCCGGGCTCCGGGGGAGCCGCTCACCGCACGACCCCCCGCTCCCGAGAGGTGAAACCAAGAACCGACTGGCAGCGACACCGGGGGGGGTGGAAGAGAAGGGACAGCCAGGTGTTCCCACTGCCCCCCGGCTGCCACCGACCCCGGGGGTGCAAAGGGGCGGCCCCCCCGCCCTCCGTCCTTTCTACGGCCCTTTTTCTACGCGATGTGTCCGGACTGCGCTGCTGAAGGGAGGAGGAGGAAAACCTCCCTCCCCCGTGTACATACAAGTAGATGTAAATCATTGTTACCTGTATTTTTATTTTTTTCACCGTCCCTCGTTGCTATGTGGGTTTGATTAATTTTATTATTATTATTATTATTTGACTTTGTTTTTATTCTGGTCTGGCCACACTCAAAAGACTTTAAAAAAAAGAAAATATTATGTTCCCATTTGACTCTCAGGGTAAAGCAGAGAACTTATCGGTCCTGTCCCTCGACATTGCCGAGGCAACGACGCTCCGCTCCCTCCCGTGACCTCACGGTGACGACGGATATTTTTTACAGACGTCACTCTCGAACGACCCCCGAGCTCGGCTGAGACCCTGCGGACCCGCGGGGGCGAGGGAATCTCGCCTGGGAAGGGGCGGCGGGGGCAGCTGCTGGGGCGCAGGGCTGGTTTTTTTACGTTAACCATTTCTGTATATTTCTGGTTGTTACAAAAAAAAAAAAAGTTTTAACTTTGTAATTAATGTATAAGGTGAGGGAGTAATGAGCAAGAGGTGATAAAGAAAGCACTTTGTTTGCTAAACACTTTAAATCAATCAATAAACTCCAAGGAAACGGCGCTTTCCGTGCTGGCGAGTCCCTGTTTTTCGGCTGAATCTTTGTAAGACAAGTTTCCTGAGGAAAACGCCTGGCTCATGAGACGCTTGGAGGGATGTCTTGCATCTTCCTTTTTTTGTTGTTTATTCTGAGAGCGTATTTCTTACACGCAAATAAACTTTATTCTTCTTGTATGAGAGAGGGTATTTCCCTTCTTAGTTCCCTTATTTGTAATTTCTTAATTGGCTTTGCCGATTTGTGCAATATTAAGAACAAAAAAAAAAAAAGAAAATTTATATATAGAGAGAATCCGACACCTCTGCCTTGTTTCCACTGACGAGGAGTCCAATATTTTGGATATATGTAAATTTAGTAAGTCGGCTCTTTCAAATTCCACCACTTTTGAAAATAAAGTAGTCTTTCCATCGCCTTTCCGCTGACTACTTTTAAACTCGTATCGAAGTCGGACTTTTATAATCCTTACTCTTTTTTTATTTTAATTTCAAAGAAAAAGTCTATAACCGCTGTGAGCACCTCGAGGTGGCTCCCGTTGGCCCAGGGACGCTGTTACCTTGTTTGCCACCTCCGTGCGTGACCCCAAGCACACGCCGGGGAAGAGTTCTCATTTTCCACTAGTTTTTGGTGTTTGTGGGTTTTTTGGAGGGCTTTTTTTCTTTTTTTTTTTTTTTTCTTCTTCCTTTTTTTCCCTCGGGGGAGGTTTTAAGGAACAAGCGTTTTCCGGAGCGATTTTGGGGAGCGCTGCGCATCCCCCTCCCCTGGGGACCGACTTGGCAGGCACCACCGCATCGCTGCCCGGCGGGCGGGGTGTGCGTGGTGCCGCGGGTGTCCGGGGTGTCTGGGCTTCGCTCCTCCCTCGGGTCCTTCCCCCTGGTCCCCCCTCGACCCCTCAGCCTGGCCCCGTCTGGGATCGCGCTAGTCCGGACGCTCCGCAGCCTCATCCCGCTCCCGCACACCTGGTCCAGAATGAAATTAAACGTTTCAGCCCTCCCGTGGAAATAAATTCTGTCGCGATTGCTGATATTAGAGGCAAGAAGGGAGTAGAGCCGGCTCCACGGTGCAGATCCCCGCAGGGTCGATGGTTTCCACGGCGCAGTGGGTGCGGGGTCCATCAGCCCGCGGGAGCCGCGGGGAGGATGCGGGATGCTCCGGGTGCTCGCTTCCCCGCGTGTAGAAGCGTACAAGCGCCAGAAGTCTCGGACTAGACTCATTTGCATTTGCGAAAATAAGAACTTTTACGATAAAAGATGTTCTGAAGTAAAATTTCAGGGGAAACCTTACAAGTAGTGTGCTCTGCACAGCTCTTGCTGATAGGAGAAATCCAGCTAAACTGGGAAACAGATACTCAGGAGATTCTCTCACACTGCACAGCTATCCCTTTGCCTGCCAGGTTTGAGTAAGTGCTACTAGCAGCCGAACTGTCAGCTCAGGTGGAGCACGACAGGGCTGAACAGATAATTCAACCCCTCTCTGCACTCCGGGAGCTCCAAACAGTTCCCCCTCTCCCCAGCGTGAAATAATTCGGCTCCAACTGGAGCTGCTCAGAGCTTCGGAGAACGTGATATTCCTACTGCAGGTCTGTTAGCGTCCTGCCAGTGAAACCTGCTCATGTGAGTATTATTACTCACAGCTGCTGGATGAAGGAATCAGTTAGGCTGAGATTCCCAGTCATTAAACGCGATTTAACAAGGCTTCTCACATTTTATAGCACTGCTGAAAACAGAGCCGCAGGTATCTTTCTCAGCATAGTTTAGGGAGTTATTGATAACCCTTGCTCGAGTGCCTCATCCAGGGGTCTGAGCTCATAGAATTCGAGAGCAGAACTGCAGAGCCCCAGTTCTAGTGCGTGTCCCCCCCGGCGTGCAGCCCTTGCAGAGGTGCAGGGCACGTCGTGCACTCCGGTGCACAGGAGTGTCCGATCACAGGATACTGTCCGTTTGCAGAGGGCATTTAGAGAATCAGCACCAAAGAGCTGAAAACTCAAACAGTGCCCCCTGGACCACGACTCTGCAGCTGGTTTGTGGTGTTGGATCAAGACTGTGTGGTTACAGACTTGACAGTGAGAAGCGGGATGGTATTGACACAGGGCAGCTGTCGAGAAACATCCCTGACCTGAAGGCTCAGCCCCCCGTAAAGCAAGATGCTCTCACTTGCCTGAACCTCCTGACTCCATCCCCCATGTTCCTGCCCGCTGACATTCCGGCTCTCTAGGAGAATGAAACTGGGCTTGATGCAGCACCCTGAGGTTGGTCCTACCAGATAGCCCCAAAGCCCCCACAGTGACCCCCCAGCAAGGTCCAAAAGCCGTTTCCCATGTGGTACCTACCTGATGTACCTGCTGCACTGCACACAACGCCTGGTGCTCCTGCACAGAGCTTTTTGAAGGGCTGCAGCTTGTTTTCAGTGAGTCATCAATGAGCTACAGGCACCCTGGTACAGAGTGAGTAGAATGGACTGACTGAGGGGATGATGGTTATGACACAAGCAGGAGGTGTTTGCTCTGGTTCATTCCATGAGCTAATTCTTTTTTAATTACTTTGTTATTCATTCATAAAATTTAATGTTAGGAGACTAAGAATGCAGAACACATTCAAGAGGACATTTAACAAAGTGTTTGCCTGAGGACAAAGTCTCAGCTCAGGCAAAGTGAGCAGCGCATTTGGAGTCTGATTCAGTGTGTTTAGGTGACATCTTTGGCACGTACCAAAGATGATCTGGGACATCAGCATCTTTTTCAACTAATTCCCATGAAGTAAATGTTAAATCCAAGGGTGCAAAGTTGTATTAGTGAGAAAAGATTCACATATTAATTGCATCTTACTCTTGTTCACTATATGAATGAATGAGGTTAAGAGAAAAGGAAACTGCACCTATTTTACTTCATATATTTCAGCTTATTTCAGCTAACAAGTTTCAGTTGTTCATGTTTACTCAAACAACAGTAAAATATCTTATAATCAAAATAACAAAAAAAGCACATAAATACAGAAGGGTACATTCCAAATGGTTAAGGGAGAACTGAAAATATTTTGAAATATTTTGTGTCATTGATTACACTCAGCAGTCAATGATGTTACACCAAATCATTAGAAACCAGTTCTGTATTATAACCCCTCCCCAAACTCCTTGTGTTATTTCCAGTTGAGCAGGCAATGTAGGTGTAGTGAGTTACTTTTTAAAATTAATTCCTGGAGGTTTTTGACATCACAGACCTTCTGTTTCAGATTGAACTCAGTCATGTTACATGTTTCTTCTCCTATACTACATAAACAAAATGCTAAAAATAAAGCTTTGTTTGTAGCAACTTATGTCCATTTCTCAAAAATACACCATGATGTCTGCTTGTAGTCAGCTATATTGCAAATATCCATTAACTCCTCTATTACATGATAAAATAATTCTGTTCAGACACAGTTGAGTTTAAATACTCAAAAGAACATTTTCTCACAATGTCTGGGCAGTTCTGGTCTTCAGGCTGTTTTGTGTCTCAAAGACTAAGCAAGCCAATATGTTTTTTGTAGAGCCTTTCTTAGGAGCAAACGAAAGAAAGATTTTTTTCTGACACTGGATTTTTTTCCAGACTCTGGGAGGTAGAACAAGGCAGAGACTGGAGCGGGCCCTGAGGAAGGAGGGGACAGGCAAGTAAACAAAGGGGATCCTCATCAATTTGTCTCACAAATTGGGTTTACATAAATAGTTTATTACATAAACCACATTCTCCTCTATCTGGTGCTTTTTCTTCCTCTTCTTCCCCTTCTGCCGACACGCTCACGTTCTGTACCACATGCTTGTGTTACACAGACATCTCGGGTGGACAGAACCAGGGTTGTCACAGTGAAAATAACACTGGCAGTAAAAGCTCTTTCTCCTTTCCTGATGCTGTCTGGCAGAGATGTGACTTCATACAGGATAAGTTTTAAAACAGGTTATCACAACCTCAGAAACCTGCAGCCGCCCATTCAGGAGACATCCTGTTGATGCTGGGAATCCTGTGGATGCACCCTGTATCAATAGAGAAACAGTCAGGACACAGAGAGCATGGTCAGCACCCATAAGTCTGGGCATGCAGGGTCAGGCAATATCTGTATATGATTTTCTAATTTAATCTCATGACATGACAAGTGTCCAGCTAACTAAAACTAGCCAGCTGTACCCAAAGTACTAGACTTAATTTTAAAGTACATCTTTTAGATTTTCTTCTCAGCAATGACACACACCAGGGACATTTTACAGTGACAACGCAGGAGGGATGACACCACAGCAAAGAACCGTACGTCACAGAAATGTTTATGTGGGATGACATAATAAAGATTATTATGATTGACACAGTAAGAATTCACCCCTTTCAGTAAACTGCTGGTTTTTTCAAGAGAAGAAAAATAGTTCTACTAACCTCAGTACAAATAAATAATTATTGCTCATTTTCTTTGTTCTTTTTCCTCCCTCAACCACGCACATACATTACAAGAACTTGCCCTGCTCATATGGGGACTCTTTCCTGTCTTTTCACCTGTAACACAGGTAGGATGACAAGATTTATTTCCTCTGCCTTGGTTCCCAGAGACTGCAGGAGGGGAAGAGAAGTGCAGGAAGAGCTGCTGGTAGGGTTCCTCCGACTCCTTGTGTTGAAGGAGAGTTCGTAGTGCCAAGCTGCACTCTCTGTGACCTATTAAATATTTTGAGATTTGTGATTAAGGATGCTCTTTGGGGCTTCAAGCACCAACATTATGCCTTGTAGTGGTGATTTGGAGTGAAATACTGTGTTTGCCTTGAGCACGCTCTGCAGCTCACCTGATCACACTCGCCTTTGCTGTTTCTGCTTCAGCACCGGCGAAAATAAACCCATGCAAGCAACATTTAATTTCTGCCCAAGTGGCAGACTCTCCTCCTGGTGCTGTTAGCCTTCAGCTGCCAAAAGTACTATTACAAAAACTCAAAGATATCCAGAAGCAATTTCCAAACAAGCAGAATCATATATTATATTTCCATATACCCTTAACAGTGTGCAAGGATAAGAGTGGCTCCATAATGGTGTTATAAATACAGCAAATTAATGGTGGATGCAATGCCAGCACCTTGTCATTATGCAAATTGGAACATCGGCAGAAATGGTTATTCAACAACCCCTTTCTAAGTAACCAGACGCCTAATGCTGCTCATTACATCTAAACTAATTAACACCACATTTAAACAATTTTAATAAGCTTTTTCCTTAACCCCTTGACAGAGGGGATTCCTGATGCTAATGCAAAAACATACAGGCACTTGGCACAGGAGCAGTGGAGGTTTGCTCAGGGTGCTGGCAGGCAGAAAAGCAAGGGGAAGTCTACCCAAAAAGCCAAATGACAATATTTAAGTCATGGACATTTAGAGATGGAGGAACATTGCACTGGAATAAAGCCTAGCTCAGTTGCCCAGGCTCTGGTGCAGCCTTGTCACGAGCACAAACACACTGTGCCCTCCTCCCAGTGTGGCAGAGCCTGGTCCCCCACTGCCCTCCTGAGCTGGTGACTACATTTAGGCTCTGTACTACTCAGACCTAGCTGGTAGGAAAGGCTCAACGAGGACATGAATCTATTTTTTTCTACACTCAATCAGCTTTGAAGAAGAGGAAGAGGAGGGAAAGCATCAACTCAGAAACCAGAGTAATTGATAGATCTCTCTCCTTTTCCTTCAGGGACAGCATCCGTCTCCCACAGCTGGAAGAACAATAACTTTGTCCCATGGGTCACAATTTGTCCAGCTGCCAGGCAGATCCAGCTCTCATCCACATGTATTTTCCAGGGGATTTGCCAAGTTTTGGGGTGCTTAGCACCTCTCTCAGCTGAAGGGGTCACCAGTGCTGCTGGATGAGGAGAGCCCAGACTGGTCTCGATCTGGGGCTGCTGCTCTGAGGCCTTTCCCACCCTCTTTCTTAATACCTCCACTTTCTCTTGGAGGATTTTGTAATAGGACCTTCACCACATCCATTAAGAGGGATGGTGCTATGACTCTGAATGTACCAGCAGGCTCTAATTTCCCTCACCACCTTTCACCTTTCTGTGTGATCCTCCTGGGTGTCCCCAGCCCACACCCAGGCAGGTGTCTGAGCTCTGTGCTGATGTGGCACAGCTGCAGTACTTTGGCTCCAGGGCACCAGCTAAGCTGGGAGAGACCTACCCAGGGCCTCCACCTTGAACCCTCCAGCTGGTTGCAGGGGAACTGCATTTATGTGGGGTCTCTTTCCCGAGCTGTGGTGCTTGTTTTGTGCTTGGCTGTGTAGCTGACTGACCCTCACCCTGATTTCCCATCGCTGACTTGGCTCCAGACCTGCTTTTTTTTCTCAGTGGACCTTCAGGTAACTGTGACTGGTGGCTGATTCTGTTACTGTTACTAAGATTGAGGGTTTTTGTTTGGGTGTGTGTGATGGTGCCTTTTCAGGAAGGCCATTGCCCCTTCCTGTTTTCACCTTCTGCTTCTGACTCACCTCTCCCTGATGCCTTGAGTCTCTACTCTGTTTTTTCTCTCACCTTGCTATGGATTAACTTTCCTCTGCACTCCCAGCACTGTGGAGTTTTCCTTGGGCACTGCTTAGAGCAGAACTTTCATGTTTGCAGATGGAAATTCAAGTGTTATGTTCACCCACGAGCAGGATGGTGTTAATTGTTTGGGATATATTTAAATGTAGCTGTCCCAGTGCATGCCAGAACAGACATATGGAGAAATTGCTCTCCAGTAATTACCAGAATAACACTCTTCTCTCAGGCTTCAGTGTCCAAGAGGTCCTGAGGAATGATCTAGCTGGTGACAGTATCTATGAGGGAGCTCATTGGTGTTTTTAATGGCAGGTGTCAAGGGAATAAGGATTCAGATCCAGCCCTCCCTGCCTCAGTCTGGGGACTGTCATCTCCAAGGCTCTCCTTTATCCTTTGTCTAGCTTCCTACATGAAGCATTTTTAGCTCCACTGTGGTTCAATTTCAGTTCCCACATGAAAACAGGAGATGTGAAATGTTTCCTACCAGCTCCCTTCCATTCAAATTGCCAATGGCTTGGGCTGTCCTCTGAGACAGGACATGGGACTGTCACCTCTGAGGCCAAGAAGGGACCTGAACTGCACCTCCTGAATGTGTGCTCCAGAAGGAAAGCTGTTGGGTGCATTATGACTTCCACTGCCTGTTTAAAATCAGTGACTTTGTTAAAGGTGTGTGTTTGGGGGGTGTGAGGCATCCCAAAAGGTTTTAAACATCTGATTTTCATCACTAAAGTACTGCTGTAACATCCAGATGTCCTTACCTTTTCTGATGCATAACCTACAGATACATTTGTATCACCTCCATGATTAAAAGCACGAATGTGTTTAATAGAACTAGATAAGCTCCACACACAGTTGTACCACAGCCAGGCATTTGCAGAGCGTGAGAGACCACCAGATGGCTCATCTGCCTCTGCTGAACTGCTGTGATACACACTGAATTGGGTTTTTCCTGGCTGGTTCCTGAGATTCAGTACTTCCTGCTGCTGGCTAGAGGCTCCTTGTAACTAGGAACACCCTTACTGTCCATTTCCACAGCCACTTTAAATGGAACGGGTTCTTATTTTGTTTTCCACAAAAGAAAGATGGTTTTTTTTCTTTCAGTAATGTCTGCTTTGATTCACTGATGCCTTCCCCAACATGCAAACTGTTCTACGTGGTGTGATCCACTGTTCATGAAGAACTGCTTACAAATCCCATGTCTGTTTTGCTTACAAAAACCCCCAAACCCCAGATAAATTCTTTAAATGTAATATCTAAGATCTTCTTTCAGCCAGACACGGGTTGTTAAAGCCAAGCCTCAAGTTTAGAGAAAATGAAATCACAAGGTATTGTACAAAAGATGAGTAGGGACTCCTCACCCCTGTAACCTCAGAGGGCAGGTGCTGAAGGATTGCTTTTATTCAGAAGCTCCATACCAAGCTCACTTATGTCACTAAGCACTTTATATTAGAGGGCCAGACCCTTCATTCCAACCTTAAACAGCACCAAATCCATACATGCCACAGTCTTTTTCCTTCCAGCCTTCCTAGGTTCCTTCCTAGATGCAACCATATCCTCAGGTAAGAATAACCACAGAGAAGTCTTTGCTTTCACTTCTTGTTTTACCACTGAAACAGCCCTAGTTAAAGAAGGATGACTTAGATGCATCAGCACAGCTTACGAGTCCCTTTGGACACACAGTGTTCAACCTGCATCACAACTATTCATCTTAACAACACTCCAAGGGCCAAATCATCCCAAGGTGTTCAGATACCTGGGAATCACACACAGTATCCCCAGTGGGCAGAAGTACAACTGCAAAGGTGTCCCAGTTAGAAAGACAAAAACACACACAGAGATTATGTGAATGATACTTGTATTTATTTTTTTTCACAGAAGCCCTGAGCACAGGAAAAGTCCCAGCAGAAATGTTGCACAATCAGTTGAGCAATTAAGACATTTGCAGAACTAGAGAGCTCAGAGACCTCAAATTTGTAAACTGCTGTTAAGTGACACACAAGAAGTGTGATGTATCTAAAAAGCAGATTGCTCTGTTTTGAACTTAAAAGGATTTCTATTTAGTGAAGGTAAACTGGATTTTTGGAGATCAATGCCCTTTTAATTTTTTTTTCCTCCAGCTACACCCAGGAAGAGGAGAGCTCCCCCAAACCCTGTGGATTATGTCTGACCAGATCTAATGAGAATGCTTAAGTGACAAAATTCAACACCTGTTGTGTGTACCTATGCTGAGTTGCTCTTTTGGAGAAATAACCGGATTAAAAGAGGCAATAATTAACACAGGAGAGGAAGGGTTTGTCAAACACCAGACGAGGGGAAGATAGACGCTGGCAAGAGGCCAGGCTAACAAAAAGGCAGTGCTACAGGGGATGTGTGATCAACACATTCTCCTATGAAGGGTCAATGGTTTGTCTTGGTTCAAGGCAGAAAGGAATTAA
This sequence comes from Pseudopipra pipra, assembly GCF_036250125.1. Taxonomy (NCBI): domain Eukaryota; kingdom Metazoa; phylum Chordata; class Aves; order Passeriformes; family Pipridae; genus Pseudopipra; species Pseudopipra pipra. The sequence goes on from NC_087552.1 coordinate 69,044,313, forward strand.
AAATTTTGTATCCAACTGAGTATATTCCTTACCTGACAAGGGAACTTACAACAAAAAATTAAAAAAAGGCAGAAAAAAAAAAAGAAAAGTAGAAGAGCTTTAGAAAAAGTCATTGCTGGCCACCAACCTGGCCCAAAGTCCAGGTACCTGTGTCTGAGTCACTTGCCAGGAAACCTTAATTCTGCAAATTCTCTTTCTGCATGAAAGAGGCACTCGAGGAAAACACTTTTCTTTCATGCATGTGTGCTTTTAATAAGGAAAGGTGGAAAGCATACAGTGACACGATAGGAACAAGCAGATTAGACAAGTGAGTCCAGAGAGGAAGTTTTAGCTCATGATTCTAGAACTGACATGACTGAGTAGCATGATAGAATCACAGAATGATCTGGGTTGGAAGGGACCTTAAAGCTCATCTTTTTCCAACCCCCCTGCCACAGGAAGGGACACATTCCACTTGACCAGGTCGCTTATAATGGAGCATCACTTACTAACCACACTTCTTTTTTTTTTTTTTTTTTTTTTTCCCCTCAGACTTCTACCACTTCTATTTCCAATCTCAGTCCCTGGGCTTTTTATGAAAGGCCCAAAACGGGAACTCCATGGGTTAAAGTGCATCTACTGTTTGCTGGAAACTTTCTAGTGCTGACATTTGCTGCTTAAACCAGCAAAGAAGGGTTAAGTGTCACCACAAAATACAAAATCCCCACTCTTGTCACAGGGAGCAGAGAAAACAGAATTTATAATTTAACATCTTCAGCCTGTGCTCAAGAATCCCTGGAACAGTGGCACAGTGACCCTTGTGGCTCTTTGGAATATTAATCACCACATTTGGATTTTTTCAATGTGTACACAAGAGGTTTTTAGAAGTACTATAGGAACCACTGTGCTGCTTGCTGTGGCACACTTTCTAGAACGGTAGGCTGAGCAAACACTTCGTGCATTGCCATCTGTGGTAGAAATCTAATTGTTTTTAAGGTATCTTTTTTTGTTCTGAAGGCATGAGCGTGTAGGCAAATTAAACACACATGCTGGCAAAGGAAGGATAAATTACAAAAGTCCCTTAGGAAAGAAAAAAACCAACCCCCGAAATGTGAAGATTTTACCCAGAGTACAAATCACAAAACATCTCTATTTCATGTGCATTTCAAATAATTATCAACTTGTTAAATGCATTCCATTCTGTACCACCACACCTTTGCCAAAATTAATGTTCACTATCAAATAAGTTAAAATTGGAAACAATTTTAAAACGACCCCTGTAAAAATGTGCCTTGCACAGTATTTTAGTATAAATACAAACATCTTTGATCAAGGTTTTTTTTGCAGTTGCACTCAAGGGCAAAGACGATGAACAGTTTAATTCAGTGCATAGTTAAACTGGTTGGCAAACTTCTCGTGCTTTCTTTGGTCCACCCGGTTCATGGCTTTCACGACCCGTTTCATGGCACCTCTGAAAGAGAAACAAAAAAATAATAACAATTATATTGAGTCTATGCAATCTCAGAGAATGTTTATGGATGTTGGGGGGGGGAAAAAAAGAACCATGATTAATCACTAGCAGGCTTCTGAACACGGCATTGATGAGGCTGAACAAATTTGTCTTGTTAACTAAATTAGCTGCAGCAATATAAATAGTTTAATTCAGCAATGATTTTATTAACAGGAGTAAACAAATTCAAGTCTTTCAGTTTAATGGCTGTGCCTTCCATCCTCCCAGCATTATTTCTGATAGCCACACACAGCAAGTTTGATCTTCAAATGCACCTAACTGCTCTCAGGGAAATGATAACTAAAAGTACCTAACAGGATCTTAAAAAACCAATACCCAGAAACCCTTATGAAATCCAACCCTCAGTCTAGAATGTGTGAGGGAAGGGTTTGCTGTTCACTTCATGGAACTATAATTCATTTAGGAACTTTCACAGGTTAGTAAAACCGCATTTTATCAGACGTGGGCCAAGTTAAAGACTCCTTTGCTCACACCAGCAGCATCCCCATTTCTGAGCAGCAACTTTTAATCCACAACACTAGTTTGGGAAGACACCAGACAGTGTTGTGTATATCCATGCAGAGAGATAGGTTACTGCTGCAGAAGTGCCTAGAGTTTAGACAGTCAGGACAGTGTGTCCAATATCTTACAAAAAGCGGGAATGGGATCTCTGCTGCCTCAGGATGGGCAAGCATTCGAGCCCTCTGCAGCGCCTGCTGTGCTTGTACAAGGCTCTGGAATGTTCTTTAGATTAAAAAAGGAAATGAAGGAATGAACTTTGGAGTTGTTAAGCTTTCTGGTGCTCCTAAAACCAGCGAGGGCTTGCCTCCTTGTTGCTGCCCTATTTGCTGCCATTGTTTCCTCCCAGTGAAGGTGGTGCCCAGAGATTTCTTTTGGGAGGGACTGCTCTACTTCTCAACTGAGTAAGTGGAGAAACTTCAGTTTTTTCCCTCCACAAACCTTTTGAGTGGAGATCACACAGCTGAGATTTTGAGGGTGAGGAAAAATGATGCCTAGACAGCATGAACAGATTGTCATAAAAGGCACAGAGAGAGCAGGTCTGTATATCCTCTAACTGGTAAGGCAGAGGATGGGTTCACAAATCCAGAGGAGTAAGACAGCAGAAAAAAAGGCAGCAGAAGCAGTTAAGAGAATGCTCTGCTGTGAACATCTGCCCCCTCAGAAACTCAGCACTGTTGTGCACAGCTGAGTGCACCTTGCCTTGTTCTTGCCTGGATTCTTTTTACTGATGACTTTTGTTGCCTCTGGAACAAAAGCTCAGTGATCTGAGGCTGATATTTGCAGGTGTGCTCAGATGTCACCCTGCCCCTGTTTATGAAGGAAGTTATCTCCTAACACATCTCCAGGTAAAGACCTGGATGCTCTGCCAACGTGGGAGGTAGAGCAGCCACGGGCTTGGTTTGAGGGACTCTGTCCCATTGAAGAACATGGCAGGGACTGATGTCTCCTTTGATTCCTACACCAGAAATGCAGCTGGCAACTTCCATCACACAAAGTGGATGGTCTCAGGTCCAGTGGTGTCAGACTCAAAGGCAGACTGTGACACCATAATCACTTCTGAGGACATGACAAGCTGTGCAGTAAAATGAAGACAAGATGTGCACCTGGTAGTGTGCCCAGCCTTTTTCAGGATCAGGCCCTCCAGGCTATTCCAGCTCTGCTCCCATGGTTATCTCCAAAAGAAGGTGATTTCAGTTTTGGCCAACTGCTCTCTGTAACGGCTTCATTTCAAAAGCCATTTTGAAACATCTGAAAACAGAGGTTTCTTCTTAATAACGCTCTAAATGGTGGGATTAAAGATTTTCTCAGCAGCAACTGCAATGAAAACCAACATTCTGAAAAAACACCTCAGGAGAGTTATACTTTTAACAAAATTCTGCCAATTAAAGTTACCAGAGTAAGGAAAATGTGGTCATGGTTTTGCACTTCAAATATTACCTAATTGGTAGGAGAAAAGTGAGCCTTTAGCAGTGCAGAGTGGCCTTGACACTTTCATGTCATGTAGGTTTTACATTAGCACCACTGGATTGTGCGATACTGTAAATGAAAGGAGATCCCACTTTGATGATCTGTGTGCAGTTTCACTTAGCTTTATTGGCAGACCAGAGCCTGGGTTTATCACCTATACATTTCAAGTAATTTGGGGTTGTTATAAGGAGCCAAGGTTATCATCTTGTTTAGTGCTCCAAAGCATGAAACCTATTAAAAACATGACAGGTTTGATTCCCTATGCCTGGCACTAACACACATTCAAAATCATTAGCACAAACCACAGTAAACCACGACATGGAATTCTGATCATTAGAACTGTAGGTCTCTGAGTTCTAACTAAGACCAGGTGACATGAGAATTTCACAGAAAATGTGGTATTTCTGTAACTAAAAGCAACGTGGATTTGGCTCTGTTATTATAACCATTACATCAGAAAAGGGAAAATAATGAGTTTTAAAAAATATTGTGCCTTGGACACTCCTTGAACTCACCCAGTATGTTTAGGGAATTACCCACCACTAATGATTTTATAATAATAATTTTGCTTTTTTGATTTGACAACTTTTCACTATCCTTTGACTACTTCATTTTTGACATGTGAAACTCTTAAAAAAGTTGCAGCTGCTTCCCCTTTGATAAAGACCAGCGCTTACTTAGGCAAATTTATGTTGCAGCCACATCTGAGGAAGAACAGACATCAGAAATGGCATAACAGAGTGGACACATGGAGCTACTGTATGTTCCAAAGCCCATTCAGTGATGGTTGGTTGGCTCCCACATCCACCTGAGCTGGTGTGCCTGCTTTAAGGTTAATCAAAGTTAACTCATCTATGTCTGTGTAAGTCATGGGCACACGTTGGTTCAATATGTGTGAATGCCAACCCCACACAAACAGTTTCTTCTCAAGCTAAATGCAGGCCAAGAGCTGCTGTTTGCACATGTGCTGGGAGGAAAGGGCCATGGACAGAAACAGCACCATGGAGGGAACAATACTGTGACCACATGTCTATGGTACAGGGAATAATCATCCCCAAACTCTTACACAGCAAAGAGAACTGCAAGTTCCAGCCCTTGATACTTACAGAAGACAGCAGGGGTTAAGTGAACAAGGATTTGAATATTTTTCTTAAACAGTTGAATGCACATTCTCAGTAAGGGAGGAGGAAAGTGCAATGGCAGTGTGACACTGAATAACACACAGGAAGGGATCCCTGTGTGTCCCTATTGGACTGGAAGGTTCTGCATGAGGCCCAGCTAGCCCTTCAGTATAGCCAGGAGTGGGAGAAGGGAAGCCCAGCAGCAGTCAAAAGTTTGGGAAGGTCTCTGAGCACACACCAGAGGCTCCAGGGCAACAGCCAAGGCACTGCTACACACCAAAAGCCAAGGGGTTTTGATGGATTCTTTTATTAACTGAAGTTCTGCTCAGGACAGTCCATTTTAGGCTTTCAAAATGACAAACTTCATTTTCCCTCCACCTACACCACTACAGCACATCTGATGCTGTGTGTCACTCAGAACACATCATCATCTTTCCAGCTCCGGTACTATTTGCACACATAAAGTATCATCCATTTGATTAATAAATGATCATCCAGAGCAGCCAACCCAGCAATTAAAGGATTTTAAAAAAATTGAGAAAGGGTGAAAAAAGTCTTCCATAGGAAAATTTTGTAAATGAGTTGAAAACCATTCTCAAAGAAATGGTTTCTCTCTTAGTCATCAGTACCTGCTATTCTTTATCCTTCAGACATATAGAAGACATTCCTGCTCTGCAGTCAGCCAAGAAAGCTGTTTAGTAAGTACATGTTAATGTAGAAACAGAAAATACTGTTGAAACAAAACAGAAACAGTAATTTAACATGAGCATCTTACTTATTGAAGACTTTCTTCTCAAGCCGGGAACGAGAAGTGTTCGCCTGTTGCTTCAGGTCTGTCAGATTTGGATATTTTTTCTTCTTCCCTTGCTTCTTCTGTCCTTTCCCATTATTTTTAGAGGAACCAAGATCCAGTCCTGTAGCAGCTTCAATTTCTCTCATGAATTCTGGATCCCTCCACTCTGTTTAAAAGACAAAGTATGGACTTTGAAACTCCAAACCCAGGGAGGATTTGCAGTTCCTAAGGAACAGGTTCTTGTCACCACTGGACAAGGGCAGACTCACTGTGCTCTAAGCTGCACACACAAGGGAAGGGGAGGATAAAGCAGCTGGCCAAAATGACAGATCTTGATGAAAAAGCCCTGCCAGTCTGGGGTGAGTACCTGTTATTGGCTGCCGTGGGTTAAACTGTTCTGTAGGAAAACTTCAGTCAAGTTTTAGCAGTTGTATACTAGCAAAATTCCAAGGAAAATATTCCATGTAGGAGAGGTGATATAAACAGTGATTATTATTTAGAAATTGAAAATGCCAAAAATGTAGCTGAGGAACTTATCTTCAGAAATAAATTCTGAATAAGCCTAAAAATAAACCTAACAAAAATTAAATATGTCAACTTTTGAGCAGAGTAGGGGTGACAACATTGTGACTTTTTTGCATTAATGATATTTGCTTTAAAGCATGAACTGGAATAAAATTCTTGAATAGGACAAAACAATCCTGTTTCCATGGGCTGCATTTTGCATCTAAAAAAGATACTACTCTCTAAGCATCCCACATTTCCTCAGTTTAATTATCTAAATCAAGTTTCTTCTCTTGACAATGGCACAAGTTAATTTATCTAATCAAAACCCTTTTTTACAGTTTTATCAAAACCTTAATGCTTCAGGATCCAGCCATACACTGTAAATGGATTCTGATCCTAGATGCCACCACGGGAAAAAGCATGAACAATTTAGACTGGAAACTCTTTGAGGAAGCCGTGGTCTTCCACCTTTAGTGGAGTCTTGTGTATCAGAACAAGGTAACAGAGTACAAAGTAAAAATGTGGCTGCAGGATGGACATCTGCAAGGGGGAAATTCAGGAAAATTGCATTAAATTATAAAGATTTTGAGGTTGAAAAAAAATGTATGAAGTACCACTTCAAAGAGAACATGCTCCAAACTCAGCATAATCTGTATTTTAACATTACTTGTCAGTCATTCATCACAGTTTCCTGCATGTTTGTCAGCCTTCAGAAATTGTAAGACAAAAATTCTACTACTCTTACTTAACATCTTTGTAGATATAGAAAAATAAACAGTCCTAAAGGACTATGCAATTTCTTTTATACACCAACATGGTCCCTGAGTGTGACAAATACCAGTAACAACATTTCAGGAAGGTCAGAGGCAATGTTCTCACTTAAGAACACGGTGTTAAGGAATACCAGAGCAATTTTCCAAGGAAAAGTTAGATTTAACCTACTATCATACATGAAAGCAAGGACTGATTAAAATCCAACACACCAAAAAGCAGGAGGAAAACGAAGCTGTTCAAGAGCTGAGCAGAAGAGGTAAAAAGGGAGAAAATGGAACACATAAACTTGATAGATCATAAGACCTCACAGACTTTTTTTTTTTTTTTTTTGAAGTGAAGGAATACAGAACAGCACAATTCAGATACAGGAACGATTAATCCAAGATTAAGGAAAACTGTCTAAACAGTTTATCTCCCAGTAATAAGAAGGCGTCACAGTTTAGGAACCCCATGAATGGAGCAATTGTTTAAACACAACGAAAAAATGCCGGCATCCAGTAGAGATGAAATGAGCATTTGAGGAAAATGAAGGAGCAATTTAAAAGCTTTTGAGAAAAATCAATAGAATGCCAGGGAAGAGCAGGCTTTTTGAGCATTGATGGGCCCCTAAAGCTCTTCATACATTGTTACTGAGTTTAGCAGCAGGGAAAAGAAAATTACACAGTTTGCAAGGGTAGGCGGGAATCAATACTGTAGTTAGTAAAGAGATGCTATTTCACATCTGAGTGGCCAGCGGCCTGCCTGCACCAGCCTGTCCTGATACCTGTTTGTTAACAAGTCACTAAGGGCTGAAAAACCAGATACTCTTCAGGGTTGACACAAAAAATAGGCACTTAATTTGCTCCTGTGTGCGAACTATTGGAAAAGGATGAACGCCGCAGATTAGCGGGTCAGCGTAATCCCACCTGATTCACTGTTCCAGGACTGGAGAGCCCAAAGCACCATTTTGTGGACATTAGCTAGAGTTTAAAATTTTATACTAAGAGAAAAAAATGCTCCATAATAACAATGACAGTGTTGTCAAAACATAGTCATTATCACACAAACTGTATTACTTTTATATAACTGTTTCCCCCTTTTAATCACATAAAGGTAAAAATAAACCTACCATCCAGCAGGAAGGAGATACAGGAAGAATTTTGGTGCAATTTAACCCCACAAGTTTTTTTTTTCAACATTTTTCAAACTGTCATCATTATTAAATGTTGTTGTCAATCATAAGACCAAAGCACTCCCTGTACACTGGGTTTCCACTTGCATATTTTCCATAGCAACACTGCTCAGACTTGCTCCAAGATCTTTCTAACAAAAAAAACCCCAAAATCCAAACATCAGTGCAAACCAACCAAACACACCCCTCTAAACCACAAGCCTCAAACAAACAAAAAACCATTTTCAAAGGTTGATGAAAATATTATAAAGCAAATATAAAACCAGCGAGGCACAGGAAAAAAAGAAAGCAACAAAAAGCGGTGGATAAAAGTATTTAGTGACATCTGGTATATGTATGGCTTTAGAAATCTGGAAGGTTTTGTCCAGTAAATTAAGTGCCACAGCTTGTGCAGTATTTCCCCAGCCAGATGGGATGGACCTTTGTGTGACACCTCAGCTTAACAACCACACTCAATAATGCAATGCCAACACTGGTTTGGGACTAACATACACATCCTTGTGGGCCAGAGGTGAGAAGCCTCTAACAACACCGAGCTGACACTGTAATAAAAATAAATACTGTGTCTAGCCTCAAGCAATGGCAATTTCACAGGGAAAAAAAAGAATCAATATTTTTCAGTGCAAGTGATTTTTATACCAGAGTATTAGTTTCTAGTTCAAGATTTCAAGTACATCTACTAGTTTAACTTGCTAGTTTTAGTTCGTCATAACCAAGCTGGGAACTTTCCTTTTCAACACAACATCCACACTCCTGCCCTGGTTTCGCTGTGACAATCCAACAGTGTCCATGCTGTTGGCTGGATGCCAGTTTAAAACACTTACTCCACCTGGACAGGGATGGAAACCACCTGGAAAAGTAGCACTTAGACACCTGCAAATACCAGGTGGTGTTCAGTAACTGCTGCACTGGTGTGGTGCTCTAATGGCCAAGCACAGTCACTCAAAGATGGCCAAATCAGTACTAAAGGACCCTGGATGGGTCAGTTGTGTGTTTAAATGCACATTAATTCAACATGGACCTTTCTGAATACAGATCAGAAGAGGTTTTATTGAAGGTTCAGTAGCTTCGTTAATAATATGTCTAACTCTGAAACACTGAGTCAGTCAGACCTTAAGTGAGAACTAACTCCTTCAAGGGAGTATTCTATAAGAAATCAAAATGCAAATGCCCATGGGTGAATTTAATTAGAATGCAGAATACTTACCTAGAGTAAATAGTTTAAAACAGAGAAAAGTAAGTCCTGCTGGAAGAAGGAAGATTAAAGAAAAGCTTTGAAAACAAATCTGTCCCCTCCAATTATACGTTATGTCTTTGCTGGACAAATCCCTCTCTCCTGTCTTCCTTTGCAGTCTATCAACTTTCAGTGCCTTCCTCGTTGCAGTCCCCCAGGTATCTTCTGTTTATCATTAATGAGGTTTAGTTGTACTATTGCAACAAAGTCTCTTATTCTCCCTGGAAGTCCTCCTGCCCAGGTACTCATTGCCTGCTGTTCTCATTCCCTGCACTCCTTACCTAGCAGTCCAGAGCTGCACTCTGCCTAAAAATGCTCAAATAATAACCTTGGGGAAGGATAAGCCTTCCCCTCTACACCTGAAAGCTGTAGCCAAGATGCAAGGAGAAGGCCATTAATTTTGTTGCCCATCCACAATTGCCTAAAATCAAAATCCAGAGTATTGCACAGTAACATGTAAACAATTAGCACAGCTCTGCCTGCTGCCTTCCTCAAGCCCATCACAAACATCCCTACTAGAACTTGCAGATTAGTTATTATGCCAATAAAGTAAAGCCCAAGGTGAGCACTTCTGTAGCTCAGAGGATTTTCTAGCAATGCTGCACAGACGCACAGCATAACAAGGCCAAAAATTCTCCTTCTAAAACACAAATAGTAAGTCTGTAGATATGGGAAATATAGACTATGAGAGATATGAACAGATACAGGAAAAACAAGTTCTCACATTGTGACAAAACATATCCTTTCCCAGTATTCGTGGGAACACAACAATCCCAATAATATCATCATTATATTGCATAAATCACCACTGCTAGGTACCAGCAACATTAGATGACTTCTTTTCAGAAGCATGGAACAGTTACTGTCAAGCATCTCCCAGAGAACAGGTTTAATCATCCTTGATAAACATGTTCCTTAAAGACAAAGGCTATAACTCCTCTGTCTGAGCAGTGTTGGGAACACTGCAGTAACTACTGGAAATAAAGCACAAATGCAATGTTAACCTTGTTCTGTGTACACATGTACCCATGTTCATCATATGAGCAAATGAGCTGCAAATTAAAATCACCTGGAATGTAAATGAGAGAATGTGGTTAAGAGTGAAAGAAGTAACAGGTATCTCCCACCTCTGCCTAATACTTTTTTTAATTTTAATTTTTTTTTAAGATGCTATGCAGACACAGACCTGGCTGGGCTGCTTGCTTCTCAAACCTCATCTTTTCTTCTCTGGCTCTGTCCTCTGCGTTCACAGGAATCCCAGAGTCATCCCGAGGAATTATCTTTCCGTGGAAAGGGCACTTGAGAAAGAAAGAGGAAAAAAATAAAACCCATGAAACTTTTGAATGAAAAGAAAATGCTTACATTTCATTCAACACAACTTAAAGCCGGACACTGGAATTGAGCGACAAAACTACACGTGATTCCCAGTCCCCCTTAGAAAACATTAGAATCCCATAAACATCATGTGTTTAATATGTTCAGAATCTTAAAGAAATTAGGTCTGTTTGATACAAATATCCTATTTCAAGAGACCAGGTAGCACATTTTGTTAAGTCTGGAACTAGGGCACCAATGCTGCATCGTTTACACTAATCCCATTAAATTATTTCCGTGCATTCAGATCCTTCAATCTCAGATAATACAGGAAAAACAGGGATACTAGAAGTATTTAAGCAAACTAGTTCTGCTCAACAAAACTCATAATTTTGAGGCTGTGTAGAATTTAGCTTTCATAAAACCCAATTTGTAAATACAATTCCTTTGCCCCTCAAACATGTAAGTTTCTAAAACCAGTTAATATCAAATATGCCCCTAAATGAGGAAAAATTTTCAGGAAAAAAAATACCTATTTCTGCCTTACTGCCAGGTACTCATACATCACAGTAATAAACAAAATACAAATAACCTATAATGAATGCCAAAAACATTTAAGAGTTCTTTAAATGTTTACAGCTTCTTTACCAAAAGGCTGTTTCCCACATGAAGCAAATATTAACAATGAACTTCTCCAGACACAGAGTTCTTCCACTCCCCTGAGCTGTATTTACAACGTGAAATAAACTTTTATGTGTATGTTTTAAGGAGATCTCCTTCAGATAGCACAGATCTTGGAAGTTATGTAACTTGATGCCTACCTTAACCCGATCTTGCCTTTCACACAGACTCCCATCGGGCATTGGTGCCCGACACTTATGTTTCACTGGCTCAAACTTGCCAGCGAATGTTATATATCTAGTTTTTAACATTTCCGTTATTTCTTTATTTTCCACCTCTTCCTCTACTTCACTGGGTGCCCAAAATCGATGCTCAGATGTAAATCTGGGAAAACAACAAATGAAAATGACCCACAAAGTTGTAAGGAAGCACATAAAGACGCCAGTATCAACCTGTGCTGAACTCACATGTGAAAGGAAGGGAAGCTTTATTAGTGCATTTAAAAAACCTCTGTGACTCTACCAGTCTTTCTTATGACTCCTATATTATGAAGATGCTTTCAAAATATCACCAAAGTCTCTCTAGTATTGATTTCCTGCTTAACCTGCTAAGCTATTACAAGTACCTGGCTTTAGTTCATGATCAGACATCTAGAGTCAGTTATCCGATATCGGATTCGGTGAATAACTTTGTAATTCTGTAGTTAACATTCTTCATAACAAAATACTTCTATGATTAAACACAAGACAGATCAAGGAGGAAACAGCTTGATCTTAACTGTACTCCTGCAGCAGCAGAGAAGCAGGAGCCGAAATCAGAGTATGTTGCAATACACTGAGATCAAGGGAAAGTGCAAACAATCGGCTGAGCTTTATACAGTCTTTCCTCCAGGTTCTCCTTTACAGTGCCTGTAAGTCTGAAAAATTAGCAGGTGTTCTTCTAGGAAATTCAGCTAATCCATTGAAAATCTATTTCAAAATTAGGCACCTCACCTATATTTACAGACACATATAGGCAAACAAACAGAGAAGATCAGTGCCATGTCAGTGGACATAGAGAGTGGGAGGGAAGGGCAGTGAGGACCCTTGGGTGATGCAGTATTTCCAAATTTTCTCAACAGCATTCGTATAATTTCATTTTAGCCACCAATAGTCTGTAATGAGAAACAGGCAAGCGCAGAGGGCAATTACCTGACTCATTTTAGATGCTAATCTTAGAAGGCAATGATTGTCTCTCTGATGGTAAATGTTTCTTTTCTCCTAATCATGGAAAGAAATTAGCTTAAGTTTAGGTATCTAATTTTAAGATATCTGATGTTAAACAACAATAATCTCACCCAAACTTTAAGGAAATATGAATCTGAAGAGGAAAAAATACAGCTAAACTAAGGGGGAAAAAAAATCCAGCCTCCATGTCTGCTGCTTATTACAAGCAAAATGGAGATACCAAATGATAACTCTCTCAATAAGGACATAAAATTCACAAAGGACACTTTACAATCCCTTTCTTCTACACAGCTCTTCCACCCAATCAGTTCCAGACTTATTTGAGAGGATTTTCTCTATCCACATCCAATTCCTCTCAATCATTCATATCCTTGGATGTCATACCTACTTCTGAGACTTTGCCTTCTGTGGACCACAGAGCCATACATCCGTGATCACTGGCTTCACTAGTCACACCAATCTCAATTCAGCAAAGCACATAAGCCAGCAATTGAAAGAATTACTTTAGAGAGCCTGAAGAGTTTTGATGAATTTTATCTAAGCAAGTTTTCAGCAGATGACAAGGGGAAAAAAAAAAAAAGAAGAGGAAAATACCTGACCTTAGCAACCTATAATATATACAGGTGCTGGTTTTACTGCAACAGCTGACCATTTAAAACTATGTAAAGAGATTAGAACTAGGTTAAAAAAGGGATTAAGCAAATTTTGAATTATCTTCATGATTTGCCAAGTCATCAGAAAAACGTTCAACAAGTAGAATCCTTATTAAACAGACTGATTCTATCCAGTAAGTTCTGCACTGATACACCTCGTTAGTTCCAGATAAATACTAACCTGTATAAAGTACAAATAACTTCCTTCTGGTAAATTAGGACATAAAGGCAAAAGAGTTCCAGAGGACCTTAGTTCGGCATTAAACATAATAATATGTTTCCACAATTTTTGGTTATACAAAAAGTTTTCAATTACACATTTCTGCAAACTATAGCATACACAAAAAAACCCCAAACCCTAAGAGTCTTTCTAATATATCAGTATGACTTTAGTCTAACATTTGAATGGTACAGTATTTTAGCTTCAGGAATTATATGGCAAGACAATGAACAGAAGAATGAAATAAATTTATTATTTGCTTAGTTTAATGCAGTGCTGAAAACAAGACTGACTGCTAGCTCTGTGTTACTAACTCTGCAGCCACACAGAGGGGACAGCATTCCTAAAAAGACACCATGCAGGATTTTTACGTGCATGGTAGTCTTGCAGAAACTCTTTGTAAAATTCTAGTGTCCTCTGGTGGTCTGAACTTCCTTCCCCCTCTAAATTATCAAATTACAGTTACATGAGAATGAAGAAGCATTTAACAGTTGTGCATGCCAACCTTTCCAATCAGGAAACAGTTCTCTTTAATAATTTTTCTGTCTCACTTCCCTTAAATATGCATCCAACAAATGTAAAAAAACATTAAAATTATGTTTTACTCTATGTATCATTGATCAGTATTTGGGGACTGGACTTAAAATAGCCTAATTCCTACACAGATATTAATAAATACTATTGTTTCCTACAAGCATATAACTTACTTTCTCCCAACATGATTTACAAGCAGGTGAGAGAAGAAAAACGCAGTGGTAATTCCCAAAGTTTTCTGATTTCTTGTTGTAAGTTAAGCAACATTTTAAAAGGGCAGCTACTTGTTTGAAAAAATTATGCGTGTGACAAGTAAAACATTTGTAAGATGAATCAGAAGGAGAACAGCTAATCAACCAAAAGATAAAAAAGATCAACACCTCACTCACACTTATAGAGTGTTCCTGATCCAAATAATAGAGGTTTTAATACATGAGAAGGAATACAAGACAAATAATGGTTAACAAAAATCTAAAAGAAAGACAAGCTACTGGAGAAATGTTGCATTCTTTCACCAAATTTATGAACATCTTAAGTCCTAAAATGATGGGAAACTTATAAAAAAACTGAATAGATGTAACCTCTAAAACCAGATGCTTACAGAGATCCTGAAGCAAGTGCAAAATGGGCTAATTCAAACAGCCTAGCCAGAGTCAGTGCTGCACCAACTATCCTACTCTGCTCCCAAGAGTAAGCTGATCTAATTCAAGGAGGAGGGTAGATGAGTTTAGAAGGTCCATGCTATCCAAAACAATCTGCTGACAGCAGACTCTACACACTACAACACCGTGCTGTATACACTACCTACCCCTCAAAAAAAATAAAAATAAAGTACTACTACAGTTTCATAAACTCATTTTAAGAGTTCTTAAACTAGTTTAATGAGTTGTGTGAGTGAAGGCAGAAGTAGGGAAAATTGTTCAGCCCAAACTTTTGTCGAGCTCACAGTTACTGTCACTTTCTAGAGAAGGTGATCACCATTTACCAGCTAAACAAAACTTCTTTAGAAAATCATCTTCCTGGTAGCTACATTCTCACTATCAAAATCTTAATTTATTGTAAATGCTATGACTAAGTAAGTATACCACTAAGGAAGTGAAGTGGAAAGACTTTTCCTCTTCAAATTTAAAAAATTCAAATTCCATACACATCCCATGTGTTGCCTGTTTTCCAATTTGCTTTTTTTCCCTAAGCATCTTATAGAGCCAGTATGTGTGCATATAGAAAAGGTAAAGGAGTTGGCCAATAACTACCTTAATTTCTCAATAAATATATTTTATACCCGGGGTCAATGGTATTGTGTGTGCAGAGTTACTTAAATTATCTTTAGTTAGATTGGCATATCTGTAGTTATAGACTATAAGGCTCAGAAGTGTGCCCTCTATTTTATTGGGAAGCATAAAAATAAAACAGTACAGCACAAACCAGACAGGCAGTGAAATATGCTTCTGATTTCACTTATGACTTGAGTAACTCATCTGCAATGTAAAATAAGGCCTTACTTCCTTTTTGGCATTATCACAGACAAATGCTTCTTAAAGCCCTGCTGAAAATCTTAACCATTTTACAGGTTTTGAAGAGCCTACACCACATGAGATGGAACCCAAAGCTTGGAGTGACTGTGGCAGAGCACTGTTATCTATCCAAGTGCACCAGTTTTCACTAATTTAAAGGATACTCAGCATTTTATGCAGTCTGGTACAGGGGCAGATTTCCCTTTGTTCTGTTCTGCCAACACTATTTTAACTCTGTGATCATGGGTTGGTTTTCTCGATTTGTTTTGATAAGAAAACAAACTAAGTTACAGTGATACTGCTAAGAATATAAGAGCTTCATTTGCAACCCAGCCAGTCAATGATTTTGGACTTTTTCAAGCCAGGTTTGGTACACACTGCTAGTAAAGTTCTGGTGGACTTAAAGGAAACTTATACATAAAGGGAAGAGTTTGCATCCCAACTTTCATTTAAAAATACTAAAAGGGGTTTATAACTGACTCCTAGAAAGAAGTTCTGAGGGATACCTACCAGCTCTTCTCCCCAGCACTGCTCAAGCTTTCCCTAAGTCAGCACTGACTCATCAAACACAAAACCTTCCCAGACAAGAATGGCAAGTGAAAGATCCAAATTCAAATCCTGTAACTGCCACCTTTTTCTTGTGAGACTGAATAAGCATATCAATTTCCTCAGCTACCACTCTGTAAAGTCAGGAAAAATACCCCTGACACCTCCCCAGCCTTTCTCCTGCCTTGCCTGCTACTTATTTAGACAGCAAAGTCTCCAGCTGAGGGAATGTCTATCATGCACTTGGGCAGAGCACTTTGCATAATGAGGTGCCAACTTAAATTGGAGTAACTGATTCCATGCTGCACACATGAAAAGAGCAGAAAAAAAAGTGTGCTTTGAAGCATCAAAGGATATTTAATTAGTATCACATCTTCTCAAAACAAATAACATTTAGAGGTAGAATTTCTGACTTTGTTTATGGGTCCTACAATACAAGGGAAAGGAGAAAAGTAATTATCAAAAGAAATAGCAGTCACCCCACTGCATGACCTCTGAGTACAAGTAAATCTATTTATTTGTTTAATTTGTCTTAAAAGAAAAAGAGCATTACTTGAGAATCTTCCCAGCACTTGGCTGATCCTCTCCCCAGTAGTGAAGATCTAATCCAAAAGGCATGAGGGGAGCTTTAGCTCTTTCTTCCTCTAGTTTTCTTCTCTTACCGTCAGGATCTTCCAAGGCTGCTGCCTCAGGAGCTGCAGATTCACTGGAGAAAATTGATGAAAAGTCAACACAGAAAACAGCAATGATCACAACAACTTTTTCTTTGTTTTCACTAGATTTTTCAGATGACCAACACTAATATTACCTTAGATCTAGGCAGGAGCTACAGATGTGGTACTGGAAATCATTTTTATAAAGAACTTACTATGGTAAATTCATGCCCATGTTTGCATGGCAGTGACATAGATTGCAAAGTCTTTGTTTTGTTGACAAAACTCCACCTTGTAATATACTCATGATGAAATACCACTACAGAATTCATTACTCTTACTGACAGAGCTTCACAGTCTTAGTCACCGTATCGAAACACTAAATTTTTAAAGATTAAAAGTCATAATGTACACCTGAATACTCCAAACTCTGGAGTTCTAATGAAGCAAGCCCCTTTCTCAGATTACATTCCAGTTTGCTAGGTTTTGGGTGCTTTCCTGGCCAATGCAGAAGTGTCTTTCCAGGAAATGCCATTAAGTAGGTGACTCCCAGTTTTATCTCAAATCCCAGATAAATGCTAGGCAAGGCTGGAGGTCTACCAAAATTTGAACAGGATTGACAACAAATATGAACAACTGTAAAACACCTCCAGGTAGCACTGACAGCTAAAGTTATTGGGGAACCAAGAGATGGTTGCAACTAGTTGCTAATATAGTATTAGGATATGTTCTGTTTGGCTGCAAACAAAAAAACGCCTGAATAAATAGGGAATGATTTTTTGTTAGCAAAGAAGGGAACAGTATATTTTCATAAAGGCCATTTACACCAAATAAAAGTAAATTAATCAGGAAGTAAAAGATTCCTTAAGATCCTGGTGCAATCATCAGCAAAATCCCAAATATTAAGCAATGAATGTTACTTCAAACTGAAACCAAGACAGCCTTAGCAGCTTGCCTAGTTCATGAATGCTCTTCTGTGTGCTGTCATGACTAATAAAGACAAGAGCAAGAGGATTCTACAAGAATTAAAACAAAGCTAACCTGGTGTGAGGAGGTGGTACCTTTGGCAGTTTGTCTCTAATGAGTTTCAGTGTGGCAGCTGCACAGGTTGGATCAAGTTCATCTTCGTTCCCTTTTGGCTGCGCGCGGGAGCTCAGTGGAGCTGGTCCTGCTGACACCTTCCCCACCGGAGCTTTTGGAGCTGCCTGGGGTTCTAGCCCTGCAAAAAAAATTGATGTTTAGGAGTGACTCACTTCTCACACCCTCACAGTGGGACCAAGCAGCCCAGGGTGCTGATTACATGTCTTACAGCCTTCAGTTTGCATTAGACATCAATCCCACTCTGTGATATTTATGCCTGTGAAATTTTTCTCATTTTGGAACAGATATATAACTACAGCAAATCAACTTTTAAATTTGTATGACATGATGTGACAACAAAGAATGATGTTACTTCGTTCACCTTGGAGAGAAGGATTTTACAATACATGTTTGCCCAAACTGCAATACTGCTTTTTGTATATAGGTTTCCAGTGTCACAACTGCTTGCTGGTACATCATTTCTGTACTCAGGGTTATATTAAGGTAAAATAGAAAAAAGGAACTACTGGCACTACTGTTTAACACCTAGAGCCCCAAAAGACATCTAAGAGTAGGAGAAAGCAAAAAAAAAAAAAAAAACACACATCCATATCCTCCTGTCTGCTAAGATTAATTCTTTGTGGTGTCTCAGCAAAAAATCCTGCTGAAACTGTTCATCCTGGCAAGGAGAAGCCACATCTGGATGGGGATTCACTGCAACACAGGACTGATAAGCAGGGGAACCATCATCACCCAGAACAGCTGGCTGGGAAGCACATCCAATGAAAAAAACAAAGCACGTGTGAGGCACACCCCTGCTCTTTGATGAATCTCAGTTACCATATTGAGAATGTAAAACAAAACAGCCTTTTCTTCTTCCTGAATTATTAAGGGGCAGCACCACTGAGTTGAGTTTTAATTCCTAAATATAACTGCAAACGGAATTATCCAGAGAACATTCTTTTTTCATAGATACTAAACCACACAATTTGCCAAGAGGAAACATCCAAGTGCTGGCAGAAGCAGCAAGTACCCCCCCCAGAGTGTGCTCCACAGACAGTAAAGGCCTGAGCTACACCTGAGGAACAAGCTCCTCTGCAGGGCAGCACCGGGCATTGATGTTCAGCACCAGCAGCTTAATTACTGTGGGGCAACTTAATTACTTTGCACAGCCAGATTAGAGAGTCAGCATGGGCTGAGGTATCAACCATCAAGATCCACCCCCTGGATACATATGGGTCTACATTTTCCAAGTACCAAGATCAGGAACTGAGTCCTTGTGCAGGGAATGACATCTTGTCTTTGTTTTCCAAAGCTCCAAACTCAAGGCACTGAGAAGGATGCCCTGTCAGCCTCCTGTTTAACCAAGTTCCTGGACATACTCTCCCCAGAGAGAGCTGACAATCCTAATTCAAAATCCAGAGAACTGGAGCCTTTCAGAAGGAGAGAAGAAACAAAAGCAAACATCCAGTTAAATCTGGCTTGTATGCATGTGTAGCCTTTAAATTTTGTTGCATATAGCAAATGGTCACTTAATTCCTAGATTTTCTGAATACAACTACCTCCAGAAAAAAAGTGAGCACCCCTGAATACTCTCAAGGATGAGGACTCTTCTCAGACCACCTGAGATCACAAGTCTCTCTCTAGTATGGCTTCTACTGGTAACAATGAAGGGAAACGTTTTAAGGGCAAGAGCAGCAATGACCATGGCAGCAGATGGCTTACCTGTCTCCTTCAAAACAATGAGGGAAGGAAATAGGATCTGGAGAAGGAAAGAGGATGAGACTACTAGCCAACAGCAGTTAACAAGCTCTCACAGAGACTTCTCTGCTTTCTACCTTCTCTCCCATGACAGCTCAATACATTCCTTCTGCTTACCCAGTGCATGACACAGAGAAAGATGGCTGAAGTAAGTATACAAGATGCAATGTGGGTGTGATAGTGTTTTCCCACGTCCATAAAGAGACCAGAGCCAGCTCTGGCAGGCTGATGCATTCCACCTCTCCTAAGAAAAGGCTACTGGAGTATCATGTAGATACCCCACAGGGGTGAACACACATCTGAGAGTGGGTATTTCAGTAGCACCAGTCTGGCAGCTGTCCCAGAAAGACTTCAGCAAGTACCCAACAGTCTGAACATTCACAGGCAGGAAGGATTGCAGAGGGGACAGAAGGACATTCACTGCAGTCTGAAGCCAGTGTCAAACCCAGCTTTTCCCCAACTTCTTGTTCTGCTCTCTGGAAAACACTCCAAAACCAAAGTTGGATTCCCAAGGCAGTGCATCTTCAAAGACAGTGCTGCTCAAGCTGTCCAGTGGTTCCTGGGAACTGAAGTTAGCATGAACCATGATACTAAGAGGGATCACCCCTTTCTAATTTTTATTTCCTCAGACTGGAGGTTAGACCCTGCCTCCCAGCTGTTGGCAGCCACAGCCCACCCTGCTGTTGGCTGGTGATGCTGCTGAGCACCCCTGACACTACTACTCCCTTACTCGCTCCTGCCCACTCCACACACTCCTGTGAAAGCTGTGAACACACCACATTCACCATGTTATCCAACTTCCTCTCTGAAGTCAACAAGACTTTAAAGAACATTGTTAAAAAGTAATTTAAAGGACTGATCTGTGCATTGGGAAGAGTCTCAAAATTAGCAGAAGGACCAGGAATAAGGGAAGTGATAATTAAATATAAAAGGATGGATCTAAGCAGAGAAATATCTAGGCTAAATAGAAAAAGAAATTACCTCATTACACTTATTAGGCTGCAGACTTGTTCTTCAAAAGGGATAATGGTGCCTCCACAAAAATGTTCTTTTAAAACAGCACTTCAGTGAAATAATAATGCAGGAATTTTGAATTTATGCCTTTGAAAAGGGGGCAGGACAGGGCTCCTTCTCAGCTCTTGTCATAGGTTGGAAAGGGAAAAAGCCCCTCTCAGGTGCTTTGTATCAAAGTGAAGCAGAATTAACCCAGAAGAGTGTTATAACCATACTTAAGTATCATCAGTATTTGGAAAAGTGAACTTCCTTTTATGACAGAAACAAACAGGCCCTTTGGCATGAACAAGGTTAACTGAGAAGAATATGTCATAGACTGTATCTGCAATGTAGAATTGCTTAGACTGTATTTAGAATTTTAAATTTCTTTTTTTACTTCTTTTTAAAGGAGACTTTCTGAAAAGCATTGTTTAAAGCATGTGTACTATTTACAAATAGTAAAAAGTCAGAAGATAGCACGTTTGTGTCAGAAGATAGCACCTTTTCTCTCATCTTCAGAGAAAAATGTGCATGTATATTAAAAGTGCATATGCAATAAAGATCTCAGAAACCCCTATTTTTTTTCTATTTGTTTCCTGTGCTGTTTACAGAAAACATGACTGCTTGTTCACTACACTGATTTTGTTGGGGAGGAGGAGGGGAACAGCAGTGACAAGCAGTCAGCAACACACAGAAAAGGCAAGAGAGATAAATGGACAATGTGACATTTAGACAGATAAAATCACATCCAAAAGATCAATATAGGAATTCTTAAGAGTTACAAGAGCAAAATATTTTCTCATTGATTTCTTATTTTAAACCATTAACAGAAAAATAGCTAAAAGTAAATACACTACAACATCAGTAATACCACCTCCATTATGGAGTTTTAAAAGAATATTTGTGTATGAAATTTGTTTTTGCAAACAAGATAAAGACAAGAGTCACCATGCAGACAGCCCCAGCTGAATGGTGCCCAATGTCAGGGTGGGGATGCTTTGTTTTGGTTTTAAGATATAGATTAAGTACAGTTTTTAAAGTAAAATTCATATTAAGAATTCTGCTGCTCTGTGTGGTTTATTTAACACAAGTACAGTATCTGGGTTCAAACTGTTCCAATAGCAGCTCTGAGAAAGAATCATAAAAATGTTTAAATCCCCTTTTTTGTTTAAATTGACCAAATGGCACCTATTTGCCTGAAGCAATAAAGTAGACCATGTTCACAAGACAGATCGATAGAAGGAAAGAGAGAGGCTGGGGTTTCAGCTGAAGTTAGGCTGCTGAATGCTGACATTATTGATTTTAGCTAGTTCAGCTGGCCTTGTAATTAAAATGTAAATTTGAGAAAGAGATTATGTCCTGACAGAAATGGTGGGATTAGGGGGAGATAAAAGCCCCTCAGTGAAAATTCAGAGAAAGAGCAAGCACAGGTTTCCTCAGCTGTGTGGATTTAGACGAAATCTAGCTACTTCAGATTCACTTAAGTTTAATTGAAAAAACGGAGATAGAATATAAACAGGTATTATGGACTTCAACTTTCCTGAAAAAAAATTAATAATTTCTGTTTCCCATTTGTTGAATCTTAGTCAAGCCAAGAGTATGTGATTTATATTAGCACAAGCACTCTCCAAGATTGTCAGGAAAGTCCAGCAGTTCAGATACAATATTTCCCCACTTACTCTATTGTGCTCACAATGAAAATGCCTGCCTATATTTTACTCAGAAGCATAATAAGCTTTAGTCCTAAGTGAACAGGACTTTGCAAAGCTTCCTTCATATGGACGTGCAGACCAGAGGATGCTGAAATGACAGAGGTGGCTTTAGCAAATATTCTCACAGAGCACATCAGCTGTGCATGCACTCAGAGCAACTTACTGGATGGACAACTGCACATTTTAATATTTCTGTATAAATTACACTACTTCTAAAAGTTTTCAAGGGTTCTTTATAAGCAAAGATTGTAAAAAAACCAAAAAAAGATATCCTCAGTGCCTTTGAATGCAGCTGTGCTCATTTACATGTAAGTAAAATAATGGAATTCCTCTTTGGAAATTCAAATTAAAGAAAAAAGATAACTATGTTAGTTAACGAGAGGAGTTAATTAACATTACATAAATACTTTCTTTGGCTTTCTGGTATTACAGAATATATTAATCTGTTATAGTGTTACCTCTCATTAATTAAACCTATTTATTACTGGTTTACAATCATAGTTAAGAACCAGAAAAAAACCAAAGATGCAGAGTTTATACTAAATGCTTTCTACACCTTACACCCTGATGTCTTAAACTTCTTGCTTATCATGGCCATTGCATAGTTCCTCTGATGCATTCTACTATCACAAACCACTCAAAAGTATATCAACATCTTGTGCAGTGACTATTAGTTTCCAAGAACTTCAGTAGAACTCAACTACATCCCATGTCCTGTTAGATTTTCTGGGAACCTTATTTACATAGAAGGACCTCACCTGAGAGTGAGGAAAGTTTGCATGATCAGCAGATTAGGATGGATCAGAAGAAATATATACAGTCAATACTTCTACATGGATGTAGAAGTATTTCATTTGAAGTGCTAATCATGTTTTTTCATAAATATGAAAAGTTATCTTCATTCCAAATACTGTATCACAATGCATTTTACTCATTTATTGTCCTAAATGTAGCTAGGCCTCTATAGGCCTCAAATTGCACCAAGGGAGGTTCAGGTTGGATATTAGGAAATATTTCTTCACTGAAACAGTGGTTAAGCATTGGAACAGGCTCCCCAGGGAAGTGGTGGAATCGTCATCCCTGGAAGTGTCCAAAAATCGAGTAGATGTGGCACTTTGTGATATGCTTCAGCAGGCATGGTGGTACTCAGTCAAAGGTTGGACTTGTTGATTCTGGAGGTCTTTTCCAATCTAATGATGACCCTATGATTCCATATAGAACTTGTGTCTGTCCATATAGAGACATATTCAAAATACACTAGTATAACGAGGCAGTCTCACTCGTAAATTTATAATTAAATATACTTCTAATATACTTCTAATGTTGTATATGCTATGAAAAATTGAGACCACATAACACACTTGATTTACATCATGTAACAACTATGTCCAATTTTTTTTTTTTGATTCACACTAACATTAATAGAAATCTTATTCTAAATACTAGACTATTGTCTAGGCAGAGAAACACAACTGTGTGTTACTTACATGTTCCAAATTTAGGAAAAAAGAGCCCAAATTTCAAAGGGCAGTGAAAGGTAGTAGGTACTTACACCTGTCCTTTCCCCTTAAAGAAATCAGGTAATACCCTTATTTAGCCTAGACAGTGTAATTCGAAGTCTCAAATTCGGCTCCTGAGAACAGAGGAGTGTCCCTGAGAACTCAGTGAGTGCTTCATCCCCTCTGAAGTCTGCAGGTTTGGGTTTGCTGCGCTCTCCGAGCTGTTTCTCCATGTAAAACCGTTCTCCACATTCTTCACATGCAGGAAGAATTCCCTCAGGAAGCTCCTGAGGTATGGAGACCAGACAAATCAAACCTGACTGAAAAGCTATTAGACATTTAGAGCAAGACCCAGACAAACTGAGAAATCACTGCAGTAAGCAAGGAAAAAGCTTAAGTATAATTTTTATAACTTCCATTTAGGCAGCACGTGTTTGTTTAGTGATTTATCAGTCAGTAAAACCTCAGCAAGTTCATTCCCAAGTAATAATGTCATAAAAAACATTTGTTTTCTTTACAGCTAAGCAAGGCACCATCATTTGGTTAATCATGGTGAGACACATTTTTATGGCCAATAGCTGATGAAAGCCATTGGCCAGACTGCTCTTCAGATTTACACCTCACTCCAAATAAACCACCTTACCTTATGTATTAAATACAGGTTCCTGTCAGCAACAGAAGCTGCTGTACTGACCCCACACTTGGCTTCTCTTATTTGCACTGAGTCACCCTTCAGTCAAATCTACTTCATGATCACTGCCATGACAATCAACCTCTCTCCTGAGGAAGACTAGACTCCCTCCCATTTTAAAAGCTATTAAAAAATTAATTTTAGAAAGTTTTTCAAATGTGCCTACCATTGGGCAATTCTAATAACAGAAAACTAAACAAAGTATTTCCCTAAAAAAGCAATAAGCACTGAAAACAGGTCTTCCACTGAGTATGTCAGAGATGCCTAGATGATGTAAGTCAGGGATGTAAAATCAACACTTAGGATTTGTGCTTTTTCCCTGTGATTTCCAGAAGATTTTCATGTGTACTGTTAAAAATAACTAAAACCCCACAACAGAATAGAGGAAAACGTAACTGTAAAATCAAGAGATATTAGTTCTGTTTCAACTAAATCTGTTAGATGCTTCCATGAAGGGAAAAAGACCAGTATGAAAGTTATCATTTCTTCAGAGGCCAGAATAGGGGGGATCTGTTTTGCTTTATCAGCACTTGCATGTGTGTTTTTTTGCCAAGTGTAGCTTTAAATCTGTTATATAAACCAGAAAAACCTTTTTTTTTAATGGGAGAACAAACATGTAGATATAGGATAAAAGATCAAATTACCACTGTACTTAGTAACTAAACTCACTGTTTTCCTAATTCCTACATCAAAAATGGAGAAAAATAGAGCTAAGAAAGAGTGAGCACAGTGCAGCTCACAGGAATACCTGTGTATGTTAGATGACATGTCCAGCTTCAAATTCAGTGCCCTTGTTCTCAGTGTGACACAGATGGAACATTTGTACTTGACCACACAAACAAAGACATTTAAAAGCATTTAGGAAAACTTTTCTGGAGGGAATAAAAGAACCAGATGCCAATAAGTTAGCAATTAATTTTCCTTTTTTTTTTTTTAAATTTGTAATGATGATTCTATGATGTTCCACATTTTTGAGGCTGTTTAGTTTTAATCACTGTGTCCCCTGCATGTCTTGGTAGATGCCTGTCAAGAGAATAACATTTTTAAAAACAATATGCATGCAAGTCTGCTGCTTAGGTACAGATCAGACTATACCTAGTCCATATAAACAAGTACATTTTATGAATAAATGCCCCAAAATGCATGACTTTTACTGCTTCAAATAAAAAAATTCAATCACACATTAGTCTACACAGTATTGTATTGTCATTTCTAATACAGGCTTTTTCATGTTCTGAGAAGATGCAAAAGCTATAAAACCCCACACCCTTAATGAATGGTCGCCACAGCAAGTTTATTTGTGTCTCTAAAATGCTCAGTGAGAGCTGCAATAGAATGAATAGCTTCTGTGGTCCAAAGCACTCCCAATTCTATGTAAAGAAAAGGTGACAACTTCTCTACTAAGGAAACAGTAGGTGTGTACACCTTATTAGTTTAATTGGGGTATAAGTCTTGTTTCTCATGTTGCTATCACTTTTCATAGTAACAACAACAACAAAAAAACACAGAGAAAAGCATGACTCAAACACCATCAGATTAGGAAAGGCAGTGTGGGGACATCTAACCCACAAAAGTACATCACTCTGTGATGAGGAAGAATTTCTGAAACGGATAGAACTAACCCTTGGGATTTTAGAACTGCAGCTTTGATCCCAATATGAAAGAAGTCTCAAGCAGTCTTTAAGATGCAACATGAACAACTGAAGTAGCTCTTAGGGACCTAAAAACATTCTGGCTTAAGGCTCAAATACAAGAGAAATAATCTGTTTAATCACAGTTGAAATAATGGTTTGTGTTCTTGACTGTACAGTCATTCCTCACAGAATTTTGGATAAGGATGAAACTTGATAACCAACAGACTGCTTCCATGCTAATATTCTCAAGTCAGATGGCTTCCTTGTGTCACCACTTGTAAAAGAGCAATAGCACTTCCCTGTCCTCAGAGCATTATTGCATAAGTAAGTTCTTGAATGCTTGTACTGAGACACAAGCAAGAACTATCAACTGAGGTGGGTGCAGGAAGGAATCTCTTATCCTGGCATCAGCACCAAATTCTGTCAATGGCACAAGAACGACATCAGGAGCTGCACAGTTCCATCCTTACCTCATCCACCTTCGAGGCTTTATGCCAATGCAACTTTCATCTGACCAGCAAAGGCTGGAATGTGGAAAATCTCCAGTGGAGATCCCTAAAGCTTTCCTTTAAATGTTCTTGATTTTCCAGGGCTTAGAAACATCAGCCATACAAGGGCAACTGAAATCAGCAACATCGGTACCGAGAACAAGACCAACCTTAAGAAAATTATTATCAGTGTTGTTTCTTTCTCAGCCCAATATTCCTCTTTAGCAACCCAGTGTATCTAAAGTGGCCCTGGGGTCCCACAGGAGCTCCAGGCTCTTGTCTGTTGCAGACATCAGGTGCAAGTGTAAATAAGGATTATACAAATGGGAGGTCGTTAAAAGTCTGGTAATGCTAATTTGGCATGACACCCCTAATGGGTTATATCTTCACACTCCAGTTATCTAATCACCTAAATTCTCTTAACAAATTTACATTTCATTTTATACATGGAGATTCAAATTGACTTGCTCAGTTCTCCCTCCACCCAAACTGTACCCATGCTCAGTTCATTCATATATTTAATATACTCATCAATTTTGAGATCATCATCATCAGCCACATACACAAACAGATAATACAAATGCACGTGTCTACACAGTTGTGTATAAAACTTCCCTTGTCTCTAAATATCTTTTAATTTTTTACAAGCTTCTCAGATCTCAGGAGAACCACACAAACACATATGCATCATCAGAAATAGCATCTCAGCTTGAAATTTACCTTGTTGGTAGGATACTTCCATTATCCTAAGAGAAGTGACACGGAATAAAGTGACTTTTAAATCAATAATTTAAATGTCACGTTTTGATCCATTTCCACAGTCATGTTTTACACCTTTGTTTTTCTGTTTAATATAAAAAGTTAATCTGGTTTACTCAGGAAAAGTAGCAACAAAAGGAAAAAAGCTTTTAACTGTTCACACCTTCCACATAACACTAGAATTTTATTTTACATGGAAGGCTTAATGTTCCAGTTAGAATATTCCACTTGCACTGACTCTCATTTTCTAAACTCAAAGTTCTCATGAACTAGCTGTGAACTGAAGAAAAGCAGCAAAACCCCACCTGAATCACATTTAGATAAAGTCACTGCTGTGATCACTGCACCTGCTTATGGAACCAAAAGGTACATTTAATTAGAGAGGTGGCTGCCCAACAGCCGACTCTTGATGAGAACATGCTGCTATAAAATCAATATATTATTGTGTATTTTAATATGATAATTCACTTTCCTAAACAAAATGTGTCAAAGGGATGCTTATTTTGGTTTTGCATATTAAAAACAATGCAGAACAGAACCCAATAGAGAAAATTTTCCTCATGCAGACCTGAAGTAATCACACAGAAGTCAGTTGGTTTACGCAATAGTTATATGTTGGCTTGTGAGATAGATTTTTGAACTAGTAACTCACCAGTTTGTCCAAGAAAGCACTTAAGTACACAAAGACAGAAGGAAGTGTGTGCTTAAAAGACTGCCTGAATTCTTTTCAGGAAGTCTGAGTTATTTTAAGACCCTTTCCTGAACTGGGAATTTACCTAGTAACTTTAATTGCAGTGATCAAAGCTGAATGACTTCAGAAACATTAGGAATGATTAATCCTTTCAAAATGCTATTTTTAACAAATACACCAGGTAAAGAACAGCCAAGTGTGACCATTAGCTCCTACACAACTACATGTATATAAAGTGAGAGATTTTGTTTCCTGACTGATTGACTTGCACTGTAACGTGTTTTCCTATCAGCAATTGTTTAAATACAAATTGGGAAATCCTTAATCTATTTTATATAGATTTTTATATATATACACTCAAATATCCATTCTATATGGATTTTTATAGATATACACTCAAATATCCTTGAGTAGATAGCAGTCTTGTCCTTTTATCCTTTTCCATGAGGAGGACTTCGAATAGCAGCCAAATATTGTGTTAGGGTGATAAAAAAGGGTGGTAAGACACTCTGTTTTTAAAAAACGTGTATCCACAGGGAAGACGGGATAAAAAGGAAGAGGTGAACACATTTCACTTCCAGTGGAAGCTGACAAGTACAAACAGAACTTTTGCAGGTTAGAATTCTTTAGGCTGTTGCTAAAGATATGGAAAATGAGTTCCAGTGCCTGGAAGCATTACAAAAATACCAGTTTTGGTACAAGGAATACTGCCAAAGGAAGGGGAAAAATAAAAAAAGAACCATAGCTATGTAAAAAACTAACCTCATTTGTTCATTCATTTACTATCACTACCAATGCTTTGGACACTTTCATCAGTCACACATATATAAGAAGCTTTTCACAACTATCTGGAAAGCTGCTGCCTTTCTTTTCCATTATATTCCTTTTCTCAAAGTCCCACTGTTAGCAATAATCAGAATTTACTCAGTATTTATTGCAAGACTGACACAGTTGGGATAACCAACACACACTGGTATAATTTTATCAAAACATAACATTTTTTTCCATGAACAAACAAAATAAAAGGCTGTCCAGTTCCCGAGTTTGTGTCCTATAGGCCTCCACCACTGATCTGTGTTCATACACATCTACTTCTCATTTCATTATCTCAATACTCCCAATTCCACTTCATCTTCCCCAATTCTGGGCTGGACAAAGGAAGTGCCCGCAGGCTGTTTCAAGCAACACCTACTCCAAGAGCCACACCAAACCCCGCTGCAGCTCCCTGCTCAAGGCACCAGCCTAATTCCCAGTCCTCTAAGAATCTATAGCTGAAAATTTCCAACTTTTTTAAAGGCATGGAGGAAGAGAGTCACCTGCCTCCTTCAAACAAACTGGAACCAGCCAGTTGGACTTGCTGCAAGTCTCCTGAGGCGGGTAACACTGATAATCAGGGCAGGCCTTACTTCCCAGACTGTCCTGGTAGGTTAAGTCTAGATGGGGTAGACAGACTGAGGCATAAGCAGGACTTCACACCTGGAGACACCCTTGAGCTGATCCCAGGATAACTACAGGTGATTGCTACTGACCACCTTTCACTGTCTGTAGCCAACTTTGATGGCAGAGGACAGTAAAAAGGTCACCTGAGCTACATAAACTTGGCTTTACACAGGCACACCCCTTTTTTCAGCAAAAAGAAACATTCAACTTGTACAGGTAACAGTTACAGCCTGACTTTCAAGATGGAAACTGCAAATAAATGAAAAATAAGCATCAATAAGACTGAAAAAGGCACAGTACAGCACAAATCTTACACAAATACTCAGAGAGGAGCAAAGAAGCAAGACACTTCTTACAGTGGCCAAGATTTTTAACTTCTGTGTGATGGCAGTTACCTTTTCCTTCTCTACAATGTTCTGAAATCTTATGAGTCTTAAAACACACAATTTTGCACAAAGGCAAGCTGCAGAGACTTACAAAGTGAGATGTACAAAGGACAAGGAGTAATGTACCAAAACTGAATTATTTAAGATGAATTTTCCTCAGTAACCCCCTTCTCAATTTCACAAAAACACATTGTAAGTATACCTTTATTTAAAAATTACCTACTTAGAACACACAAACAAAAAGAGCCACCTTGCAGAGCTGTAAGTTGGCCACCCTATGGGAGGAAATGGCTGTGCATCTCCAAGTGCTACCAATGCAGGTGGTAGAACAGAACCTTCTCCCATCTCACCAGACTGTCACCAGCATTTCTAATAGTCCTGCTCATTTACAGCTCCACTTTGCAGTCCCTTCACTCTCAGTATGTGTTTTGCACACTTATAAGTACACATGGAGCTGCCTCTGGCTCTTAACTCCAGTGGAACAGGATGGAATGAAATAAGCTGCTGCTCCTAGAAAGTATTTGTTTATCTGGAGCCAATCACTGTTCCTGTGTCCATGTAATGACTTCCTCAGAGCAGGCAGAGATTACCCACACCACTGATCACTTTATTACTTCAGAATGGCTGTTTATTTACCTTAGTGCAGCAGCAACACGCAGGGATAAAGCTTGTCGCAGCTGGGCAAACTCACCATACTCCTTACGCAGGTGGTCTGGAATGTGGGGCTCATAACCTTCCTTCTCAGGGACCTCCACAAAGTCATCTTCATCCTCGTCCTCGTCGTCATCATCCGAGGCTTTCATCTGCAGAGATATTTTTGTTGGGTTTTTTTCTTTTTTTTTTTTTTTTTGTAAATGTGAAGATTGCTTTTCATTTCCCTTCACGCTGAAAATATTTTGCAGACATCTTGATAGCCCTGCTGAGACTGCTCTATGTCAAAACTATTTCCCTAATTATGTATTTAATCTTTATCTGAGATTAGGCCTTTGCTTAATGTTTTATCTCTAAAGCCATACTCTATCCTAAGGGCTTCTTTTAAAGCCCCTTTTATCCATTAGAACACACACACAGTTGGTGAAGTCTGAGAAAGTGTGAAGCTATGAAACAGACCAAAAAATCTTAAAACAACATCAAGATTTTGATTTAATGAGCAAACTATAGCCTTACCTCTTCTCCTTTGGATGATTTTACTCCTTTAGCAGCACCCAAATAGTCTGTGGCATGTTACATGGTATCACAAACTGTTTAAGAGCTCAAATCCAGAGCAGGCAAACAGGAGGGGAAGTGGCAAGTTAATACTGACCCAAGTAGGAATATTCAGATGTGTATACTACAGTGGCTCACTGTGTTTCTTCACAACAGCACTAAAAATAACTGGCAACATTCATTTCTTAGCTAATTTGGTACACCCCAACCATTCATACCATTAGACTGCATAAACTGCTATGGTTAAGATCAACAAAACAGGATTTTTTTTAAATGTACATTTGGTCTGTCTTGCAGTCTGAGTATCTACAAGTAGTTAAAAAACCCACAGTTCCTACCAACTAAACAGGGTAATTCATTCATGTAAGTGGTTTCCTATATCTCATTTCATCCTGATACTACTGTATATACACCAGCAAATCTCTACATTTTTTCTAAGCTTGTTCCATACCTGAAAATGATTTTGTCTTCTAAATTACACGTAAGCTAAAAGAATCTGTGCCACCAGACACGGCCTGTACTATCAGAGCTTTAAAACAGCAAATGCCAGCTACCTTAAAAAGGTAGCAATGACAAAGGCTTTGCACTTCATTTCTTTTGCCCATCTTCAGAGTCATCTAATTCCCAACAACAACATAATTAGCACTTTATTGTAGTTTCCCATGTGCTTTTACAATTCTAGGAAATAATAAGGGGTGTCCACTAAATCCAGCCTTAGCACTGGCTATCACTTTTCTACACTTCATTGCAGCAACCCAAAGCCACAGATAAGGAATAGCATCATTTTCAGTATTTTCAACTGTGTTCTTTACTCCTCTTAGAGCACCTGACTTCTGTTGATATTCATATCAACTCCTCTTTGCTACAAGCACCAGAGGATACTGCCGGTTTTGCCTGAAGCAGAATTTTCCCAATTTAATGCACTACTCTAATCTTGTGTCACAGCTGAATTCCTTTAAATCATACATATACTCTGAAACCAAAAACCTAGAAACCAATCTTGACTTATTGAATGTAGTTCAATATAAATAACTTTTTTAAAAAATTAGTATTTTTTTTGGTCAGGATTATTTGTAAGCTGGAATGAATTAATTTATAATACAGAATGTTAATTGATATTAACACACATTGATACACATCAACACATAATGAATGGATGGTACAAATTAGAAGTAAGATCCTTCCCTTTGTTTAAAAAGTTACTTTGATTTAAGAAAGCTGCAGTTCCAGTGAAAAAAAGAAAGAGAAAAAAAAAAAAAGATTTACTGTCCTGAAGACTAGAATTGATTTACTATTTCATTCTTACCATAGAACAACTAATTAGTCTTCATTTTAAAATAAAGACTCATCATAATCATGTTTGAGAGTATGCTGCTGTCAAAGACAGGTAAGAGCCACAGCTCAGTCTCTTCAGGACAATTATCCCTACCTGGAGAGCTGCCAACATCCAGGCTATCCTGGAGGATCCTGCACCCAGGTTTACTTTTTGTTTCCCACTGCGATTGTTCTTCCTCATCTAAAAGCAAGCAGCAATTCAGGCCGTACTTGGCCTGGCCAACACAGATGCACACTGAGCCAAAACAGAGTTTAACCAAAGAGAGGGTCAAATGTTCCACCACTAATCACAGACTCCCAAAGCCACTAGACTTGAAAGCAGAACACGTGTTAAACTACAACTTTCAGAAGACCTTCCCAATGGCCTTTAGAAAGAAAAATTCATCAGGCTTCGTACTGCAGAAGAGAAGAGGGCTAAAGATTGAAGAGAAGTTTGCTTGTATTTTGGTTTTGATATTTTGCTGGTGCAGTCACCCCCTTTTCATCTATTAGGGACAATTAAATTAAATTCAGAAATAACCTCCACTCCCACTTTGCTACAAGCTGGACAACATCATACTTTCCACACTCAGGTTCCATTTCTCATCTAGCTATCAAAAAAAGATTTCACCAAGCTAAAACTTGTCATAGATTATCTTAGTCTACAACTTTATGCCACAACGTACGAGCTGATCAACTTTCACATCATAAAACAGGGAAAGTAAATTCAGTGTGTTTCCATAGTTTTTACTCAGCAGTCTATAAACAAACAGCAACAGGTTTAAGGAACTGAGAAACAGTGTCAAGAGAAAGAAAACTCAGTTCAGACTGATAATTTAACATAAATTTCCAGATTATACCTGAAGTTGGGGGGATATAATACCAGTACTTCCTTGCATGTCATATCTGAGAGGACTAGAGGGAATGCTGGGTACTACCTTTAATTGAAATTTCCCCAAATTTGTTCCCATGTCACTGGAGGCATGTATCTCTCCATAAAGTAACACACTAAAATTCAGTGGGTTTCTCTAATCCCCAACTTGAAAAACTGCATTAGAAGCAACTTTGCTGTATAACCTGCATGGCCTAAAACTTTAAGGCACGTGAAAAGCCCGACAGAGAAAAGGCATAATCAGATGCAAATTCACTTTGTTTAGGTACAATCCATGAACTGTGCATTCAAGTACTATGGAAAACATTAATCATAGGAAACTGTAATTTTTGTTATCAGTCTAACACTAATCAAAAGGGAAACCTGTCACTACCGCTGACCTGTGAAACGTCCCAATTATACTCTTTGGAAATGACAGGAGCACTTAACTTCCTCACTGAGTAAATGACGACGATCAATCAAGTTTGAATAACAATGAGCCACGGAGCTGAAAATTATTTTTTGTATAGAATCTACCCAGGAATTTATGAAAGGTGAAAAGCAACCCAAGGTTTTAGGGGCATTATGGCTTTCAGCTAGTGCAGCACATATCAAACACTAAACAGAATTTATGTGTTTTAATTTTCTAAAAGGTAGATGTGGACTTGGTGCTACAATGCATAACATATAATGCCAGATTTTAAATATGGGGGTCATTTTCATAAAATATTATGCGTATTGTTCACACCCTTGAATTTCCCTAGGGTCTTCTATTAAATTTAGATTTCCTGTAAAAAAAATTAACTGCTTAGCTAACTATCAGGAATTAAGCTCCCTTTTCCCTTCAAACAGATAAAGACTTTATATCTTCATAAAATCTTCAACCAGATAAGTAAGTTATCTTTTTACTTTAAAATACTAAAGTTGTCCCTGGTGGAAATTCAAGAAGTTGCATAGTAGTATTGGGTAGTTACATCTCAATTTACTTCATTCCACTGGTACTTCATCAGCACCATCCCATTTATGTTGGTTTGTTCCCTTCCCTTTCTACAGAAAGCGAGAGGGCTCATGGGCAACACTCTTAGTCAGAAAAGTATCTTTTTTCTTTTTTTTAAATTCCATTTTTTAAGCATGAAGAAAGCTCCAAAGCAACATCTACAGATGCAGTATGAAATCTCAACCACCTATAATCTAAATTTCCACTACAGGTAAAATTCTTCAGTCAATTAAAAAAAAACAAAAACAAAACAAAAAAAAAATCCACCATTAAATCAGAAGAAATAAATATTTAAGACAATATTTTAAGTGGCAGAATTAGTAAACGATGATCCTTTAGGAATGAGTGGTTAGGTATTTGCAAACAAGAAAAAGGAGACTAAGATAAAGACAAGCAATATGACATTTCTAGCGTGCCATGTCTGAAGAAGTGCAAGTGATAAATACCTCAATGTAAAGCTTTCCTTGTAGTGTACGAATTAAGCACCTCTAAGATAAGTAGTCATGCAACCGCTTGTTTCTCAAACACCTGTCAAAGAACGTGGAAAAAAAAGGTCCTGGTTTCAAATCCATTCTAATTATCACATGATGTGAGGAAAGTCACTAACACAGGGCACCATCAGAGATGGAGGGTGAACTACCTCCCCTCTGCAACTAGAGAATGGATCCCCTGAAGGCAGACCAGATTCCCAGAGACCAGTGGCTGCTTGCACCACCAATGCTCTTCAAGTTGCATGGAGAAGGGATCTTTTTTCCCTGTTAATCTGCTCTAAAATGCTGAGCATTTTTTATTTATTTATTAATTTATCTAAGTCGCAGAATCATTTGCAAAATTATTATGGGAGTTGGCTGGTTTTTTTTTCACTTGGTAGTGTTCCTGACTAGATATCTCATGGTGAGAGGAAATAGGGTTTGGCTAGGCAATTTCCAGATTCTTGAGCTGAACTTATTTACATATGAGAATATGGTTTTAAAAAAAGATAGAAAATACACATGTATGACTTTCACCGTAATCACTTAAAACATCTTCTCCATTCACCTGATTTTCACTAAAAACTTAAAACAGTGCTGACTAGATCAAACCATTTACTCTCCAATTCATTAAAAAAAAACTTCAAAAAGCAGATGTTTCCTTATTACTCTGCATTACTAAAAATCCTGGAAACAAACACTGGGTGCCAGCAGAAATGCAATCGTCTCTTTTACTTTGGAGTCAACACTCCAACAGGCTCCGGCTGCAAGTGCAGCTCAGGGCAACCACAGCTCCAGTTAAAGGCCTTGTTCATCCATCCCAACCAGGAATAAATGCAAAAAAAAGCCTCCATCCACCACACAACACTTGGAAAGATGTGAAGAAAGGCTTTTGGCCCTTTTCTCACTTTTATACAAATTGACTGCTATATTTTGTTACGAGGATTTAAAAACCCGGGTCTCTGCAATCGTAATTAAAGCAAGCAATAAAATGACTGAAATACACAATGCAATCAGTTTATAGGAGTAGATGTGCAGCCTTTACTAATTATTGTAGAAAAAGAAGGAAAAGATAGCACATGAAGTAGTCATATCTACTTACTGAAACACCACCCACAAACTACAGCTAGGACCATTAAATAAATTTTGCACGGTCTAATTAACTTGGTTTGCAATCTCAATTACTTTTCACCCAAGAAATCACTTTTGCTCAGTTTTATGTGTGCCTGTTTCCCTTTTAAAAAAAAAATGATGTAAGGCATCCTCAGACAAGTGAACTCTAAACTTCATTTGTCTTTCAGCAGGCTTGATGGCTATGCATTTAAAAACCCATTCTATCTTATAAACTAAAAATTAAATGTACTCAGCTGTGATGGTCGTCATTGCATCTGCTATTTATATGCTAATACCCTCACTGAAAGATCTTGCAAATTATTCCACCATGCCAATATCTCATGTGCATCTACTCAAAGCCAACTAAATATTCTTCTAGAAGATTTTGGTTAGGGAACCAGAATATTTATTGCCATAGAACCTAGTTAGAGGGGCAACCTTAAGCACATACATTTTTTTTTTATTCAACCTCAACACAAAACATACTGCAGTCATATTAAATGAAATTTGGGGACATTCTATGTAAGAAAACAGCGACTGGGGTAAAAATAATTTCTTCAGTGCCAGTAATGGAAACTGAATAGTCAAACAGTGTATCTTACATGTAAGGACAAGTTCCTCCTTTTCCATTCCTTTATATATAATCATCCAACACAGGATGATGTGCAAATAAATGCTGGCATTTGTATGGATTTTAGAACAGTGCTTGAGTTTTCCTGTGTGCAACACAAGGAAAACACAAACTATTAACAGAGCTGTATTTATAGGGACCTCCCACATGCTCTCCCTCCCCTTCACTCCATGATCCAAGCATAAATTCAAACCTCGACAACTGCAAATTAGATATGTGGTCCAGGCAAAGCACATTTTATGTTTACCCGTAAAAGTATCACCATTCATTCTATTTGTAGTTGTTCAACAGCACACAGGCTTCTTGGCCAGGCTGACTTTTATTGAGGAATGCACTTTTCACATTATTTCCTAATTTCCAGAAGTTAGTAAAAACACTTAGAGGGTTCCAGCCCAACACTTAGCACCAACTAGCTGGAGAATGAGCAAACCTTGCTTCAAATTGCTTTAGCAATATAACAACTACCCACTGAACCAGTTTTTCACTAAAGCAGTGCACACTAGCCAGAGTTTGTGAGCATTTTCACGGTCCTTACTCAAGGCTTACTGAAGACTTTGTGCCAAAGCTCTCTCTTGTATCCGTCTGTGTTACCAGCTCCTGCATCTCTGGACCCTGGCAGGCTCAAGGTCCCAGATAAGCTTAGGAGGGATTTTAATAAAAAGCAGAAAAAGTTTTACTCAGAAAGACCAGTAGGTTTTAAGGTGCAACAATTCAAAAAAACTTTCATCTTGATGAAGGAAATTGGTATGTCCAATGTACCCACTGGACCAGCGTGGGCATTTACAGTTTCACAGAGGACAGCGAATAAAGGTAGTCTAGAAAACTGGTGCATTTAACAAAATTATTACCTCAGGAAGACATTGCAAGGCAAGATTAGTATTTCTTTAGCAATAACCGCTCAAGATGTAGCCTCAGATGTACTTTCATAACTCACTACTTGGGCTCCTATCATCCACCAAAACTAAGAGTACTCGGTTGCATAAACCATCTTAAACCTTAGGTAAGTTCATTAAAAAGGTAAAAGTTCTCTTGCATATCCCACGTTTTTCATGAAATCAGTATCACATTCAGTTTTAGTTAAACTACCAAAGGTCTCCAGGTCTAACAATGCTGTTCCATTCCATGCATCCCTGTGAGCTAAAAACAAAGTCTGCTACCTTATTTAATTAATTCCCCCAAAACAAAAGAGAATTGGTTCCCACCAAATTCATGCTGACATTTGATACCTATATTTAATTTGCTTTATCAAGAGTGACTATAGTGTCAGTCCCTTAAAAGTCTTTGTGTAATATTTATAAAAAAATAAAGGTTGCACCTTACTTTTAGAAGTACAGCAATGTACTTGTCCCATGCAGCTGCTGTACATACATCAAGCACTACAGCTTATTACATAGTAAAAACCCAATATATTTAACAGCAGTATCTGCTATCTTTTTTTCATCCAGTTTTTCATTCACACTGGGAGATGAGCTAATCATGTATCACTCCATCAATTTGGATTCTCTGATTAAGTAAAGATTGACCTTCATAAGCTGCATTACCTGAGTTTATTCAGCTTCTGAAAGGGACACTCTCACTGTCTGAGCTTAATGCTGCTACAAAAATCTTCTCTGGATTAGGTTCCAGCCAGTTCAGGTTCCTGCTGCAACAGGAGCTCTACTGTGGGTACAAGGGAGGCACTGGGAATCATTAGGGGAAGAAACAGAGACAGGACTATCCCTTTTGATTTCTGGTTGTGTTCAGATCATATTTAAGCCAACCATAAAATCATTGCAAAGATATATAAGCTGCTGTTCCCTGTACAGCAGCAACCTGCACAAAGAACTCCACCACACAAGAAGTAGATCAGGTAGCTGCATAACACACTAAGAAACACCTGGTAGAATTTAATTTTTAACATTTCAGGAATTGTAGAATGAATGAAATAAGTATTACCCACACCTTGAGAACCAGACTTGGTTTCTTCTTAACTCATGGATAACTGCGAGTAAGGAAACTCTGTAAAGTTCTATTCAGTTTTTCATTCATCTTAACACAAAAGGAAAGGTTTGCAGGTTCAAAGACTGTGGTGTGATGAAGACAGCAAAGCTACAAGCCAAGTGACATGCAATCATGTTTAGAGTCCATGCTCAGACAGGAATGTACCCAGAGCAGAGCTCCCAAGGTGTTTTCCCTTCCCACAAGCAGCAGGAAAGGCCTCATTTTGTCAACAGAGAAGAAAGCAGCGGTGGGGCAGCCAATGCCAAGGTTACAAGTGCTACCCTGAGCAGCCACTACATAAGAGCTCCCCTCTTTGCCTTCCAGACTCCCCATTTTGCAGCACACCTCTCCAGATGGAATTGTTTAAAGCCACTGACTGTGAGGTCCAGGACTGGCTATACCCATTTCTGGACCAAAAGGTTGGTTTATGGTCTATTAACAACATGGTCAGCCAAAATTACCTCTTTCTTTACCACTCCCCAGAGAAGTCTCTCTGTTTTCCAGAGCTTTTCAGCTAGTCCAAGTGATTTATGAACTGTACTCCTACTATGCCTGGAAATATTTTAGGCAACACTGAGTTATTTAACTTTTTTATGATTCAGAGGCCTATACATGATAAAAGCTAAATTTTAGAGCTGAGGAGGGGAAAAATTCTCATTACTAGTCCTTTTCTTTACGAAATTTTGGAAAATGTGATTTTCATCTAAAATGTGCTATAACAAGATTCCCATTAGCACTCATTCATGCAAAAAAAAAAGTCCTACTGCATTTGATGGATTACCACCTATCACTTACACCAGAGCAAATTGTGCTGCCAAAACTTTGTATCCACCACCAATGCACACATGCCTCTGTCTCATGAGTCAGTCTGTGCACACACACACTGTAAAATAAGTAACTAAATTGCAGCTGACTTCAATGATAACATTATGAATGAACCTGAACTGTACATCTGTTAAAAATTATTTCAGATGCTGTATTTTTAACAGGTGAATATACAGCTCGATAAAATAAGCCTAATTTATTACAGAAAAGTCACAAATTATTCTATGCAGGACACATAACCTTACATAATATTCCTGACTGTGGATTTTAGATACAAAGATATTTTAGATGTGGATATATTTACTTCAATATTACTGCATTTAAATTTAAATGTATATGTTAACTTAGTACGTGCTCCAAGCCTGAAAATTTTCTGTTTTCATAAATAGCAATGTACCTTCATGAACCTCACAAATAAATTCAATGTACTGTTTCCCCTTGCAAGGTAGGATGGATAAAAAGCAGGAAGCAAATTTATATCTACTACCTGCAGAGTACACACTGCTCAGTATTCATAGATGAATCAAGGGAGATGACCCTTGGGCCTGAAAACTTAAATACTTAACATAAGGGTTAACTTGATGATAGAGACATCCCACTTTATTTTACAGTCTATTAGAAGAGCTCCAAATTGCATTGTGCGACCTGCGAATCAGATGGGGATCAGAGGTCGTCACAGTGACAACCTTAAGAATTCATGGCTAGATCTGCATAACAAGATATTTTTAATAACTCCATAGCAGGGGCAGGCTGCACAGCCAGGGCAAAGCATAAAACACACCACAGCAGCAATTCAGCTCTAGAAAAGAAGAAAACCCAACCAAAGCCATCACTCGGCTGATCAGACACCTGAGCGAGCGAGCACTGTTCTGAGGGTTCATTTTACAGTGTTTTGGTTTGTATCAGTCCTACATCCTAATAAGACTTGCAAAACTAGAAAGCCCTCTTAGCTGAAAGGTGGTTACAAAAGAGATGTTTTTTCAGAGAAATAATCATAACATGACAATTAAAATGAGGAGGAGGGAAGAGGAAGCATAAATGTATGACTTATTTAATATTTTCTGTTTACTCTTACAGTTATGGTTGATGTGGCTTTTTTGATAAACATTAGCCAGGAAAAAACCCCAAACTAAAATGTTGCCGGGGCTACCAATTTCACAATACAAATGTTATTAGATTTTATTTATTCTGAACACATTACGTGCTAACAATGTATAGAATCTGATAAAGGACATCTTTAGGTGTAATGCCAATTATATGAAATATTCCTATATCTCTCTAAAGTTTTAGAAAACATACTAACAATCAACATCGAGTTACTACTCAAATCTTAACATGAAATGCTTCCAGTTTTCAAAGGGCAACTTTGTTAAACTTTAAAAGCAGCACCTGAGGAAAAGACTTCTCTACAAAGGTGTCTCCCTTGCTCTGTGGTATCAGTATGTTTTAGCAGATGTGGGTCCAGGCACCGTGAGGGATTACTAGGGACAATTACTCACCCCCCAGAAACAACTTCTCTAAGATGAAGAAAAGAGGAAAAAGCATAGGGATGTGAGTACAAGAAGCTGTTACAGAAAACTGTCAGCTGGACTGGATTCTCTATGGCTGCAGAAAGAAGCAGAAAGAGAAAACAATGCAGCCTTTGCTTCTGAATTTTAGAAAATTCAAGTCCAGCTTTTTTTTTCTAAAGGAGGCACTGACTTAACTAAAAGCCAGACTCGAGAAGAGCTGGTTATAAAGCTACAAAATGATTAGACAGAAATAACTTGTTAGCACTGCTCAAATGCCAAACTGCAGTTGAATATGTCGAAAAAAAGGCAGAAATGGTCTTATAGCCAAGTAATTGGTAGAACTCTTGGTTTAATTTACAACATACTAAAATCTTAACCTTTTAATGTTAAAATATTAAAATATTTTAAGATAAATTATGAGCAGCAAATATTTAAATTATAAATTTGCGGGCATTTTCTGACATTACTCTTTCAGAAAAAAATCTGAATTGTATTTCAGTGAGGTTTGAGTATCAGATCAGGTTCTGGACAACACAAGGACAGGCTCCTCCAGATCTAATTATTAATGGCATTATTGAGTTCAACCAGATGTTTCACATGGATAAAATTAAGTACACGAATAAATCAAGATCCAAGCGTGCGCTCAGATTTGACAGGAGATAAGGAAAGGTGAAACAAAAAGTAATGAATACAGTTAATGAAAAACTATATATCCCTGGTTGTTAATGTAACTCGAAATTTAAAATCCAACAAGTATCAGGCTTGTTAAATGACCACTCTGCTGACAGACAAACGAGCGGGATGTTTCTCACATCATCTTTCCTACTGGATTCTGTCAGTCCAAGTTTTAGACACCCTGAGTACTAAACATTCTGCAGCTTCCCAAAGTAATTACATAAGAGATAGCCATACTTTCAGAGTACAAAATACCACTGATGAGCTACATTTCCATCAACAATGTCAAGACTTCAAGTATTATCCTAATGGCTAATCCTTTATGGAAAGGATGTAAGTGAAAGGTAGTGTGCATGATTTAAAATACAGTATATACCTGTCCTCTCACAGCTTTTAAAATTGTAGGATCATTTGCATCTTATCAGCTGCAAATCAGACACTAAACAAGAAAAACAATTAAAATCTAGTATTTCAAGAAAAGGAGGAAGACATCAAAAACCAGGATGATTTTTAACTAGCAAAACTACTTTTAGAGAACAATTTAGCCATAAGTTATTCCTACAAAATAATTAAGCCTCTGGAAACAGAAATATCTACACCAATCTCAGCCAATAATTTCAATTGTACTTGTATAATAACTCATGTAAATCGAGTCAAGAATTAACTCAAAGGGTCTCTGGTATATTGCTGTTGTAGTAAGTTTACCTGAAAACACAGACTGAGCCAAGGGCTGGCTTTGGATCAAGGTGGCACAGAGAAAAATGTGGAGCATGCAGTATGCACTCCCTCTACTGGGCAGTGGAATTATCCCGAGCAGGCATTCAGAGAAAAAAGGGATATGTCCGAGCATCCAGGTACCGTGAAATAAAGGCCCTTCTACAGCTCTCGCCCTCTTCCCCCCGGATTCAGTTAAAACATACCTTCACAGAAAAATGGATTTCAAAACTCTTGTTTATACTCCCAAAGTGCAGTTTCTGTCAGAAACCTGATACACCCAAACAAGAATTTAACTACATCTGTGTAAGCACACAAAAACCCACCTGCCTTTGACCAACACAGCAAGTCTGTCATTCTTTGCCCACCTCCCACCCATTTGAAACAGTAACAGCTCAGAAAAAATGTCTTGGTGACTTCTGATCTGCTGGGGGCACCGAAATGGGAAGAGGGAATCCCTGGGCAGCAGAGATATATTAATAATTATAAAATCTGCTGCCAGGGATTTGTTTCTAGACAGTCAAAGAACAACCTTTGTTTTTCTTTTCCCTCTCCTGCCACTGCTCCTGAGAGGCAAGTGCAAAATGGTGCCACAGGCTACTGGTGCTGGCAGGGTCTCAGTGTCACATGGAAATTATGGCCCTCCCTGTAATTAAGGCTCTCTGATGGTTTGAGTTCTTCACTCTCACGGAAGAGAAAAGAAAGAAGTGGTTATAGCTTATGTCACTATAAACCATTTTAAGTCAAAGTGTCTCACTGAATCAAGTCCTGTGCTTTCCTTCAAGTGACTTTGTGGAAGTGAAGCTCCATAAACCTACAGAAAGTTCTGTACTTTGCAAAGCAGGGGGACTTTTCCATTTTTCAGGAGAGGTAAAAAAAACTTCCAGAGAAAATAATTTGTGCTAATTTTCTAACAAGTTTGTGATTGCCCACAAGTCCTGCCTTGCAGGCTAGTGCTCCATGATATGGAAAATGAAACAAGAAACAATGGAAAGTAGGGATGTAATAATTAGGATTGCCAAAAGCACACACCTTGAGCACCAAAAAATATGATTCTTCTGTGAATGTAGGCCAGGTAACCACCAATTTCTTCTTTGCAGTATAATTTATATCCAGCTACACTACTGGTATATTCATATTAAACTGCAGCATCAAGAATTACTCCAGATATATACAATTATTTGCATTTCAGCCACAGGCGATGGTAAGGGACTTCTAGACCTTCTCTCTCTTAAGTGGCAATTTAAATCTCTGTGGGATTGATAGTTAGAATTCACAGTAATAAATCTCCAGGTTCACTGTCTCTCACTAAACCCTTCACTTTATCAACTTTCTTGATCTCAGATTGAGGATGGGTAAAACCTTTACTCCCTCTGTTCCCAGACAGAACAGAAACAAAGCACAGAAAAGAACAGATGAAAAGGGGGAAAATTAGTGACCATAGAAGCATGGAGACTGAGCACAAAGAAGATGTAAAAAGTCTGAGGAGAACGGGCAAGCCTAAGTCCCCAAGTCCTGATAATTCTGTTTTATATTTGCTATAAATGCTCCCCTTCATTTCTCATCTCCACATTGAGCAGGTCCAGCACTCACTGCTTCCATGTGCCACCAATAACATCCATAACG
The DNA here is from genome assembly GCF_036250125.1 of Pseudopipra pipra. Taxonomy (NCBI): domain Eukaryota; kingdom Metazoa; phylum Chordata; class Aves; order Passeriformes; family Pipridae; genus Pseudopipra; species Pseudopipra pipra. The sequence goes on from NC_087552.1 coordinate 69,087,739, forward strand.
CCTCATGCTGTTGGGACAGCGTGGCTCAGAGCCAGGGCTCTGAAGGACAGACACAACATCAGCACTTCTTCTCAAGGGTTTAAAGACACAGAAGGCAGTAAAACTTTGGCATGGCAAGAGCTACAGCTCCAAGGACACAAGGACAGACAGAGCCACAATACATAACACAGGCAGCAGTGTTGCACTAAAGAAGAGCTGTGTGTAGTATTTCATATGCTGACATGTAAATATTTGACAGATGGGGATTTAATAACCATGGTCTAAGAGATTCTGTTTATTTTGTTCTATCAGACTCTCAATTTACCATGTTTTTACGTTTCAATAAAGTCATCTGACACATGAATAAAATATAATTTATACAGTTTCCATCTGCAGTACAAAGCTCTTTATGTTCAGGTTATAAATTTAAAATAACTCAGTGCTAACACTAAATTTGGTTGTTTTCCACTGGAGAAAAACCCTAGGTATAATTATATATTGTTTTCAATGCTTAAGTTAACTCAATCTGCATCACCTCATTTTGAAAGTATTCTTTGTGAGCACTGTTATTATTTTCCTTTTTTTCCCTTTTAACAATAGAATTTATTAGCTTTCAAACTAATAGAGATATTACTTACAAACATGCTACATAAACATATAGATTGCACTGATCACTCTCCAGAAGTGGTAACAATACCACTTCAAACACATCCACATGCACATGCACACACACACACACGAAAATCAAGGCTTGAATGTCCTTTATATCTTGTAAGAAATATAGCAACCAATATTCCATGCAGAGGTGCAGCAAATGAAGCCCTGTCAAGCAAATGGCAGGAATGACAGCAGATGTCTGGATTCCTTCATAGCTGGTTGCATAAAGGTAGCACACATATTTCACTGGAGAAAAAAAAACTCTGACAAGACAGTCTTTCAGTACTTTTCATTCAGAGTTGGCATTTTTGACTGGTGTGGCACATCAGTAGGTGTTAAGATGATGAACCAGATTAATCTTGATTAAGCTCCATTTGCACAACGAAAGCAAAGTCTGCAACACTCAGTCATGGCTAAATGAGGCTACCACAATGTAGTCCAAAGGATAATGCCCAGATTAGATTCTTACAATCCAGTACATGCAAACCAGACTCTAGTCTGAACCCTGACCCAAACCACTTATTTTCATGTCAAGCTATACAGTAATTTCGTTTGATCACAGCCAACAGAAATGAGTATTATGCAGCTCTGCTTTTTAGTTACATAAACAAGCCATTAGACTCTTTTTTGGACCTCAATAACATATTTGATCTTCCAGCCTCTGTCTATTCACAAGTTCTATCTATTTCACAAGAACTGTCATAGGTAGTTAATCTTTGTGAAACAGTTTAATGCTCTAAAGCTTATATGATAACCAATTCTCTTATGGTAACCTCAATCACATTACAGGCTTACTAGAGAGAGTAAATACTGCACAGCAGGGAAACTTCTTTACTGAACTGACAGACACTCATATAGTTTTGCAAGTTGAAAAAGAACATGAGTAGTACAGTGTTTACTGAGAAATATGCACAGAAGAAGCTGAGGACATAACACTGTTACACATGAAGGAGCTAAGAGTAAATAAAATCTGCACTTAGCCACTTCTCTATCCTAAACAATAAGAGGGATGCTTTAAATGGTTTTGTCTAATAACCAGGCCCATGGTGTATTATACAGGTGTTTACTGCAACTTCCCTGAGTGAAGCTACAACCAGCTAAATTAATGTACTTTTCAATAAAACTTCTGTTGAAAAGTTTCCCAGATTAGAGCTTAAGAGAAAAAAGCTTTTTCTGTATACAAGGTAAGCTTTACTAATGGTCCTCTCCAGTAAAACAGAATTCTAAGAAACTCACCACTTTTCTTTTTCTTGCTTTGAAGGAAATGTTCATTTCCTTGTATTTCTTCATAGCAGTCTCCAGTTTATTCTTGAGTTCAATGGCACATCTTAGTCGATCATCATTGACTCCTGCTCTGGTAAGTAACTGCAGAGGAAGAAAACAATGTCTTACTCATTTTTCTAGACATCTGAGCAAAACAAGATTTTTAGTTTTCCTTCATAATTAATGAAATGACATTGTCACAAATTCCTTTGTTTTACAAGTAATAATTAGTGAAGCCAATTCTTTTCCTATATAGAATATAAAAACCAACAGCAACTAGTGAAAACAAAGAATGAACAGCTATTACAAACATCTCCTGAGACTGTCCTTCTTTCTACAGGCCAAATTCCATGCAGGAGGCTCCAGGGCATACTGTTTATCTAATTGTCATGGTTTGAGATAGTCCCCAAATCCAATTCCCTAGTTCCATTCCCCCTCCCACATCTCAACCTAATGTGAGATGGGCTTTTCCAGACAAAACACATCAGACTCAAAGTGGGGGAAAGGGAATATATTACAATGACTGTACAAATAAATACCATATCACATTATACACATGATCACAAACTATCTCTACCATGACATATAGTATTTACAGTGGATCAGGTCTCCTCTCCCCTCCAAATAAAAGTCCAGGAGGGAAAGAAGGACAGATCCCTTCCAGTCCTTAAGCAGCAGCTCCTCTTCTGTCCTCCATGCAGCAGTAACTGGGTTGTTGTAGCTGGATCTCTGTTCAACATACACAAGGGGGTCTCCAAGCCCCTCGGCTCTCCTTCGGTCCAAGCGAAGGCCTCACCTGTGGACTGCCAGCAGGGACAAGACTCGCATCACCACAGGCATATCACGAAATGCAGGGGCATCTTCGTGAAAGTCCCTTCCTCAGGGGATTCAAATTCCCGTTTGCAGAGCCCCGTGCTCTGTCTCTCAGGCTGCCATCGTGGCAGCAGTGCAAGGGGGGGGGGAGCCAAGGTCAACTCCCCCCGCATTCCATCTGGCCGTCCCGGTCCAGCTCCGGGACGTCTCTTGAGCTTCTCAGCTCCTCTCTCTCTCCGGTGCTGCATGTCCAAAACTCTTCTCCTAAATAGGAGTCCATGTCCCTCTTCTCCAAGAGGGTCTCCAAGGGAGTTTTGGGGAATCTGGTATCAGTCTTACCCCAAACTCTGTCTCTTAGCTGCTGTACTCTCTTTCTCCTGGCTCTGTCTTCCAGGAGTCTTCTCTGTGGTGCTGCATGTTGTTTCTGCTGCTTCTTCAGTTCAGGTCTTATCTCTGGCTCTCTGCCACCGTTTCTCTGGTCAGTCCCAGCTGCTGTTCTGTGCCCATGGAGAAAACATTCTCCCAGCATAACTACAGGCACCTAGCCCAGCTTTATGCTGTTCCAGGTCCCTGCAGCCCCCCAGCTGGGGCTGGGAGGGGGCCAGAGGCCCCAAGGGGCACAGAGCCCCTACCTCGTGGCTCACAACATGGCCACCTCTCCTACAACCCAAAACTACAACTCTTCTCTTCCGGTCTGGTTGTGATATGTTGACATTTCTGCAGGAGCGCCCATTGGGCAGAACTTCAAAACTTCCAGAGGTTTCCACCCCTTGGGGTCTACCACTTTTCAGCCTCTGGGGAAAACAAGGTTCAAACCACGACACTGATAGAGAGGTGTCTGACAAAAACAAGCTGTGTTTAACCCTTTGCAAAAAGCCCTATTTTACCGTATCTTAAAAAAAAAAAAAAAAAAAAAACAGAACACAGATTATTGACTGTTGGTACCACACCCAAGGCTGAGAGCTATCAAACAAGTTACATAGCTCCTGCAGCCTCCTTTGGTCCACCCCTACTGAAACAGAAATCTTTTCCAGTTACTCCTAGGTTTCTTTGACCTTATTTTCCTTTTGGCTCACTCTCCCTCAAGACTTTCTGCACCCCAGTCTTTGCTTCATCACCTGTTTATTGAAAAATAAAAAAAAGTTGTCTCTTTATCCCACCTGAATCCAGGACTGCACAGAAGGCCAGAACTTATTTCTGAGAAGTTTGTGAGCATCCATGACACTGTTTATGATGGCAGTGTTATCTTCATTCTCTTGCACTTTTATATCTGCTCAAAACAGGGGAAAAAAAGAGTTAGCTCATGTTGTTTATGTGTCTTCAGTGTAGGAGCTAAAGAAGGTAAATGGAAGTAGACATTAATTTGTCTAAAATATTTGATCACTTCAGAGAAAGGTACAAACATCAGAATGCTTCTCTGTTAAGTATTAATTATTCTACCATTATTCACATATTCAAAAAATCCGGGGAGAAGATGACATTTTCAGTCCAGTGATGGCAGAAAGAGTTGTTAAGCTGTCACTACTAAGGAATCACCAAATAAACCACAGACAAGTTCAGCCTTACTATTTACATTATACCTTGTCCTAAGTTCAAAGGAGCTGGGCCTTATTGCTCCAGTTTCTGCATACTCTATATAAAATAATCCCTGCCCTGGTGGCAATGGGGACTTGATTGTCAAACAAGCCAACTATGCCACTATCCAAGTAAAAATTATACTTTTCACATGTTAGTCATTCATAAATCCCACAGATTCCTTTCCCATTCTGTTCTCAGCAAGAACAGAAGCAGATAACCCTCCTTACTGTCTGCACATGAAATTCCATTAGGACAGTATTTGTAGGATACTTCCAAAATACAAACCATCCTAATTTTTCTAGAAGTAATTCACATTAGCAAAGTTATATAAAAAAAAGACTTCCTAGCAAAACTACTTACTGCTTCTTGCAAGCTGTCAATAGCAAAGAAAAAGAAAAGTTTAAGAAACACTCAACTGCAAGATTTTTTAAAGTAGCAACTTATAGCCCAGCTATAGAAAGAGGTGAGTAGTGAAGCATATGAGAAAGAAAATTATATATGGTAAACAGATTATTTTTTTTAAAACAGGAAACTTATTATAGGGACTATGAAATGCTGTAATCCACTTGCAACAACTGATACAAAATTTCAGTCCTAGAAGACAATTAGTGAAATCTGTTACTCACACACAAGGACACCCAAAATTTCTCAGAACAGTTACAAGATGAAGCAGAAATAGAAAAAGAACTCCAAAATAAATCAAAGTGGTATCTAGGAATCCCAAAGCAAAATGGTGTCCAGTAACCCCAGCCTTTAAGTAATAGAAAAAACCCCAAGACCACAACTACAAAGCACTTCACATAAAGTGTGAAAATAGCACTTCCAGCTATATGTCAAAAAATTTTCCAGGTACCTGTGGAGATTTCAAGGTCTAGAGTGTACTTATGTGAAATAAGCCCATGGTTCCTAACAAAAGTCTGGTAATCATCATCATCAAGAGCAGGGTCACTGGACAGAACTTCTGAGCTGGTGCCTCCATCCAACTCTTTCTGCTCAGGCTTCTCCTGTTTCTCATCTGACTCTTTGTTTCCATCAGTTCTGACACACTGAGAAACAGGAAGAATGTCCTTGCTGCAGCATGGCTGTTCATCATCCATGTACCCAAAACAGGACTGGTCAACTTCCACACGGGAGGATGAGGGGGCTGCAGACATTTGTTTGTTGGGTTCCAGTTCCGTGTCGTTCACAGCGAAGTTGAAAGGATCTGGCATCAGAAGCTGGAAACAGTTTTCCATCTCTGTCAGTGTATCAGCAATCTCTTGGGACATTTCTATCAAGACAATTGTTTTAGAATATTGTTAAACACTGTAAAATGTTAATGTCTCCAAAGCAGACACTGAGTTACAAAACAAATATGACTGCCAAAGGGGGGAATCCATTTATCCAGTGATCAGTGATGATTTAGCCATACAGATCTCCCTCTGCTGCAGGAACTGTCCTTATAAAAGTAATAATACTTTTCTTAAGCAGGAAATCTAGAATTTCCTGAGTAAGGAATGTAGAATCACAGTTCCACCCTTCCCTATCCTCTCTAAAATTTCGGTATGTAAAGATGACACAAGTACTTCATAGAATTTGAAAGAAAACAAGGTTCAGTGAGGATATTCTTAGTGATGTTGGTGGGTGTTCATTCTACAGCTGTAAATTCTGTAGTTGCACATAGGTGTAGCCATGAATATATGTTCTTGCTCAAAGAGATGCTACTGATAAAAATTACTTTAAGAAAGTTGAAACTCTTTAAAATTCCACTCTCATGCTTTAAAATATTTCCAGCATACAGAATAAATGCAGACACAGTTGAATGCATTACATATATTAAAGTAATTTAATTAAATAACCCTTTGTAACTACACCATAACATACTATCTGTGTTCTTCTCTGGGATTACAGAAATGTGTTTACTATGCACATATCTCAGGGGCTCAGCCCCTAGTTAAACATATAGTTTCCAGCTGCAGTATGATAATTGTCATAGGTATCCTGCACTTTATGCAGGATTCCCACACCTATACTTCTGGAACCAATGACTGTATATATAATATAATTAATGTCATCAGCCCAGAAGGTATTGGGAAGTCTGTGCCTAGTTAATGACACAGAAATCAAGCCACTAGCTCCAAAAAGTCTCGTGATATGCTTGCTTGGGGTTATGCATTCATACTTGACTGAATTACAGACCAGATTTTCACTTGATAACACTTTCTTTCTTTTCCATCTCTTCACATTACCTGAGCTCACAGGATGGTCACTTGTTTCCCTTGATATTCTTTAGGTGAGAGAGAGGGAGGGTCAAGCTCTAACAAATGTGCTCCAACCATCTATGATCAGCTATTATTTGGATAGCTACTCTCTTGTTTTATGTAATCTTAAAAAAGGTTGCTTTAAAAACAAACACCAAACCAAACCAAAAACGCACTAGAAGAACTGACCTTCCATTTCTTTTTCAGTTCTTCTGACTTTTTCTTTGTAAACGTTATCCAACCGTTTTTGCCTCTCCTCCTCCCTCCTCCTTTCAGCCACGGTTCTGGCGTGCACATCTTGAAAATCCACCTAAGGAGGAAATGAAGAAAAAAGTGTAACATCCCTCGTAAGAAATACATAGAAAATCCATTTCCTAAGATCCTTATCTGTGGTGAAAAATCCTCTAACATCAGCGATCAGCCAGAAGCTCAGCAGCATTTCCTTTTATCTTTTCTCCTCCTCGAATCAATAACTACAGCAATTCTGAACAGAGCTTTTATTTCTACTAATAAGGGACTGCTGAGAATCAATGGCTTTCAGAAAGGAATCATAAGGTAGAAAAACAAAACAGATTTTCACACCTGAAGTGCAGGAATAAACTAGGCTTTGGGAGACTTTTGTCACAGCACTGGAGACAAGGAGTTAGGGAGAGTGGGCAGGAGGAGACTGTGCAGGGTAAATATTAAGGTTACACAAACACATTACACTAGATCACTATTAGTAAAAGAAGTCCAGGAAAATTTGTAAGCACCACAAGTATACATCTCACTTACTAAACTTTGTAAGCAAGGAAAGTCAAATACATTCAAATTCATTAAAAAAAGATCAATTTTGTGATTTTACAATTACGTTTGTTGGATTTTGGGATTGGGGGAAAAGTCAACATTCGGTCTCTCTTATGAGTAAAACGTAAACATAAATCTGAACAACTCAAAATGGTGTTTCTTAAAATATTTGCAGTGTGGGTTTTTGGTTTTGTTTTGTTTGTTTGTTTGTTTGTTTTAAGTTTGGTCTTAGAAGGGCTTGAAAATGTAAATCTTCACTCCTGCTTTAAGGAAGGGAGTTTTGATTGTGTTACCACATAAGGAAACCCCTTTGAAAAAGAAAAATACAGCAATCCTCTGATCACTACCACATAACTTTTATTCACTTCAACACAGATGACACAGAGTGCCAAGGAAGCCTGTACTTTGCTGATGCTGAAGCCCACAGACTCTCTGGTGCAATGTTTACAGCACAAGCACTGGCTGAAGGTTTGTCACTATTGCCACTCTTAGATGATCCAGCATGTCCAGTAATGGCTCCCAGATACTGACATCCTACAGCAAAGTTTTGGAGCCACATAAGTGATTTTCATGTAACAGCTGTCACAGAAACTGGCATGGAGAGTCCCCATCAGTTTAGGAAGAGAGGCACACTCACCAAGCTCTTTATTTTTAGTGGGAAATGGGTGAGGTGAAGGATGGTAGGGAAAAGAACTAGTTTCACAGCCTACAGTAGCACATGGATCACCACTGAGCTTCCTTTGGTTTTCAGGATCTGATTCTTCTACCAAGCTTGCATAGCTCTCCACACAGAAGTAGGAGAGCATCTTCTGACTGTTTATAAAATTATTTTGGTGATAATTAAAAAAAAAAAAAAAAGCCAGCCAAACCCACAAACCACACACAGAGCTAACACTTCTCCTAAGTTGCCCTATACTACTGTGCCAAACCTGTAACACAACAGCAGAGGTAATTCATACTACTAGGAAGTCAAAATGCCTCCTCAAACCTTTGGGTTGCTTTTCACACTTCCAAGTATTACACTGGCAAAAGGTCAGTTGGCTCACATCAACTCTTAAAGTACGAGAGTTACCAAACTACCTGAGATTGCTTCTATTGATATTAATGTTTCTAGAGGAATTCAAATTCAGCTGCTCTAGAAAACAGCACAGCCAACCTCGCTGGGGAGCTTGTATCACATGGGGAGGGATCCCTCAGTCCTAACTGACCACAGGAGCACAGCCAGACCTGCCAGACTCCACAGAACTGTTGTATGCTTGTTCAACAACTGGGTAAAACTGTGTCATGTATTTAACCTCCCTTGTCTCAGTCTTGCATTTCTCCTTGTCATTTAATTTTCTTTCTTTACTAGACAAGACAAAAAAGGAGAATCCCAAGACAATCATCTTTTGTGAGCAGATGACAAAAACTGTATTAAAAAAACAGCAGAGTACAGCAAGTAGGGAATATGATAAATTTAGTGTGGAACGAGAACAACAGAAATACATCATGTATCACAAAGGTTTTTTGATGTACTCTTAGGAACACTAAACATCTGTCTTTCTGAAGAGAAAGAAAATCAGTATGTTTATTGAAAGCCTGTTATTATCATAGATAGTTTGAATGCTAGAATAGCATTCCCAATTTCATTCTTTGTGCAGCAGAAGACATACTAAAGCAGCAGAACGTTCCAAACACTAACTTGAAGACTCGAAGGGAGATCTAAAAGCAAGTGGGTTATATACAAGAAATTTCTCTTTAATAAAACTTCTTATATGGCACAGTAACACTAAAGCTGAGGGGGGTAAACACCCACACTTGCTGTCTCTGCTGCAGAGCAAAGGGAAGATAGAACTGGACAGCTCAGTAGAGAAGTCAGGTTATTTTAAACTGGCATAGAAAGTTTAAGGCATAACCATTATTTCCCTTCCAAAAAAGGGCTAAACCTTGGAGCTCCAGGCAGGATTCAGTGGGTGAAAGCAATACTTCCTACACCTTGAGAAAAGGCTGAGCCCAGCTCTGAGCACAAGCCTGGGGCTTGTAAAGCTTTACAGTCCTGAAGGATGAACTGAAAAGGTTTGTTTTCCAAAGACGACGCTCAACAAGATGTCTCCTACAGGTAGTGTCACTTCCAACTGCTTTTTCTTTTAGTATTTATCAGTTTCTTTGCTTTAAACATTTCCTAGCGATCATCACCTAAAAACACAGCAGAGTAACTGCAGGGTACCTTCTTATTCCGCTTTAGGAAGTGGTATCCCAGGGAAAGCTGCTTGTAAGCCTCCCCGTACTTCTCGTGCCAGTCCTGCACCGCCTTGATGGCCGCTTTCCTCAGCTTCTGCGCCACCTCCTTGGGCGGGGGAAGGGGCTGCTCGTGGTCTATGCCCACCGTGAGCTCCAGGAACTCCTGGAAGTTGGCGATGAGCAGCGTCCTGAACTGGTGGGACCTGGCGAAGAGCTCCTGCACCACCTGGAAGGCGGAGAAGCGCATCTCGGCGTGCTCCTCCTGCAGCCGCGCCACCAGCAGGTGGAAGGCGTGGCTGATGTGCTCCTCCGACGACCTGGGCAGGGAGACAAGGGAGGAAAAGGAGCAGGAGTTACTTAACGAGAGGCTCGGCACAGAAAAACAGAAGCGCGCGGGGTTTTTTAATTTATTTTAAATTTTAAACCAGCAGTGTCTGTGCTGGCAGCACCCAGGCCCCCGACAGCACCCAGCCTCCCACAGCAGGGCCCAGGGCGGCTCCCGGGGCGACTCCGCGGCTGCCCGGCCCGGGCACAGACAGCGGGGCCCCGCTCGTTCCCTCCCTGCGGCCGTACTTGCAGATCTTCTTCAGCTCCTTCATCCTGCCCGGCTCCAGCCGCGGCTCTCCGGAGGTGGTGAGCTCCTCCACCAGCTCGGCCAGGCGCTGGTCCATGTCGGCCGGCAGCGGGGCAGCGGAGCTGCCAGGGCACTCGCCCCGCCGGGTGGTACCTTCCTCACCCCGGGGGAGCCCCGGCCGGGCTCCGGCAGCGCCCACGGGCCCGGGCGCGTCTGGGCGGCGCCATCTTCGGCTCTCAGGGGAGGCCCCGCCCCCCATGGCCCCGCCCATCAGGGAACGAGCTCCCGCCCCTCAGAGGAGGCCACGCCCCTCAATGAACCCCCGCCCCTCGGGGCTCCCCCCCCGCCCTGCGGCAGGTGGTACCTTCCTCCATCCCCCCCCTTCCCCGCCCCCCCCCTCCCGGCGCGTACCACCGCCCCCCACGTGACGTGCCGGCACCCGGAAGCGCCCACAGGGGAAGGGCGGGGGGAGCCCTTAAAGGAGCCGCGCCCCGGTTTTGGGGCCGGAGGGAGGTTTAACCCCTTGTTGTCCCCAAACACTCGTTGCCACAGAATCATAAAACCACAGGATCACAGAATATGCTGAGCTGGAAGGGACCCACAAGGGTCATCGAGCCCGACTCTTAGCCCTGCACAGGGCCGTCCCCAAGAGTCACATCATGTGCCCGATGGAATGTTAAGGGCTTGGAGTGGACATGAAATATCATCTCGTCCCAACTCCCTGCCATGGGCAGCCACACCTCCCCCTAGACCAGGTTGCTCCAAGCCCCATCCAGCCTGTCCTTGGACACTTCCAGGGATGGAGCAGCCACAGATTCTTTGGGCGACCTGTTCCAGTGCCTCGCCACCCTCACAGGGAAGAATTTCATCCTAATATCTAATTTAAATCCCCCCTCTTTCAATTTGTGCCCATTACTACTGTCCTATAACTACAATTTCTGGTGAACAGTCCCTCTCCAGCTTCCCTGTAGCCCCTTCAGACACGGGAATGTTGCTCTGAGGTCTCCACACAACCTTCTCTTCTCCAGGCTGAACAGCTCCAAATTTCTCAGCCTGTCTCCACAGGGGAGGTGCTCCAGTCCTGTTATTAATCTCGTGTCGTCCTCTGGACTTCCTCCAACAATTCCATGTACTTCTTGTGCTGCGCACATGGCACCCTGTAACTCTCCCCTCCTGCATCCAAAAAGTGAATTTTCTTAGTAGCAGCCGCTATCCAGGGCCTGGAGGGTCCATATGGAGTTTTCACAATGAATGCCATTCTCACACGGGCTCCAAATACCACATAAAACGCAATTTGAGCTCCCTATCGTGGATTCATAGGATGCAGGTGCAAGGATATGGTGGGATGGGCAAATAAACAAGCACAGTCCAAATGTGTAGCCAAAACTACAATTTTTTTTTTTCTCAGTGCTTTGTGATGTTTGGCTTCAAGTGGTGTAAGCTATGGATGTTCTCTTTGGGAAGGAAAACTTCAGGGACTGGAGCATTTCTCTTACAAGGAAAGACTGAGGGAGCTGGGCCTGTTTAGCCTTGAGAAGAGATGACTGAGAGGGGACCTCAGCAATGTGCTCCATTTTGCAGGACTTGGAAATGGCGATGGCTTTATAAAACTGTAGGAGTGAGAGGAGCCCTAGCAAAATGGTTATTGAAGGATTAAACTGACCTAAACTTTAAAGGTGAGCTCTGCCACTCTGTGTGGCTTTTACATGGAAATCCTTTTAGAAATTCAGGTGTAGAAATATATATAAAAAAAAAACGGGAAGGAAACACAATGGTGAAAAGGGTCTAGTTGTCCAGACTTTCAGGGGGGTGTCAGAGCATAACTTCCACTTGAGAACCTCAGAGCACTTGATGATTGTTGCAGGTGACCCACTGGCCTGTGGAGAGAGAAGCTGATGAAGGATCACAGCAATAAGCTGAGGTACTGAGGGTAGTAAGGGGGTGTTACCTACCTAAGTCACATCCTTAAAGCACAGCACATACTCTGCTGCAGTCAGGTCATGAGGCTGAGCAAAGCACTCCCTTCTCTTCTCCCACATGCAGGAAAGCATCCAGCATTTTGCTCTGCATGTGTCTGTGTTCCAAGGGCATGTCCCTGGCATGTGTCCTGCTGCCCAGGGCATCATCTGTGGCGAGAGAGAGCTTAAAAGATTTGTCTGTGTCTCCCTTTGCACTACTTATACAGTGTGGTTCAGTTATTGGACATCATGAGGCTGCCCTGGATTCACTCTCAGCAGAACCTGACCTGTTTTCAGTTTTGGGTGCTCAATTAGAAGTGTTCTGCAGACCTCCATCTCTGAAAGTGCTGCTTAAGCACTGGGAATAATAAAGACCTTGCAGGTGCCTGCTTTGAACATCCTAAAGAAGAGAGGCGTCTGAAATATCTGTTCCCATTTGAAAATGGTGTCAGATGATTGAAAAGTATTTCCATGAATCCACAGTTCAGGCATGTGTTGGAAGCAACATTTGTGAATTGGTGTTGCAGCTCTGTCTACTGGCTCCTGCGATTGGGAAAGACAGCACTGAGCACTTTTCACAAGAAATGAACTTATATCTTCAACCAAATTTACTGCAGTAAATGAATTCTTACATTTTGCAGTTGCTCTGTTATTTCTGATTCAATACATCAAACCAATGACAACTTGCTTTTTAACGATGTTTCTCCTTTCCCCACTGCCTTTCATCAAAGAAAATGGATTTCCATGTAAAATTCACACAGAGAATGGCACCGTTCATCTTTAAAGTTTAGATCAGTTTACTCTTTCATTATTCCTTATTTGTTCTATTTCTCTTCTTAATTTGATTGAAAAAGTGCCTCAACAACTGCTTTTTATTAGGATATTACTAGCAGAAGTAGAATTGCTGTACTATCTGGAAACAGAATGTCAAAATGAGCCTCAAGCAACAGACTTACCATCTACAAAGGCACCAATTTCATCCCCTTGCATAATGTTTAAAGAAATCCCTGCAAGGAGCCATATGGTTTTGCAAAGAACCAGCTGATGAATGAATGCTGAGTTATGTAACTCATTCATGGTAGTCCCTTAGGCAAATCCCAGCCAGAGCTAGGCTATTTATTTATTTATTTTAAAAAATCAAAGACAGCTACATAAAACTGTGTTTGCTCAAGTTGCTGAGTCCCTTTCCCCTTCTATTTTTTAATGAACATGGTAAATGTCCACCATTCAAGTATTTCCGAACATTCTTCCTCTGAAGCAACGTGGTAAAAGGCTGAAGAGAACTGGAACACTGAAGAATTCATCCAGGTGCAAAAGTCACAACCCTCTGCACCTGCATGGATTTTCCTGGCATGACTCTTCTGGGCTGTTCCATGGAGGGGAATGCAGGACACTGTGGAGTGCAGAGGCAGAACTGAACACCACCTCCTACCCCCTCAGAGCCTCAGAGTTCAGTGTTACTGTCAGTTCACACCTGGTCTCAGCAAAGCCTGAGCCTGCAGCTTCATGGGGCATGGATTGGGTCAGGTTGCTGAATCAAGGAGTTGCATTTCTTACTTCTGTGCTGAGAGATCAGCTGGAGCAACGCAGTTACACTTCATGGGTTCTCCAAAGCGAGTGATACCTTGCAGGAACAGAGATTCTTCTAGAAACACTGTCCTGTCCACCACCTCTCCAGGATACCCAGTGCTATCATGATTGGCAGGAGGCATTTGCAGTGGGAATGTTCTCCTACAAGATATTTCCAGATGTGACCACTTGGTCCTTCCAGAGGTCATCTCAAGTTTGCCCAGTATCTTTGGCCAAATACACAGGCAGAAAAAGCTCCAGAATTTTGTCCATTGACACCAATGACTTGGGTCTGGCTGTTCTTACATTAAATAAGGACCATTTGTTCCACCACAAATTTAAAAGGTCAAATTGATGGCTCTAGGAAGGATTGTTTCAGACTTTGAGCAATACTAAATTATCTGTTGTAGTCTTTTATAAAAGAAACATCTCAGTAGGACACAGTTCCACCATTTCACTGTATGATTCTTTGCCAGGGCTTGTTTTCCAGCTTTGCAATAAAGGAGAATGTCAGTCAGAAAGAAACCCCCCCTGAACTTTTAAGATAGCTGTATTCAGCTTAATGATATGAAATTAAAAAGGAGGATTTCTTTTCCTGCCAAAATGGAACTTGGGCAAAAAAATAAAGCTTCCCTACAAATAATTTAGAGTTAAAATAACTTTGGTTTCAGGTCTGAAGATACAGAAACACGATAAACACTGACATTAAGTTGTCACCAAGTTTGTGCCAATTGGGCTGCAAAGAAAATGACCTCCTATGTGAGCTGAATAGATGCTGAACCATCGCTTTGAGTCGAGCAAAAGGGTGACAGATACTTGAAAGCTCTGAACTTCCCCATAAGGGGTAAAGACTATGTTTAAACAGATGTTCCCAAAGGAGAAATAGCCTATTCATTAAACTATCAATAATGCAAGGCCAAAGGTATTTGGTGACCTCCTCTAATTATGTGAAATAGTGACTGTGACAATACTTCAGCTACTGCAAGGTTTTGTAACTCTGCCATAGGAGGAGATGAATGAATGTGCTCTGTATGGTCTAGATCACTAATTAAATAATCACTTGTGAGTTGGATGGACCAGCAATAGCTGTGGGAAAACCATCACAAATCAAGGAGAACCTTCCTACACATGGCTTATATTCATGTCTAGAATAAGCTTTAAAAACGATCCTGCAGCAATTCCTGAAACTGCACATCAATATGAACACACCTGACTACTATCAGTGAGGGTGAATTTCTTTTTCCTCCTTGGAAAGATCTGTGCAGACTTGAACTGGAATTTAATGAGCATTTTTCTGTGTTAGGCAATACATGTCCACATCACAAGTTAAGATATGACATGAATGCACCCAGAGAAGACCAGAGCACACCCCACTGCACTGCAAGTGGGTATCTTTGGGGGCAGGGGGGATGCCAGCCTGTAAGGCAGGACTCAGATCAGGTGGCTCAGAAAAGGAGGAGCTTGAAGCTTGTTATCATGTAGAAAAGGAGAGTGCAGAGGAAAAGAAGACCCCAAGCTTCCAAAAGAGGAGTTTCAGCCTCTGATGCTGAATCATATAGTGACAGGAATGGCACTTTCACACTTATGCAAATATTGATTTCTAATATAAAATGTTAGCAGAGGTTTCTTAAACAACTTAAAGAGACTGTTTTGGGTGTCCCACTGACTCACTGTTTTGGAGCTCTTTCTGCCTGATGGATGCCTGAGCTGTCCCATCCTCGGAAAGCCACAGCCTGTAATAGAACTGCGGTCACTCAAGCTGGATTCTCCAAATGAGAGACTGCACAGAACTGTGGCTTCAGATACCCAAAGGAATTGCTTTTTAATTCTTTTCCCAAGGATGTGGACAGAACTGCTCTGAGGCTGCTAAAAGCTGCAGTGCTGCCTCCAGTTACCTGGGAATGATGAAGTCCATTCCTGACGTGAAACTGTTGTTGCCGCTTTCGAACCAGACGGGTGATGGGTCTGCGTGTGTCACACAGCCATTGCACACCACTGCACAAACACTGTCTGATCTGTGGGTTTCCATTTCAGATTCCTCTGTCCTGTTCGTGCACCAAGCAGCTTGAACCCAACAGTGACATTTCAATCACTCACTCACAGGAGCAAGCCCTCAGTCATCCATCTAAATCCACTGCATTCCCTCAGCACCAGGAGAGTGCCCAAAAGAGCCTGATCTCAGCCTTCAGGCCTGTTTGGTATTTCTATCAGCTTTTATTAGCAGTGAACAAGAAAGCCACATGGATCAAAACAAGCTTTTCCAGGGTATTTCTTTTACTGTTATGGTAAAAGAATGCCTTGTATCTATGAAGTGATTATTTATACAGGTCAGTTTTGCAGGCAAAAGGAAAGTCCCTGGCTTGAGAAGATTACAAGGTAGTTGGGACAAAAACAGAGTACAAAGACCACAGTTTGAGAGAGATGGAAATATTGAAGTATAACTAAAAGGAAGAAGGAAGTGTCTTAAAAAGGTATCAAGTTTTGTGAAGTGTCTGTAGCCATTTATTTATGCTTTTAAGGAGGTGTGTTGCACTTCTGGGGCTCAATGTGCAAGTTGGAGTAGAATGGGAAAATATTTATTCATGTTTCATGTATTCATGCCCCTTTGCATGCTCGTAGTTTCTGCAGCAAGTGCATCACAACAGTCCCAGTGACCAATATACAGCTTGAGGAAAAGTAGCTGGAAAGCTGCCTAATGGAAAAGGACCTGGGAGTGCTGGACAACAGCAGCTGAACATGAGCCAGTGTGTGTGCTCAGGTGGCCAAGAAGGCCAATGGAATCCTGGCCTGTATCAGAAACAGTGTGGCCAGGGAGACAGAGCAGTGATTGTCCCCCTGTGCTGGGCACTGGTGAGGCCACACCTCAAACCTCATGTTCAGTTTTGGGCCTCTCACTATGGGAAAGACATTGAGGTTCTGGGGTGTGTCCAGAGAAGGATAACAACGCTGGGAAGGGTCTGGAGCACAAGTCTGATGAGGAGCAGCTCAGGGAGGTGGGGTTATCAGCCAGGAGAAGAGGAGGCTCAGGGGAGATTTGTCTCTACAACTCCCTGATAGGAGGTTGTAGCCAGGTGGGGGTCAGCCTCTTCTCCCAGGTAACAAGTGACAGGACAAGAGGAAATGGCCTCAAGTCATGCCATGGAAAGTTTAGATTGGATATTAGGAAAAATTTCTTCACAGAAGGAGTGGCCAATCACTGGAACAGGCTGCCCAGGGAAGTGGTAAAGTCACCATCCCTGGAAGTGTTCAGAAAACATGTAGATGTGGCACGTGAGGACATGGTTTGTGAACATGGCAGTGATGGGTGGTTGGATTCAATGATCTTAGAGATCTTTTCCAAACTTAACGAGTCTATGATTCTATTATTTCATATTGTGCACTATTAAGACTCCCAAAATGTTCCACAAACTTTCAGGTACTTGAACTTCAGCACAGTCTGGAACAAGACTCATGGGTACAGTCAGCCCATACGAAGAATAGGTTGATTTTAAGAAGATGATGTGACAGTGTCCCAGAAGAGCTCAGTGCAGAATTTGGAGTGCTGACTCCATGCCCTGAGCTGCAGTTTCTCCAGCAACATGTCCCTGCCCCAGTGTGACCTCAGCAGTGTTACTCATGCAGCCACCCCTGTTCTGTGTTTCAGCTTGTTCACGTGAGTGTTAAAAGGCCTTTAAAATGAATCATTGCTACTTTTCCCCTTTGAACAAGTCATAGTGGTAAAATTATATAAAATACTGAAAAAGCAGTGTGGTGAACATGCCTCAGTAAACTGTACACCAAGGTTTCTTGACATCCTATTTAGAAGGAGTGGCATAAAGATCACCCCTTTCAAGAGGGACAGCAGATGAAAAACCCAGCTTTTTGCTTTCCTCATAATTTCCTCCAGAAAAAAACTGGGTCAATTATTGATATTTCAGTAAAAAGTGGCGAGGGTGAGGCTTTTTTGTGGCAGAATCTGTGTGAACTGTGACCTGCTGATACACACGAGCCTGCTTGGAGCAACCCCTTCAACAGCCTTGAGTGTGGGTCTGCAGAGCTCTGAACATCCAGTTCTGCTCCAGGTCGTGGAACTTGAATTCTAGGGAAGTGTGTGGGGTTTTGAAATCTAAACACAACGCTGGCAGTCAGTAGTTTCAAATGGACAAAAACTATATTTGTAGGGATAGTAGAGGAGACTGCACTGCTGGCAGTGGTCTGAGCTGGGTGACTGTGGCAGCCTTTGCTCAGCTGAAATCACAGAAAATACTCTGTCATTGCCTTTGCCACTGTGTTCCTACATGGCCATGAGAGGCACAGCCCCTGAAAGCCACAACATCCTGATTGCTTAGGGGAAAACGTTTCTAATTTTATTTAGGAATTATTTAATTTATTAAATTAAAAAAAAAAGAAAAACAAACGAACAAAACCCCCTGAAGTCTGTATTTTTTAGGAAAAAAATTGTATTACATTATTTAAGCTCACAGAGCTATCAGAAGAACAAAGCACTTTTTCAGATGAGCACATTTTCCCATGAGAGTAAAAATGAACTTTATAACGAAGTGTAAAGTACTTTTAAGATGAGCCTATTTGCAGATAAGTATAAAAAGGAACCCTTTAGCAAAAGCTGTGCCTAGTGAATTACAGGCACAAATTCTATTTGTTTTCCTCTCCCGAAGCAGCCCGGTGTTAAACCACGCGCTGGGGGACCACTGGAGACGGGGCTGTCTGAAGGAGAGGGGGGCTCCGGGGGTCGCGGGGCTGCCCTTGGCGCAGCCCCCAGCAGATGGCAATGCAGGAACACCTGTAGCCCGTCCAGCCAGGCGAGAGCTGGGGCTGACATCGCTGAGATCGCTGAGATCGCTGCTCCTTGGAAAACGCACCGCCTTAGAAATCCTGCTCGGTGTTTTTAGCGTTAAATACAAGTCATTTTCACTATCAGCAAGTTGTTTACTTTTATTTTAGGGGTTTTTTTAAAGTAGGATTTGGGCGTACGGGCTTGTAGCACTGACCTGAGGCATTGGGTTTGATGTCCCAGATCCAAAACCTTAGGGGTCACCTGTGAAAATCAGAATAATTTACATTTGAAAAGATCTCCAAGATCATGAAGTTCAACTCTAAAACCAGCACTGACAAGGCCATCACTAAACCATGTCCCCAAGTGCCACATCTACATGTTCTTTAACTATCTCCAGGGAGAGTGACTCCACCACTTCCCAGTCTGTTCCAGTGATTCACAACCCTTTCTATGAATTAATTTCCCCTAATATCCAACCTAAACCTCCCCTGGTACAACTTGAGGCCATTTCCTTTCATCTTGTCACTTATTACTTGGGAGAAGAGACTGACCCCACGTCCTGTCAGGGAGTTGTAGAGAGTGAGAAGGTCCCCCTTGAGCCTCCTTTTCTCCAAGAGATATCCAAGTGCCCAGGCAGGTTTCAGCACTCCAAGTCAGAAATTACAATTTGTGTATACACACACACACACACACACACACATATAAATATATAAATATTCATATGTCACATAAATTAAAATGTGTCATGTTATATTTATCTGTATATATCCATACACACACACACACATATATAATGTCACTTAAGAACTCCACTCACACCAATTTCTCCCATATTCTCTTGTTGCATCTTCCATCTATGTGCAAGGCCACACTGTTACCAGGCCAGGAATAAATCTTTAAACAGGTCAGAATCTTTACCTTGATCACAGTCTCGCAATAAAATAGGCAAAGAAGATATTTTACTTCAACAAAGCATTCCTGTGTATCACACCAGGGAAACTAATTTTAATGACAATTTAAAAGAGAACACATATCTCTAAGAAAACACTGAAGGTTGAGGCATTTTCCAAGCAGAATGACTCACTGCTTTCCCTGTGCTCGTAGAGGAAAATGGATGGAATAAAACCTTCAGAAAAATTTAGAGCATTAAAAGCATCTCCTGGCACACTTCGCCTTTTTCGCTGAACAAACACCCACCAAAAAACCACCTAAAACAAATAAAACCCCTCCCAAACCCAAACCAAAACCCAACAAATGCCCCTCCCTTCCAAATTCTAAAGCCAATAAAAAACTTCAATATGAAAGATATTTGAGCTTGTTAAGAAATCAATGGAAAAAGTTTGATTGCAACAAAAATGTGGCAAAAAAAACTTCTTTCCCCCTCGTATCATAACTGAAAAACCTGCACCTGGCACAGAAGTGGCTCTTTCTTGAAAGGCCAGTGGTGGTGAACTGAAATCAAAACTGAGTTGCCAAAACACTGCCCTGGGCACCATAAACAAGGGTTGGTTCAGGTGGCTCCAGAGGAAAAGATGGAAAGGCTGAGAGGTTCACTTACATGTGTGTAAACACAGAGTAACTTTACTTAGTACAGGCAAGGATTCCAAGTTACCTGCAATCAATATGATTTCTCTCATCTCCATATGCTTCTATCACTGCTTGGACTCTGCTTCAAATGGTGCAATAAAAACCTTCAGGAAGGAAATGTGTATGATGCAAAAATACACTGTGTTGTCTCTTCAAAAGTATCACAGGCCTCGAACCACACAGGAATATTTTAGCATTGATCTGTGTTCTGCATTTACTGCTTAGAAAAGCAGCAGTTCTTGCTATTTCAGAACCACCAGCAAATTTCAAATATGTCTCTATTATATTGAATCACTGTGGGAACAGCAGGGTTAAACAGCTCCAGAGCAATAACAAAAAGCATTGAGTATTATTAGCTCTGTAAAATGTGTAAACAACCTGGTAAATACTAAAATAATACACGTTTTACAAAGTTCTTAAAAAAATCCTTTACATATAGGAAGGGTACAAGAACAAATAGGAGAAAATAAACACTTGCAATACCTTCTATTAGTAAAGATTTAAATCAGTTTTGATTATTGTGAGGCAACTTGTTCATAAAATAAAAATATCTTCAGGGAAAAATATTTCATATTAAATGATTCTGAGTATAGCAGTGAAAAACACAAGAAACAAAAGATGAATTCAGACTGGAAACCAGGCACATATTTTACCAGTGAGGAAACAGATTCTCTGTCTCATGATGATGTTTTTCTGACAGATGTGCTCGAACCAAACAGCGCTGGATTGTAAATAGTTTTGAGTCTCGACATCTAAAATCAGAACACTGGAGATCTATTGCCCCTGGCTCTTTTGGAAGGCACTTTTTACACAAAACAGAGATGGCAGGACATGAAAATCCTGGTGACTCAGACAGCAAATGTTAAAGCAGGAGCTCTGGCTACTCGTGCAATGGAGTTGTCAGTGGATCCTAGAGAGGGGACAGCTTAGAGGGAGAGTATTTTGCAAACAGAATTAAGAAAAAGGATATTATGGCTCTTTGAAGTGTCCTTGAGTTAAAAGAAACTACTGTAAGATTTCAAGAATGTTCCCAATTTCAAGACTCAATTCCCTAAGGACAGATAAGCGTGATGGGAATGTTCCTGTAATGATGGGAGCAGCCCCTCTAAATGCCCTTAGCAGGCAGGGCTGCTTGGAGCAGATGAAGTTGTGAGGCTGCATTTTTAATCTTTGGTATTTTAACAGAACTGATCCATACTGGTCTATTTAATGGGATTTGCACAAAGCTTTAGAACATTCAAAAAACTGTTGCTCTGTGAGACTTCACATTTTAGCCTTGATGTTTTAGTATCACTTCACCTGACTGTGATCCTGGATGGGGGTGTTATTTTGCAATTATAGTTTCAAAATAGCCACCAGAAGGTTCAGTGATAGGTTCTGCTTGGCTTCTTCAGCCAAGATAAAAATGGTACCAGCACTCTGATTTCTTTTAATGCTGTTCCTGGAAATACAAGGTGTGGAGGGAAAGAATTAAGACAAATACTTTATTCACATCAAAATTTACTCCAGCATCTCACACCCTCAAACACAGAGATCAGAGGTGATGTTATTTATGGTTTCCCAATGCAAAGAAACCAGTCATTATCCTTTGCTAATGGGTTTAGAATAAGACAGGTATTTATGGATGCAGCAACTGCTAATCTTACTTCAACGAGGAATTCTTAATTTTACCTCCTCAGAAGAAGGCTTCAAACAGAGAGACAGGGAATAGGTTTTGGCCAAGGGTAGGATAATTTCTCTCTTAACAGGGTAGGTGACATTCTTTCCAATTATTATAACAATTAGGTGTGTCAAAGAAGGTCTGTTACTCACTGAAGGAGCAAAGCAGCAATTCAGTTGTAGCTTCTGGGCTTTTCTCTGTACTTGGTAGTTAAACCGAATCATTAGCTCTCCTATAAAACCAGCACCCTGTTTATTCACTGTTTGTTGCAGTAAAATAATGCAGCACTGAAGCTACAGAGCCGGCAATGGATATGACAGTGACATTCAAAGCACACAGATGCCACAAAGCCTGGATCATCAGAGGGGATGTATATCTGAGATCAACGTTTACAAAGTGCTGCTGGGAAAAAAAAAGCCGACAGATTTGCATCAGCCACATCAAATCTGATCTATTCTTCACTGTCTGACCATCTAACAAGATGAGATCACACACTTCATCCCATTCCAGGGCTGTTCCTCCTGGAGCTGGCTGTGTCTCAGCTTCCACACATGCAGGTTAGCAGTGTAGCACCCTCTGTATGGGCAAGTTGCAAATGCTCTGAGGGCAAGATCCGCTTAGAGACTCCGGAGACTCCAAGGCTGTTTGGCTCAAGCCTCATGCTGACTCCAGAAAAGTGTCAGGAATAAGGCTGTAATAGTCCTGACATAGGAATATGATGCTGGACTCAGTTGTGGGTTACCCTTCCCTCCATAGCAGACATCCCCATACTGCTCAAGTGTCTCTGAAGCTCCCACAGCAGCACAAACCACCCACAAGCTGCTTCTTTGCTCTCTCCAGCAGCCACCCACAGAGATGCTCTCCTGCTGCATCCCTCACCCCCTGGCCTGAATTCCTCTCCATTTCCTATGGTGGAAGCCAGCCCTGTAAGCTGATGTTCCTTATGGCCACGAAGAGGATCAAATAGTCTGTTGAGCTCCTGTGCACAGGCGAGCAGGACAGTGAGACTCCTGAGTGTGCACAGTTTAAAATAGAAAACCATGTCATGATCCTTGTGGAGAAACAGCCTCTTCCCCCACACCACAGAGCAAAACAACTCCTACTGAGGAACCACCCCATTTTCCAAAAGGAGGGGCAGCAACAAGCAGCCGGGCTTTCCAAACCTGCCTGTTGGGGTTTTGCCCTTCTGCACAGCAACTCTGCCAACAGAGCTGGTTCCAGTGAAGTTAGCTGGGGTGATGATCTACCTGGCAGGAGTTAAAGTAGAGCCCTATACAATGTTTTCCTTAATGAATGCATCTAGGGCAACTTGAGCTTTTTTAAGACCAATTCCCCCCTAATACCCTTCGGCATTTAATAAAATATTTCTCTGAGTCCCTAAAGCTGCTACTTTAAAGAGGAGACATCTCCATATGGGGTATGCAAGGGCACCCTGAAGAACTTCCCACAGCTCAGGTCCTCGTTCTTCTGAGCGATTTGTCTTGCTGTGGTTTGCAAAGAAGGAAAAGGAAACTGTCTACTGGTTTTATTATCTGTTTATTTCTTTTGGGGGAATTTGTCTTTATGATTCTGCTTAATCTCTGTGGGTGGGGAACAAAATATTTAAGTTAGTTAATGACCTTTTTGTCCTGAAGTGAATAGCCTTGATCATCTTTTTCTCCTCATTCTTCCTTCTGGCGCTGTCAGGGAAAAGTCCTGGCTGGAAACCCAGATGATTTTCCTGGGAAAATCTGCTCCTCTGCCCTGTGGGGTAGGTAAAACTATTTCCTTGAGAAATGCACAACATAAAAGTTAATCTTACAGGATAGGAAATAGGGTGAAAGGAGTAGGTACAGATGTAGGTTCCAGCGCCTTGGGCGTTATCCCCAACTTGACCAGCTTTGGTTTTCCACATTAGTTTGGGAAACAGAACAGCTCAGTGCTCCCTCTGCTCCAGCTGCAGCGCAAGAGAGACAACCTGAACCACCAGGACTGTGCTCCAGCTTCCAGCACAGCAGCACCAGGGCCTCCTGCAGCCCCAGCATAAGAAAGATGTGGACCTGCTGGAGCAAGTCCAGAGAAGAACCATGAAGATGCTCTGAGGGCTGGGGCCCCTCTGCTCTGGGGGCAGACTGAGAGAGCTGTGGTTATTCAGCCTGGAGAAAAGAAGGCTCTGGAGAGACCTTGGAGCCCCTTCCAGGACCTAAACAGGGCTACGAGAGAGCTGGAGAGGGACTGTTTACGTGGGCATGGAGTGATAGAACAAGGGGGGGATGGCTTTAAACTGAGAGGGCAGGTTTAGATTAGATGTTAGGAAGAAATTCTTTACTTCTTCGAGTGGTGAGACACTGGAACAGGTTGTAGCCTCCTGGCTGGTCCCACAGAGAAGCTGTGGGTGCCCCATCCCTGGAAGTGTTCAAGGCCAGTCTGGATGGGGCTCTGAGCAACCTGGTCTAGTGGAAGGTGTCTCTGCCCACAGCAGGGGGTTGGAGTGAGATGATCTGCAAGGTCCGTTCCAAGCCCAACCACTTTTTGATTCTATGTGATACCATTCCCAGGCTGGATACTGGAATGGCTTCTTTCTGTTAGATCTGAACAATCAACAATCCCAGGAGTCTGATCACTTGGTTTCTATAACCGGGCAGTATGTTTTTCCCTTCCATGTTGCTGAGTTATTTCTGGTTCTCTCAGTGCATCTCCCGCTCCACGCCGCCCACCGATGTCACACGTTGCCGTCTTTATTAGGAGCAAGGTGCTGGGTGCAGTTTTGTAATCAAGTCTGGATCTCTATCACACAGTGCTTTCATGTTCATTTTTTCTTCTTACACTTGCACTTTAAAAAGCTGAAGTTATTTTAATCTCTTTGAAAGATAACTGGCTGATGGGATTTCTTAACTCTACCCTGCTGCTTGATCTCATTTTTACTGAGTCAAACCCAGCAGCTTTTCTTGTTCAGCAGCCCTTCCTGTGTCTTGTTGTTCTGCTATTTCCTATTGTTCTTCTTGTGGTGCTACTTATGTGACAGCTGATTTCCTCTGGTTTATTTTTACATGTTAATTTTTACATGACAATTTTTACACGTTCAAATATCAGCTTTGTATGGTGGAGTCTGAAATATCTTGTTCAAAACTGTGAGCTCCTCAGTGAAATCAACTCGTCCCCAGCGAGGAATGAGGACTAATTTAATTTTTGATATTAAGAACTTCCACGTACAGAGTCTTAGGGCTTCAGTTCAAACTGTCAGGACTAGATCTCTTTAGATGAGGGGTTTTTGCAGTGTCTAGATCAGATACACACTGAACTTCTCACAAAAGGTGGCAGCAATATAGAACTACTTTGTGTTGGCTTTACACCTGTGCCAAAAACCTCTTCAGCCCTCACATCCAACAGTAACTAAACTGTAGCTTCTTCCTCCTTCATGCTGGCCTTGATGGCAAATTTTCTCCCCCTGACTGTGTGCCAGAGATGTTTAATTCCACTTACAGAACCTACCTGGCTATAAGATGTATGAGTAAAGAGGTAAGAAGAGATTCTGTTGTCTAGCTCAGCCCATCTTAGATCTCTTCCTAAAACTAAGAGAAAGCTGAGCTGCTGAAAACTCCTCAGAGCTCAGCTAAGAGGGTCAGGTCTTTAAAATAAATGATTAAATTAATAAAATCCTGCCTTTCAGCATGGCTGATGCATATTGCAGAACCAACCAGACACTGAATCTTTGGGAAAGCCAGGGAGATCCAGGGGAAATCTCTGACCCACAGATACCCCCCATCATCAAACAGAAATTACTATAGCATTGCTATTATTATATATAAAAATATATATAGTATATATATAAAAAACAATATTTATAATATATATATTACTATAGCATTACTATTATACTATTACTGTAGAATTACTATAGCATTCAGTGACTAGAAGAAACTATTGGCAGTTCATCTGTTCAAGGGTCAGACAAGATCAGACTTGATCAACTATCACGCTCATCTAGGTTGGGGTCTATTTGGTGCAAAAATTCAGAATACCTCATCAAGGAACATAAACAAACAGGACAGAAGATATTTAAATACTCATTTTCTTTTACCGGGTGACCTCTCTATCGTGCTACAGGACACTCAGTGCACAATGTCACAGTGTGGGTCTCAAAGCATCCTCGATAAAAGTGTTTGGTGCATCTCCCAGCACACTCTGCTCAAGCTATCTGAAGCTGTAAAAAAAGAAAGTCAAAGTATCCCTTTTTTTTTCTGAACAGTGGTCCATTAAGCATAGTCAAAGGCTTCCTTTTGGCATAATTCCAGCTGTAATTTTCTCATTCTTCCTCTCCCAAATAATATTTTTTTTTTCCCCCAGAAGTAATTTTATTAATGAGCGGGAAAGGCCATGCTAACATTAAAAAAAACCCAAACAAAACCATACCAGTCCATCAGTCTTTAAAGCTTCCTGCAAAATGTTTTGCCTGGTTTTGGTATCAGCTCCACTGCTTCCTACTTACAAAGTGTTGTGACCTCAGCATCTTGAACCCTTCTCAGCCTGGAAGATAATGCAACACTTCAAGCTGAAACAGGTACAAAAGAAACCCATGGCACTGCCAACAGTGACCAGTATCTCTCCTTTCACAATACTGGAAAAACATTCAGCATTTAGAGTAGGGGTTTGGACCACAACAAACAGAAGGAAAGGTTAAGGCAATTCTCAGCCCCCATGTAACTGTGGAAATCACAGGAACCTGCCCTGACCACGGACGGGACAAAACTGTTGCCTTCAAACAGGAACACTGTAACCAAAATCCAGAGCCTCAAGTCTCATTTTGTTTAATTGCCTGGCAAGACTGAAAAAAACATTACAGTGAAGGATATTGTTCATTTCCAGCTCAGCCAGACCTTGAGAGGAGACAGCCTTCACTTTACTAGTGAACCTCTACCATTTCAAATAACTTTATACTCACTCTGAGCCACCTGCTGCTCTTGGTTTGATGTCTGGAGCCACCTGTGAGATGAGCTGTGAACTGACACCTCTGCTGGATCCTGAGCTCAAGGCTGCACAAAGGGAATGCAAACCAGGGCTCCAGGCTGCACCAAAGCAATCCAGCCCTGCCACCATTTCTGACCCTTATACAGCTGGAAGGCTTCCAAACCCATGCCAGAGCAAGCCTGGGAGCAGCCTGGCACAGTTCAGAGGGGCCAGGAAGGAGGCTACAGCTGCCTGTCTCAAACAGGCCTGTCTGCAGTCAGAGAAGGTTGTCTGACTGCAGATTTCTGAAGTGAGCAATCATAGCTCACAGACAGCTGAACCTCCCCTACGCTCCTTCTGGAACACCTCCTTTATAACACACCATCAGGGACTGAGTCCTCACGCTGGCACCTGGCCCTCTGGAATCACACCTCCCATAAACGGAGGCCCTCCTTGCAGGACAGCTGCTCTCCACCCCTCCCCTTCCCAGCTAGTTGGGGTTTTTTTTTGGAATGTGGATTTCACCACCACTCTGCTCAGGCCACAGAAATCAAAAAAGGCTGAAATCTCAGGAAACCACAGCCCTAACCAGTACTTAGAGAAGCAAAAGCAACAACTTGCATGCCCTACAATTGCCGTGCAGTTACCACACATTCCCTCAGGGCCAACAGAAACCTATTGCTTCTTTCCTGCTTTGGCCTTTATGCATTTCTGTAAAGCAGGGAGAAGCAAGGCTGCCATCCCCAAAGCTGACCTTGCCCTTCTGCAGTGAAGCTGCAAATGGTCTCCCAAAGAAATGCAGATGCTGCTCCACCTGGGTTTGAGTAACACTGCTCCCCAGGGTGACACCCCCTCTCCTTATGAGTTTAGGATGCTCCAACTCTTGCCCCCTGAGAAAGGAAGAGACCAGTTACTGCTTAACTGATAGCAAATTATTCCAGTTACTGATGTAAGTTGTCTCATTATCTGCCTCCACTTACTCTTGGCACATTGCTTTTGTTCCTAAGGAGTCATTAAATCTGTCACTTGAGAAAACACAGAGAAACAGACCCTTCCAGGAGGAAGTGCAGGAACACTGACCTGTGCCAAGCTGGCAGCTCTGCAGTGCTCCAGACATACCTGTCCCAAAGCATCAGCAGTGATGCTTCCTGAAAATGGAACCTTTTCAGACACACCTCCCTGGAAACCCCACTGCATTTACAGTTCTAAGCAGTTTAGATGTATCTGTGATCTCTCAGTGTTGAACATGAACAGAAGCTGTGGTCCCTCGACTATGCTTTGTTAGCATTCTTTACAGCACTCAGTCACACACCAAAACCCACACCTACCATCACCCACAACATTTTATTAACAGAAAGGCTCTAGGACATTAGCCAGTTTTCTGGGAAGAGACAGAAAAAACCCTGGAATATACTGTTCATACATGAAAAGTTTAAACCAAAAATAGTTATTTGACTGAAATGCTCTGAAGAACAACATTTATGGTTATTGTATGGCCCTTTTTTTGTTTGTCTGTTTGTTTGTGTTGTGTTTTTGTTTTGTTTCTTTTACTCTTGCAGAACACTGAAAATCAACACTTGGGAGTTGCACTCCTTTTAAGAGAGGCCCCTGTAAGAGAGATAATTTCTTGTACATTTAAACACAAAACAGCTTTCTAATTTTATATAATCAAGAAATGGAAAACAATTTTTATTAACATGTTTTACATTTACAATCTTTTATTAGCTAATCAACATCAACATGCAAAAATAAGCGCTAAATACAAACCTCTACAATATGGTTTTGTTTAAACTACAATGGTTTAATTCTTTTGAAAAGTCGTAAGGATGTGTTCTGCAGTTGTTAAAATTGAACTATTAGTTTCAGTAATGAATACTATTTAGACCCTAAAATTATGTAATCATCCTGCAAGGCATCTTCAGAAACTTCGCCCAACACTTAAGAATACCAGCTCATTGTCATGTGAGTACATTCTCAAAGCAAGAAATAAGGCAGTAGCACTAATGATTTCATATTGAACCCTATGCACATAACTAATAACTTTAGAAGGACTTTAACACTATGGTAGACTGGAAAAAGAACATTTAAACAAGCATTGGATTTTGCCTGAAATGTTCTCAGTTCCTCTTGATACTTATGCAACCTCCTTAAAATATTTGGGTTTGGAAAAAGACTTCATACTCCTTCAAACCAGTCCCTAGTTGATCCTCCAGAGAAGCCAGTCTTGTGTCAAAGATATCAAAAATATCTTCCCACGGAAATAAGTTACATCATTCATGTTCAGGATTACTTCACGAGAGGATCATAAAGAAGGCAAAGAGGAGCTTAAAGGAGAACATGTTGGTAGTACTGAGATCTTTGATAACAAAAGGGTCTTGGACAATTGTGAAAAAGAGGGAAGAAAAATGGATTTAATTTCAAATCTGTTGTAACTTTTCCCCCAGTGCAAGTGTCCATCTTTAAAGAAAGTTATCCTTTAAAAGATGAAAGTACTTTTGAGAAGAGTCCAATTTTTGACCTTATGTTACAAAACCTTAACAATCAAAATTTGTTTGCTTTTTTTAATTCAAGTACAAACTTAAGTCATAATTCCTCTCTTCTTTTTTTTTTTCTTTCCTTTTTTTTTTTTTTTTAACTTTTTAAAGAGTGTTTATTGTTGCTCATTGATCTTTGGTCGCAAGAAACAACAATGCCACCGACAGGTCTGCTCCCCAAGGTGGCAGGTTTTGCTTCTTTGCCACACATTAAGGCCCCCCCCTTTACAGGGTATGCCAAGATACACTGTGTCAAAATTCCAGCGGCACTTCATCGTGTGTTTTACGGGCCTACATGATGTAGACTTTCTCAGCTTGTGAGAAGTTGAAGACTTCTTTGGTTCTTGGGCAAATTACTTTGTCATCTTGACGAATAGAAAGCAGAGACTGAAAAAGAGCGAAAGCAGAAGATAATATTCACAATAGTAACTCACAGCATTATTGAACTGTTTAGGAAATAAACTTCCTTTAATTTAAAAAAATGTTGTGGTCTGCAGTCAAAGTATCTTTGCCCCAAATGTAACTTATTCTACATTATCGTTCTCCAGGGGGAAAGATTTCCAATGCCATCTGATTTCATGTTATAAATTCATATAGTCAGGCATCAGCTTCTTTAAGACCAATTTAAGCAGCTAAACAAACAGTGCTTAAGAAATTACCACAAAAAGTATTTTCCTAGCTTCCTGACAGTTACAAGCTCCTAGTTTGACCTAGAAAGTTATTATAACCACTGCTATTTTAGACCTCAGTAAGTCACCGATTCCAACACTTACATTGTATCCATAGACATATCCATTTGGTAACATCATAGGAGGATTATTTTCGTTCATTACATCGCCCGAAATCTTGCAGACTAGTCGGGAGTTGGCACAATGTGCCATAGGCAGAGGCTGAGCCAGCTTGTTCAGGGATTTGCTACACACAGGGCAGTCGGGGTTTTTTGAGCTCCCATCCTCTTTATAACACTGTCTGTTAGCAGCAAGTTAGGGAACAGTTGCCAGAATGGAAAGACAATTAGTTTCCCAATGTATGTCATTGAAAGATCATCAGCTGTGCCAATAGAGCCCAGGTCACAGGATGCACAGGGCCATTTAACTCGAGTTAAATGTGTCCATAGGAGAGTCAAGGGTTTGCTTTGTTTCAAGGAACATGAGCACCCCAGCAGCACCAGTCCTTCTCCAAAACACCATAGTGTGCAGCAAACTCAACAAAGTTTCAAAAGATGCAGAATATATTTGAATATTCACATAAAACCAGGCCAGTAAATTTGTGTGTAAGTGCATAAAACCAGTAATTGTGACCCAGCTCACTAACTTTTTCAGGTATGTTCACCAACTTAAGGCCCATGCAAAGACAGCCTAGTACCCAAACACAACACAGATTTGACCTTAAAATATTTGTTTGGGCGTGCCTTTTTTTTAATAAACCATTAACATCTCCCCTTAATTTAAGAGACCAATTTATACTGCATTTAAACAACTAATGAGCAAAAATATGTGTCACATTTCTTATTTGAGCTCTCTGAAAAGCACCCATAGGACAAAACAACCCCAAAAGGCTTTTTTTCCACTTGCCAGTAGTATCTGCATTAAAGGATACGGTGTTTTTATAGCTGAAAGGCCTGCCTGGAGTGTTATAGTAAAAACAGAATTGTTTCCCAGCTGATGTAGTCTGTAGTTATCATATCTAAACTGTTGGATCAGCATTCTCCATCGAGCAGGGTCCAAGAGATCCTGTTGAAAAACAACACAACTATAAGTTGTTTTCAATTTAATTGTCCCGGGGGGGGGGGGGGGGGGCAAAAGCCTGGGAGTGACAAATTGTGCAAAACTCACTAGACCAAACCCACCACAAAGCAGAAGTGTACATATTAATGCACAGAGTGGATGTACTTGTTCAGAAAGTACCTTTTAACACCACTTTAGTAAATCAAGTATGACTTAGAATAGCTGGTGCAATATTCCATCTCCATCGTCTACCAAATGTTCTAATTAAGGTGTGTAAATCCTGGTGAGGTTACTTCCTGCCTTTAGTTTCCTAGAATACTGGACTGCTTAGGAAGCAACATTAGTACTGTGTGGAAATGTTCCACATATATATAACGTCTACAGAATTTTGTAACAAGATTTCAATTTGAAGAGCTGGCACAGCTCCAGGTTAGAGAAAGCTTACATAAGTACACATTTAAAGGCAAAATTCTTTAATGCTGGTTACCTAAAAGACAGGGAACAGTAGTTAAAGGGATGTTTGTTTTCCACAGAAATGAAAACTAAACCCACAGGTCAAGAATATATTGAACCCTAAAAGTAATGCTCTGAGAGACTCATGTAAGAAGTGAAGACCCTTTGAAAATATACTTGTTATCTACATAGGCAAAGACATAAATTATTCTGCTACCACCCCTTCCCCTTTGCACTCATTACCTGCATTTTGGTTTATTTACCTTTACATAGTATTCATCATACAGATCATATATATATATATATATGTTAGCATATATTATATTTATCATATTGCCATCTGTGCATGCTACACTTTGAGACAACTCGACGAAACAACCTGGGGAGACCTTACAGCACCTTCCAGTCCCTAAAGGGGCTACAAGAGATCTGAAGAGGGACTTTTGACAGGGGCATGGAGTGACATGACAAGGGGGAATGGCTTTAAACTAAAAGAGGGCAGGTTAGATGAGATATTAGGAAGAAATTCTTTACTTGAGAGTGGTGAGGCACTGGGCCAGGCTGCCCAGGGAAGCTATCCCTGTGCTGGGCACTGGTGAGGCTGCACCTTGAATCCTGGGTGCAGTTTTGGGCCCCTCACTTTGAGAAGAACATTGAGGTGCTGGAGAGTGTCCAGAAGGGCAACGAAGCTGGGGAAGAGTCTGGAGCACAAGTCCTATGAGGAGAGGCTGAGGGAGCTGGGGGTGTTCAGCCTGGAGAAAAGCGGGCTCAGGGGAGACCTTCTCACTCTCTGCAATTCCCTGACAGGAGGTTATAGCCAGGGTTGGTCTTTTCCTCCAGATAACAAGTGACAGGATGAGAGAAAACAGCCTCAAGTTGCACCAGGAGAGGTTTAGGTTGGATATTAGGAAAAAATTCTTCACTTAAAGGGTTGTCAAGCATTGAAACAGGCTGCTCAGGGTACTGGTGAAGTCACCATCCCTGGAAGTGTTCAGAAAACATGTGGGTATGTTAGCTGAGGATGAGGTTTAGTGATGGTGCTGGGTTGATGGTTGGACTTGATGATCTCAGAGGACTTTTCCAACCTTAACAATTCAGTGATTTGAATGTTCAAGGCCAGGCTGTACTGGGCTCTGAGAAATCTGGTCTAGTGGAAGCCACAGCTATGTAAGCTTCTTCAAAGGGTATCAAAAGAGCACAGCTTGTTTTGCCACAACATTAAATGCTTTTCTTACAGTCCTGAAAGAGGACAGTAAGCTGGAGAAAGCTGTATTCATTAGTTATAGAAGATGCTTCTTCCCTTGGATGAATAAAAATCAGTTAATTAGAGATATGATCTGACCAACTTTTTCACAGATTTAAAAGTAACTTACTTAAAGGCATTTTAAGAAGCCACTTATGCACTGAATTCCTAGTCAGCATACTAAAGGTACTTCCAAACAAACATGCACTCTGTGATTCTGTTAGTCTAAGTAATTATTAAAGAATCTAAAACATAACTTCCATAAACTAAGTCAGATCCATAAGTAGTAGGGAATGTCTTCTAATTGTATGGTTGAATGTGAAACCACCTCAGCTTTTCTCTTCTCTCTCCCTCATCTAAACATTCCACCCAAACAAGCCCTCAGAACAAAATATAGGATTTTTATTTCCTGCCTATTTCTTCCTAGCTACTAAAACAATGATAAGCTCTTACATCCACTCTTCTAACACATTGATCATTTATGCTTTTAACTCACATCAAATGTATAATGCAAAATACCAGGATCCTTCTAGGACTCTGGGAATAGCAAAGAAATTCACGTTAATTCAGTGGGTTGTTGGTTCCAGAGGTTTTTTTTGTATGTTTTGTTAAACCATTAATTTCATCATCGACTGTTTAAAAAACATGTTTAAAAAACTGGCACTGCCACATACTGACTTGGCTTTTCATGGAATTCTTGTCTTGCTCTGCCAGCTCAACTCTTCTCTACCTTCTGCCTCCAGAGCCAAGTTAATAAGAAGCTAATTAGCAGATGACCACAGAACTCAGTCTGTAGAAACAGTATCTACTTATGAATTTTGCTTGATTCAAATTTAGATGCAACTATTATCACTAATATCTGCATTAATTTGCATAATCCAAATAAATGAACATTTATTTTAAGGATCAAAAATAGAGCTTTCAGATCACTGAAATCATCTTTTCTTTCTTCAGCCCAACCACCGCAACAAAGGTAATGTGAGAAGTAGAATTAAGAATTGCTGCTGGTGTATTAAGGCCACAGTCTCATATATTGAGCAAAACTGTCTCCTTTTTAAGGTTGTTCTTCTCCATCTTCTGCATCTTGCTGTTTATTTATATATTGTGCTTCCAGCCCCACAGATCTTTAGAGCTGGGTCTGTGGTAAGCCCAGCTCAGTGTGAATCTGTGTTACTATTAAAATTCAACTGCAACAACACATCCCAACTGGATTAATGTACAGGCAAGGACTGGCTATTGAAATGGAGAATGATTACAAAGGTGTATTTCAGAAAGTAAAATTAGAACAACATTTATCTTATTATCAATGCATTTTCCTGTAACGAAAAAACCTGCAACATCTGTTTTATTAGTCTGTTGTACCCCTGCATTTCAAGCAGGATGTTACCTTATAGGGCGAGATGTGAGTGTCTGAAGGAAAGGCCAACATTCCCATCACTTGTCGAACCTCATCCAGCTGACTTCCCTCAGCCTGACTGAAATGCTTTCTTGCATGTCTGAAATACAGAATTGATACTTCATTAGACAGCCTTGTTTCCAAACCAAGTAAGTTTACATAATTATGTAAGATTTCAGAGAAAAGCCTCTAGCTTATGGTTGCAACATATGAGCTCCAAAAGGTGATGGATGCATTTAAAGGGCTTGAAAAAAACACATCCTGCAAATGGCAATGCAAGTATGACTTGAAGAATTAGCATTTTTAGACTGTAATTTCTTAGAAACCAGAATTTCTTACAGTAGCATGAAGTCTTACCTCAGCTACAACTAGAACAACTGATCCATGATTATTAGAAGAAATGCCTCTTGTCATGCAGGCTCAGTGTACCACTCAGTGTATTCTTTGCCATACACTCACAAGTGAGATAAATGCAATCTGAAAACCAGCTATCCCAGAACCATTACACATCGAGAGTGTTCAAAAATCTGCCTTGTTTATAAGTGACATTTAGGAGAATGCTTACTTTTGAATAAATGATTTTTTTTTTGAGGGGTGGCATAGGCTAGGAGGCAATATCACTTTCTCTGCAGACTACAAGAAATTGTAGAACAATGTAATAGAAAACACCTTGTTAAGAGCAAATTTTTTTTTTTGCCAAGGTAATAAAAAAGTAAGTAGAACTTTAATACAAGATTTTGTACTTTAACACATACTGATTTTAAGAGATAAACACAAAGTTGAAAACTTGGATATTTTAAAGAAGTGACAATTACCATAAACATATTTAAATAAAAATTACAAACTTTAATATTTTTCAAGAAATAGTAAGAAACCACAAAATTATTACCAAATTATAAGGATATTCAACTACTTTAAAACCCTGTATGAAAGTCTCCCCTATCTAGTCTACCCAAGATCATTAATTCTCAAGTTGGAGTGTAAGTGAGCAGGAAAACCCTCCATTTTTTAAACTGGATGATTAGTTCAGCATTTCTGCTAAAAGCTCCTGTTTTCAGTGGTGCACAGATGTAGCACAGGAGACTGGATATGGCATCAGCATCATACTGAATTTCTGGCATTGCATAAGTGTAAGAAAGTTTTCCCTATGCTGTGTGTTCTGCACAGTTTGTATTACGGGGAAGATACCAAGTCATCTCTCAAGTGCTCTGCTAAGTGTTTGCTCATTTTTAACTTTCAAAGAATCTTGTCAAATTCTATTTAAAGTTACAAATTTCTTTTAGGAACAGACAGTATTTTCAAATTACCCATTTCATGGCTTGAATTAAGAAAAAGTAGGTCCATTTTATTTCTTTTCAATTCTGAATTCCACTGACTACTTCATTGAGGTCATCAATACCATGAGAACAGTCTCTTTAGCAGTGTTTCAGTACTCCCACTTCCTCTCCCACCCAAACCAGGAAGCAATGGAAGTTATGTAGGACAGACTGTTTCCACCCAATTTCCTATTTTGGGTGAGTAATTCAGGAATGTAAATATTGTTCCCCAGGTGATGACTTATGAGAGCAGAAGTACAAAAGCCATGGCCTGAGAGAAGAGACTCAGCAGCCTGGACACATTGGAAGAAAGGTAAAATAATGGTGCAGAGCTGCAGATGAAAGCAAGAGCTGTTTACAACTCAGATTAGGCAAAGCAAAAAATTCAGACCTACCAGTTAAGCTAAATTACTGTGTGTGGCATGCATGAGAGAGAAGAGGGGAAAAATAATCCTCTTAAAAGAGCCAATCCCTGCCAGGCCATGACAGTTTACTTTCACAGGCAGCAGGTGAACATGTTTGTAGGAAGACACTGAGCTGTGACAGGCAAACTCTGGCCACACTCTCTGTGTGTCTTCAAGAGGAGCCAGAATTACCACGTTTGTGTGTGTACAATACACAATCACTGTACATTTGTTTGCCGTTCAAATTGGAAGCGTTCAGCAATCTAGAACTTCCATCACTTGCAAATACTGAACACACTGGGATGTGGTGGCCATTTTGGGTTTAGCTAGAATGAATTAGGTTTTCTGAAGTGACCTTCTGTTAGTCTTCATCTCCTGACTTTCCCTTCCTCCTGTGTTCTTTAAAAAAACCCCAGGAAGTTTTCCCACAAGGCCTGCACACTAATGGCTGAACTCCATCCGCTGGGAGCCAACACAGAGAAAATAAAATGAAGCAAGATATCCTTTAAAGGAGAAGCAAGTTCATTAATTCATAGCATTCAAGTCTTTTTTACACTGGGAAGCAAGAAACAGTACTTTGAGTTACTTGTGAATGCACAACATTTAAATAGCACCTTATTTGTCCTCATGCCATTATTCACTCCTTCCCTTGTCATTCAGCTATTCCCATCTCTGTGCAAGTTACTTTATGCTCTTGGAGGTGTATCTGAACCTTACAATTCTTCTTTGCAATGTTTTTATCACAATTAGCACCCACTAGTCAGTATAGTTAGGGCAGGGGGCTACATTTTCCTAAAAATTATTTTTTTAAATCCTGACAGCAGACCATCACTGAAGCCACTACCTAAATTCTTGTGATGAACCAAAGTAATAGGCAGAAAATTTTGTTTTTTGAATCCCAGAACAATTCTGTAAACTGTAGGGACAAAGTCCATTTTCTGTCCCTCCAGCCCACACAGGTACAGCTGACATATTGTACTTGGCAAATATTTACTAAGACTTGAAGACTTGCAGTTCACTAAGGGTACATTAAATTGTTACAAAAGGATACACATATGCAATGTACAGCTTATATATCTACATATGCCTGAATATAAAAATGAACATACTTATGGGGCAGCAGCAATAACCAACACCAACATATGGTGTTATCAAGAAAGGACCTGTTCTTTCTTCTCAGCTTTTTGACCAATGCCTGAATGCCTTTATCTCAGACCCTTATGACAACTAGTGAAATATATACTCAAAGTACTTAAAAGTTTTATTATTACTTTCATATGCCTGTTCAACCCCACCCCACCATAAAAATAAAGGAACAAACTGTGTCCACTCATCCTTGTGGGAGAGAAGTTGACTGAAGTGATAGACTGTAGCTACTTTCTTTTCAGCTATTCTTATTTACTCCTTTTATCCTCAATATTCCCAGAACAAGAAGTGCACACAGTGTTTTGTTAAGCATTCAGCTAAGAACTTTGTGTATCTCTGGCATCCCATAAGAGCAAAGTAGCAGAATGCTGTCAGATTTCCCAGAATGAATTTAGTGAGAGCTCCAAAAGTGTGAAATTGGTGTCATCAGTCATTCATTGTTACTGTAATAGGTACGAGCTTCACAAAAAAAAAAAAAAAACCAAACCTGAAGAGACTGTGGGAGTTAAAGGCTAATGATAGTCAAGGAACTTTGTGGTGTACTTAAGCTTAAGAGATTTACTTTTTCTATTCAAGAAAGTTTTTGTGCATTCTTGAAACTTGCACTTTCAAGGCTACTCTGATAAGGTACCCTTATCAGAGGAAGGTCTATTTGTACTCATATTCTAAAAAGCTACACAAATTCAAGCACTTATTAAATAAGATGTATAATTTTAAAGTTCACATCAATTTTAACCTAAAAGCAATGTGCCACTTTAGAGGTTCTCAGCAGGCAGCAAGCAAAGCTTTCAAACTTATTTAAACACCAGCTGCGTTTCAACAAAATGTCAGTTCCCCAAGTTCCACTCATACAGGAAACTCCTTGGTAAACAGCCTCTTTCTTCGCTTTCTAATGGATGCCTGACCTATTTATTGCACCATGGACACAATACTGAAAGAATCCTGCTGCAGGCACTTAACAGAAGCAAGCTAATAAAAGCACAAGTTGCAAGGGTTTGCTAACAGCAACGAGATTTGTGCTGCACCTTCCCCAAATATATTCTCTTATTCATTACTTATTTACTTTGAAACAAGGTAGAATGCAATGGTAAAACCTTACATTTTTTAGCCACATTATTGAAGGAAAGCATTGAGATGCTTAATTCTGAATGTATAAAATTATCTAAACTCATTCTGTTAAAAAGGAGTGAATTAAGATATAGAAAGAGCAGCTCCTTTTCATTTTACAATTGGTTATGAAATCAAAGCAGCATTGCCATGACTGGCAAGTTGTAACTGCTGAGTATAAAAGGCATGTCAATCTGGAATTTCAGCAGGTATATGGATACACATTCACCCCTAACAAGAGTCAATAATGGATGCCTGTTTGCCATATGAACAGGAGCTCTAAGTTTTAAACCTCAGAGGCTATGGCAGTACAAGTTATTCCACACCAAGTTTGTCGTGTCCTCTTGAGGGCTGATGACTTTCAGATTTTACCAGTTCTGATGTGGAAAAGGGATCAGAGGGAAACAAATATCCAGTAACAATAAAATACAGAATGACCTTATCTGCTTTATCCCAGTTCTCAGCCTATTTCCTTCTTTCAGTTCTATACCTGCCCCCTGGTTTCCAAGCTACATAAGGAAGCTGTAGCTCAAAGAAAATAGTTTTTAGAGCAAGGACTACTCTTTGTTAAGATGCATGACTGCACATTTGGCAAAGAAACAAACTTAGAGAATAAAGCTAAAGGCACAGTATTCATTTGGTATAATGAGCACCAGGGGCTTCAGAAGACAGATAATGTAGTTGAGTCTCTTTCATCCTTTTCATAAGTACCTGACAATTCCTCAGGACGTAAGAATTCTATCAAAGGGTAAGTGCACATATCTAAATGCTAGCATGCAGGTTTTGTTTATTTTGTCTTTAATTATTAACATTAAAATTAGCTGGAGTTTATCAGATTGCCCATTGGCATTGGCTGGGACCAAAGCAATGACAATTTAGGTGTAAGGAGGGCAAAGTAGGAATGATGAGTTAGCTCAAAGCAAGGAATACATTTTAATGGAATTAGAAATAAAACTTGAAAAGAACCCTAAAACTTTGCCCTGCAGGAGAGCTTCTGCATCTCAGACTTAGGAATATGCTAGAATGCTTTCAGTCTGTGCATATGTTATGATGCTTTGTTTTCTGTAACTCTGTGCTCCTCTGACCAAAAAGCAGCTTTGCCACAAATACAAGCTTCCTGCTGGTTTCAATTTCTGGAGTACCTGGTATGGGTTAAAAGGCAGCAAGACTTATAACTTTCTTCACATAAAACTCGTCAGAAGAGTGTTATCATTGGAATGTATCAGCAAAGCTTCAAGGCAGGCCATAAACTTGTCATCATTCCTTAGGTTTAAATATTCTTACAAAACAGAACCTGCTGTGAGTTCTCTCCCCCTTGTCCATGTGTAAGCTCCAGTAGCTCTGCCACCGGCGCTGTACTTCATGGTGCTGGCAAGATCACTGCTTATCGAATTATCAACACATTCCATTGTCCCAGTATCAAAATTCCACTTATTTCAGCAGAACTGGCTTCCAGTGTTACCCTGGAACGTTATTCCAACACCTTAAGTCAGGACCACTAACTCAGAGGCATAAATTGCTTCACGTGCTGGTGTCATAAAAACTGTTGTGGTTGAAGTCAGGCAGTGCTGAGGTCTGACTGCAGTTCTGTTACTGATTCACACCACATTGAGCAACGTTACTTTCTCAC
Organism: Pseudopipra pipra; assembly: GCF_036250125.1. Classification (NCBI taxonomy): domain Eukaryota; kingdom Metazoa; phylum Chordata; class Aves; order Passeriformes; family Pipridae; genus Pseudopipra; species Pseudopipra pipra. Next base: position 69,127,279 of record NC_087552.1, read on the forward strand.
TGTAGTCCCACTGAATTGGTTCAGAAGAGGTGAAAATAAATATTGAGTTGGTTTCTTCATTTGGGGCCAGAGGGAGGGCGTGGGGAAGACCCAGCATAGCTCATTGTTCACCCGTGACAACACAGAACTATACACTGGGCATCAATACAAAGGGTGAACCTGGCCCACAGCACAACTTGCAGAACGAAAAGTTTAATGAAGATAAAAGAGAATGCAGACCAAATTGAAATGTTAAAGCTTTTGATGGAGGTTTACTAACCTTTTAGTATTTTTTGTGAACAAAACTGCAATGAATTCGCATGAGAAGCTAGATGTACCTCTTAAAAATTAGTTAAGGGTAAATATACACATTACACCGTATGCCACCAGAAAATCCATTTGCTTTTTAAAACAGATTAGTTTTCTAAACTTGATTTTGAAGAATAAGATGCACAGTTCCAGTGACAACATTAACTCTTTAAAAAGGCCTATCTGTGGAATGACATTTTGCCTTAAAAAAAAAAAATTCAATCCCAGCTTAAATCTGAAGACTGATGTCAATACCAGAAAGATCCTTTACAGGCTTTACAGGGCTGCTGGGTGTTGCAACAGTAGTCACATGTTTCTAATGAAGCATAATACCATCTTGTTAAGAAAATTGTTTGGAAAACATCCTAATTTCATACCTCACAGCATCCAGTCTCTTGTTCTGTCGAATGAGTTCAATGAACTCCTGAATCCTTAGGCTGAACTCCAGACAGCTCTGAGATTAAAGACAAGACAGGGTCTTAGATGGTGCCAAAGTTGCACCACATGGTATGTTAAGTACTACATGTGCACAACAAAAAAGAAAGTGTTAATAACATGCAACCTTGTTTGCTTGCTTTTAGGCATTCATGCAAAAAAGTTGAAATGCTGACTCTACAGAGAAGATCAGCACAGAATTCCCTAAAAGCAAACAAAATCCTCCTCCTCTTGTATCCTTTAAAACTTTGGCATTTAGCAGGGATGAACTTTTTCCTAGTGACTGAAAGCATCATTACCTGAGACGCAGGTGAGAGTAACAGGGTGGTTTCTTTGTACTTCATTACAATTTAAAGTAGTAGAATCAACAGTAGTTTGGGGCTTTGTGATAATTTTGGCAGGAGAGGTCTGCCCAGAAGACTTCAAGGAAGAAACAAGTCTCTGAACGCTTTTGGAAGACGCCAATATTAACAAAAACCAGCACAGAGTTTAAGTTGCTGCAATGCCCTCCCTCCCTCCCTTTCTTCTAAAGCTTCTATCCCACTCTTCTTGTCAAACATCTAAAAGCCATGCTGGAAACAAGTCTCAAACAAGAAAACCAAGTGGCATTTACCTGTTTTTGGAAAAAGGTAAAAAATGAAGCCTAATGAAGTTGACAGTGTCCCTTTAAATCAAATTCCATCACCAGTTCACAAAATCTATAAAAAAACTTTGAATATGTGGAATTAAAAAGTTTCTCCCCCCCAAAAAAACAAGTCACAATGCTTCTTTATAGGGACACAGTCAACTGTTTTATTACCTTAAGAAAACAATGAAAACCTGAAGTCCTCTGAATCCTGTAAAGAACTCTATTCCCTGAGTTACCCTCCTCCATTTGTCAAATGCTTTTTCTTCCCCCATGCTTCTAATGAATAGTTGCCTTTTGTTTATTGTCCATCAGCACAGTAATATCAAAACTCCTCAGTGACTTCAGCAGGAATTTGAACAACTCCAAATTTCTATCAGTTAGCTCCTGGGATGACTAATGCACACATTGCAACAATTGCTTATTTAAGATTTAAAATGTAAGCCATTTGAATGTAAAAATGATGCATTTGGTCATATGTTAAAATTTACCTGTTTAAGGAACAGAAAACAAATTATTTTCAAACTATGCATTTTTCTGTACTCAAGCCCAGATTCAGCAGAAAATAAAAAATTCTTCTGGACTTTGAGAATTTTCAATAGGACTATTTTAAAATACCTTGTTTATCCAATTCTACACAAACCACTCATTTAGAATTTTACATAAGTTTGTTTCTACTAAAATACTGATCAAGCTTTTTAACTGTTAATGATACTCCATCCCAGGGCTTCCTGTTTTGTTAAAACGTTTCAACAGCAAAACCCAGGTGCCAAACAAATGAATTTTCAAGGAAGGGGCAAGCCAGTGGCCGGATGGGTTCTGCACACAAGTGTAACTAGAAGAGAGTCCTAGACAATCAGATGATGCAAATTCCAACTTTTTATACCTTCAAACAATCCCACAGCAGCTCTTCAGAAGACTTCAGATGGCTCACATCTGTAAAGATTACACGACTGCTCTCCCAGGCCACCAAGCAGTTTAAATTTTAGATAAGGATTGCTTCAAGGTAGTGGCTGGGATTTTTAGAACACTAACATTGATGAGTAGCTAAGCAACTAGAAGCAGAAGAAATGTTTATTTGTGTTTCAAAAAGAAGCATAGTGATTTCTCTCTTCCAAATCTGCCTCACAGCCTTAGTTTTGGTTTTTGTTTGATTAAAAAAGGAAAAAAAAAAAAAAGAAAAAGAAGAAACAGCGTAGGGCTTGCAGAAATAGATTTTGTTGTAGTTATTTTTCAAAAAAGGGGATGGGGAAGATTTTTCCTCATTAATTGTTGAAGATTGGTGATGAAAAAGGAGGACTTTCAGATTATATTCCTTATATCACTTAACCTTTTAAGATTACACAAGGGGGGGATTTTTTAGCAGTATAATTATGCAGTATTGTTTACATACCAATTCTGGTTTTCCTTTAATGGTTTCCATAACAAGATCATCATTTTCTTTAGAGTAATCACTGGCTGATTTACTTTTGCGTCCCATCTTCGGCTCGTTCTCATTTTGGTGCCCCTGAGTGACAGAGAACGTCACTCTTTGCTCATTGTCAAGTGCACTCAAACAGTTTTGGTTAAAGAAAGCGCTTAGTTTAACAAAATAAGCCACAAACATCTTTGAGGGAGGCAGGGATTTTGGTTAATATCAGTTAAAAACAGATTTCTGCAAGCCCTCTAAAAGACTACGGCATGTTTTGAAGTGCATAATTTAAGAGACGAGGAAATTTAAACCAACTGCATAGCAACAAGTACACAGCAGGTGCAGCTCATGGGACTCAATGGCTTGAGGAAGGCTTACTATGTTTACTACTTGATTAGATTTCAGCTTTTTTTTAAAAAAACCCCCATATTTCACTAGTACCTTCTCCCAGTGAGTTAGTTCTTAACTTCCGTTTTCTTATCTACAACACTTAAAAAATACTAAGACAAAAATGTGTATGAAATTTCTCCTTTTAATATCATTCTTAAGACACCTTCACATATAAACTGAGTTATAGTCTCAGCAGGATGCAAAGAGTTGTAAATTAAGTTTACACACATCAAGACACTTGATACCTCAGCATTTAGATCGTTTGTAAATTATACTAAAACCAACTGAGTACTATTATTTTATTTGAGCATAATTTGTTGAGACAACACTTGTACCTGTAAGATAACCTATCACTCAGTTCCAGGTTTGACACTTGTGTGAACTGGTTTAGCTCCAGCTACCCACACCTTTTAAGAAGATTTTTATACTTACTGTCCTTACTTGTATACAAGACCTCATTCAAGACCTGTAATTTAAAACATACTGACCACATCCAACATCCAAGTAGTTCAGAAAACAGTTTAGCAAAATGTGAACATGTTACATTTTCATACCTTCATTTTTCTGAGTCTGGATTTGTTGTCATGACACCAAGCCAAGCAAGTCATAGTCTCTTGTCTTTCCAAGGACTCCTCCACTTCTTTAGCAGTCAAAAACATCTCAATATTTACCAAGTCCTTGGAAAAAAACAGAGGAAAGGAGGTCTTGTTAAATTGTACTCATACTTTATACAGCAATTCTTCAACTGAGCTGGAATACAGAGATACAAAAGACTCTGTTCTTAAGACTTCTGGTTTTTAGAACAGTACTTTACAAAAAGACATCACAGGATATTTTCAAGACTGTTTCCACACACTGAGATATTCTGACAGTGACAACAGTTCTCTGAGCCCAGTTACACAACAGAACTTAAACAAAAAAATAAAGAAAAATATTAAAGATTACACTCAGAGTTTTAGCACATAAAGCAACCAGAACCCACAGTCACTGCAGTGCAGTGCACAGTTACAGGAGCACTTGCTTTCCTCAAACCTTGTCCTACTACATCAACTGGACCATGACAACATTATAACATTTGCTGAAGTGAGCAAGAACTGCATAAAAGAGGACAATCTAAATTTTACCTGGCCATCTGTAACTACTGAGTTTTAAGCCAAGTACTACCATGGTCTGAGGTCTCCAACACACTTTCTCTCACTTGCTTAATACTGTAAGCTCCAGACCTTTAATTGCTTACAGCAGCTTTGTCTACAACACCAGGACTCTGAGGTGATAAAACAAAGTCACTATATGAAAAAAACAGGTAACAGGTGGGCCACAGGATTCCTTAAGTGCTTATCCCAAGTAGATGTTTTTGAGAAAAAGCAGCACTCCAGGATCAAACCTGCCCAGAGCAGACCTTCAGTCTGCCTAAGCTACTTTGTAATTGCCAGCAGCTCTACACTTTCACACCAATCAAAGCAAACTATACAGTTTAAGATCTAGCAGGGTATATCAAAGATATTTTTTTTCTCATACAATTCTGCTGAAAAAAATACTTAGGTGGGTGTTCCCAAAAGATACAGAGTGGATCCATTCTGAATTGGCACTACCAGAAGTGCATAAACATGTCATGCTGTGACAGTTCCTTCTTTGCTGAAGAAAATACACTGTGGGAAACCATAATTCAACACAAACAGACATCTACTACAAAGTATTTGATTAATATGCTCTCTAATTTTGAGCAATTTTTTTTAATGTAGACTTCACAGCAAAATGCTGATGATTATACAACCGAAATGCTGAATATCACAAACATTGCAGTAGCCCTGGTGAACAAAACCACTCTCAGAAATACGTGGCATTTGCAGCTGTCAGAAAAGCTGAATATTCTCAGTCTTACAAGTTCTACCTTCCATGAGACAAAACTGAAAACAAGAAGTAGCATCAGCCATATCACATTCAAATCTTGCATTTCATTAGCCAGTTTTTCCTTATAAATACAGGAAGTCTAATATTACTGGAAGAGTGGACCAGGTCCTGTTAGGGTTATCAGAAAGGTTATTTACAGAAACACAAACAAACCACATGGTTTTCTAAAGTGCAGCACAAGTTGAGCTTTTAGTAAGTCTCTCATGACTTGAATTTTAAAACCAAAATATTAACATGCAACTATATTTTATAGATTGTATGACCATAGCAACAAAACCATTTACCACTGAAAGAATAAAGGGCCTCATGCAGCTCTAGTGGTACCAAATCCAGGTAAGTCAGACTGAGGCCAGAGATCAGGAAGTTAAAAGTTTACAGAACAAAATTAAGACTGGAGTTTCACTGACTTCTCCCATCCCTTTAGGGATAAAAAAAATTAATCTATTTTATCCACGTGTTGGCAAATGGACTGAAAGAATGGCAACCTATTCCATAAAAGTTTCTTAAGTTTTCCTACAAGACCATGAGAGTAAACTTCTTGGTAGTCTTAACTTTTTCTGAGGATATGCTCAAGTGGAAAAAAGAAGTGCATTATTCCCCTGTGCGTGGTAAGGTGGCCACATAAAAATCTCTTGCCCATTAACTCATCTGTGTGACATATAATGCAACCATATTCATTATCTTGCTTGCATATTTTTCCATACAGCTGCTGCATGGAAAGAGAATCCAATTTAAGTTAAAAACAATAAGATAACCATATATCTCCTCAGGCTTATTTGAGCCACATGTCCTCTTAACAAATAGGATTTGCTTTTACACCAAATTAAAACAAAAGCATTTAATTCTACATTAAAAGAAAGACTGGATCTGCTAAGCAGAAACAAATCACTGGTTTAATCTCATCTGTTAGGTTTTTATAGTTTAAGCTTCACTACAAAAAAAGGTAATATTTCCTTAAAGAAGCATAAGGCAGCATTTTTTTAAAGACCACGAGCTGGTAAGAGAATCCCAGCTATCTGCATTTATCAATCAGGTGTTAGTATAGCAGCCCTCAACTACAAGCAAAAAGATTGCAGTTGCTGCTGAGGCAGACAAAACTCTTAGATAAAAAGAGAATTCCTACATTCCTTTTGAAAATTTAAGATGAAAAAAGGTTCTATTTAACAGAAATGCTAATTAGATTCGCGGTTGCCAAAAGAAGTCAGAGCTTGGCAGTCATCTCTGTCAAATAGACAGTATGTATCCAGAAAACAGAGGAGAACATTTTTAATTAAAAGAGTTTCTTTCAGAACTAACAATTACATTTGAATTGCACCAATAAAGAGGATTTTCTTCTCTGTTGACTGGATAGAAAGTTAAGGAACAATATAAAAAAGGCATTAAGAAATCCTTTTGCAGAGACAGAAATAGCTTTTGCATTCGATTAGAAGTAGTTAGACTGATAGAACAAAAATATTAAGACACAATTAGGCAATAAACCTTCAAAAAACCCACCTGTGTTCATGTCACACAAGTTTTTTTTAAATCTAACCATATTTTCCTATCTTTTTTTGGTGGTGCCTACTCTTAGTGCTTCTTCCTAAGTAGGACTAAGGAAACAGAAGAAAGCACTATCAGAGGATTAATCAAAATCAGTCCAGCTCTTCTACACAGGCCAGTCTGGAGTACTTGCTGTGTACCTCATCTTGGAAGGATGGGAACCAGGTAACAGCATTAGCAGCTGTAACAGCCATCTCATGTTCCAGTCAGAAAAATCCCCATTAGCCTCAATCCTGAATAGTTTTCTGAAAGTATTCTGCAATTCAGAGTTGTACAGGCTGCAGACCATACAGAAACATTGTCCTTCCCAGCTCCCAAAACATGATTAAGATTTATTATGCTGCTACAAAAAGCCTCTCTTATATAATTAATTTACATATAAAATTGAGTGAATGTAAATACACAATTTCAGAGAAATGTTGCCACTGATTTTGCAGGTGCAGAAAAAGCTGAAGCAAGAAATCTGTTGCCACACACTCCCCCTCCAAATGACACAGCATTCAGCACCATGGCAAACGTTTTCTGACTTGTACATAAACTAAAAAGCAATTCTAAACTCTTTAATTACCCTCCTTAACAGCACTAGCCTTCATTTCACACTTTCAGCTTTCATGCTGTAACTGTGGTTGCAAAGCTTTACTGCCAGTGCTGCAGGAGAACCCTGCCCTGCACACATGTTATTTCAGTGCTGTTATCAAACCATAACTTTTAGCACAGACTATCCAGCCTCCTCTGCATTGCCATAACTTTGCCTAAATCACCTTGCCTTAACTTGCTTACAAATACACAATATCTGATGTTGGGCAGGAAGATCAATATGAAACTTTCATTTAGTTAAGCTTCTACAGTTGTACTGAGGAGGAGAACTCTCTCCATTGAGTATTACTGACAATTACCCAAACACTCAAGAGGGGGAAACACTCTACAAGCCAGGAAGTATCACCTGGATTTTATAATTTCTGCCTAAAAAACTGGACTAAACTGAACTAACGTTACCTTCTATACAACAGTCACTAACCAGGTATCAAGAAGGGTAACCATTTCAACACTGGATGAACTTGATCATAAAAAAACTATTTAATTTCATTGCAATGGTGAAAACTACAGAGAAAGACATTTATTATTAGAGAAAACTGCACATGAAGGCTGAAGACACTTTAGTGAAAACAGAGATAGTTATTTAAACAAGAATACAGCTATCCATCACCCTGTGCTCTGCCTGATTTACATATATATAGCTTTTAAAATATCACCACTTCTTTTTAAGCTGCAAGTGCCTCCAGGGAGGGAGGTTACCAACCCTATGATTCTGCACAGAACTCCAATTATTTAGGTATAAAACACTATGAAGAATGAGGATTCCTCTATGAGGATGATTACTAGATATATACTCCAGGCCAACACACAAACTAGCCCTGTATGGCATCTCCATTTTCTCAGCTGGGTTCTCAGCAAGAACATCCCCAGCACGTTTATGCACTTCCCCTCCCCTGAACAGCTTTTGGACTCTCTGGTCAGTGTGAGCAGGAGTTGACAGGGGCAGAATTCCCAGGGGATCTCACTCCAGGTTGCCAGGTTGCTCTCCTTAGCAGCATCTTGTTTTCAGGAGACTCCAGTGCCTGCTCCCACTGGAGGGAAAGGCTGCAGAAGACATGAACATTGGTTTCAAACACCAAAACTAAGAGTACAATGAAAATGGACCCAGAACTTCATGAATTCACCTAGTTGTGCTACAGAAAAGAAGAAAAAGTGATTCACCAAAATACAGTGAAGGTTATGAAGAATAATAGCTGCAAAATAATGAGAAGGTACATGTAAAGGCAGCAGGGTAATTTGGTTTAACTGGCTTCAAATGAATTTAAAATTACACAGCTATGTCTGTTACAAAGTTGTGAAACAAATTAGAGCTGGCAACCATGTATCAAAATGGGGATTTAAACTGAATTTAAAGCCAAAGGTTGTAACTTTAAGGCTGTGCACAATTCAGACAATTCAGTAGAGAATTGGAGAAAACCAGATCTAGATGAGGGGCTCTAAATTCACCAAGAAAACTGCTCAGAGTTTTCAGCACCAGATACAACAAAAATAGCAACATTAGATCATATGTCAAAAATTGCTTGAAATTTATGTAGTGTTCATGTGAGGGTTTTAATTTATGTAACATTTTAAAATTTGGAGCAGTCAGGTCAAGTCATTCCTCTCCATCAGTCTCCACTCTGCATATCAGCTGAAGTACTTTTAGTTTATGAGATCTCCAGCCACAAGTCTGGAGAGCTGTCAGAAGCAATGTGTGATAAAATCCCTTATAATTCATATGAACATCTATGTATTAATATAAACCCCAGAATATTTCACATATGAAATGTGAATCTTTAGCAGGGCTCAAAACCAAACAGAAGTGAGTACTAAAACACACAATACTTGATATTTTCCAATCTACCATAAGCTATCCTCAAAACAAGATTAATTCACCAAAAAAGAAAAGTTAGGCTTAAATAAGATAGAATAAAAGATCTGATTCAGTGAGAAGAAGCAGCATTTTATAGAAAAGAAATTTTCCTAGGTGGAAAAAAAAAGTCATAAAATAGGCTATTTGTTGTATAAAATAAGCGATTGGTAATAGCATAAGATGCTGTTTATGTATTTTTTAGAAAATGCAAATTGTTTATTTTTAATTGCTTACTAACATCAATATGAAATTGAAAATAGGCCAGTATGCCCCCAGCTATCAGTGGCTCACTGCCAAGAGTGTGTACCAATGACAGTTTTAATAAGATTGACTATCTATCTATACACATTACATGCATAAGAGCACTACCCTCATAAAAAAGGCTTTGCTGATGCACTTTGGCATTCAGCAGCATGGTAAACTACTTGTATATGAAATACAATAAACACTTAGATCACTGAAATAACCTCAGAAAACCCCCAAACCTGTGTTAATCTTTCAATGATTACTCACATGCTCTCCACTTCCAACACTACCTTCAGTGTAATTTAGTTCTGTAGAAGTGAAATAGAAATGCTATGTATAAACTGCATTGACATCGAAGGCAAACACAAATTATTAAGAAAATAATGGCATAGGTGGTGATAATACAGCAACACCACAATTACTGAAGACCAGCTGAAGTGGGGCACAAATTAACATTAAGAGACCTCCTTACTCTCTGCTCATAAAATAACGTTGTCTGAAGTTCATTAAGCTACTATTAAGTGTTATAATGCTACACACATTAACAGGATTAGAGAGAAAAATAAACAGAGTAATTGAGAGAATGTCCTACTCAAAGCCAGCTGCAGAGCTAGTTATTGGGAAAAAAGCAAAGACAGACAGCCAAACCACAGATTCATCAACAGAAGAGCCAGAAAAGTTTTTGTCTACAAAGTAAACACAGAACCCCACGGTGTACACAGCCAAGCTTTCACATGAGAGCATCTTCCATGACCTCAGTATAGCGCAGACCTTTTAGTTCTACCTGCTTATTTTTGAAGGATCCCAGTAACTTACACTGACTGTTTGTCTGTCAGAAGAGCACTGTCTTTCCATAACATTCAAGGATACTGGTACTTCTTTTGTTAATTAGTTCTAGTGACTAAATCATGTTCTAACCTCGTGCCCAACTTCAAACTTCAATTTTTCTGACTGCTGATTCTATGTAGTTTCTTCCCTAAATCTTTCTGCACTAGATTACAAAACCCCTTGCCGTAGGGCTTCTGCTCCCCTACCTGTCAAAAGCACTCACCCCTTACATTTTCTAGTCATCTTCTCCCTCCGGTTTTTCCAACAGCTTTCCAAAGGTGTGGTCACCAAAACTATGGGTATTCTGGTACTGACTACTCCAGAGCCAAATAAAAAGCAATGTTTCATCCTCCTCCTCTTGCTTGTTCACATGAGCTGTTTGGTAGAGCCTGACAGTTGGAGCAAGCACTGAGGTGGGTTATTAGCAAGCTGTTTTCCCAATGCATCCCCTGCTCCTGCCTCAGCAATTTCTGTAGCTCAGCAAATGGCTGCACCTTATCCAGCAGCACATTATACCCCGCTAAGTACAGTAATAAATGACTACGCTGGGATAGTGTGACAAAGCCTCTAGAGCTTAAGATGCATCACTGGGCAGAAAAAAAATGCCTCATTTTCTGTCACAGCCTCTTCTAGAACAGAAAGGCGCCTAATCCTTTGCCAGAGGAGCACAAGCCCTGCAGCTTTTGTCCACACAGGATCGGTCTGTCTCAGCAGCTACACACATTCTCTGACAAAACAGTAACCCTGCCATCATCTAGTGTAGTGGTAAGAGAAAGTGTTAAATGTGAAGTAACATTTAGACTTTGAAGGAATGTCTGGCAGGAAGAACACACAGTAAGAAGAGGCATAACTGAAACCAAATCTCTTCTATACCTGGGCAATCTCCAGGTGATAACAGGATTCCCTGTTTAGATAAAATTTCAATTCAAGAATTTTCCTTGCATCACCAGGCCTTCCAGACTAAGTATTTTGTAATAAATTAGCTCAGTTATGATACACTACAGGTAACCCACTTTGCCTAAAATGACTGAAAAAATATGATGTTCAACATCACAGCACACTTCATGTTGTCGGCTTTTGAAGTGTCAAATGATTTGTAACGAGAAAGTTTGTTATTCTGCTTCGATCTTGACTATTTCACATTTACATAAATTCTAATTCCTCAAGATGCTTGAGACAAACTGCAGATGTAAGGCTGTGCAGGAATTACAGCACTTTGAAATTCAGATGAACACACCCAGACATTCATTATACCAATCTAGCCGGAGTTGCCATGCCTACGCTAGGAACAGCCAAAACACATCTAAAGGAGTTTCCCATTTCCTTTCTACAGCCTGGTACTGTAAGGTAGCTTCAAGCAGCACAAGTTAACATCCTGGCACCTTTATAGCATTCACACCCATCCAGGAGTTCCTTCATATGTAGTTTTCCTCTAACATCTCTAATGTGGGAACAGCAAGTCACAGGAGAGAGACACAAACAGCTCCTGACAAAAGACACCTTTTGCCACTCAGCCTGCATTTGGCAAGTCACTGTGGCTATGTTCTGCATGACAGTGGAGCAAAGAATATATTCAAGCATTATGCTGAATATATTTAAAATTGAATTGTTATGAATATAAACTTGTTTTGATGAATTACTTCAACACATATTTCTGTGTTTGCTACAAGCCATTCTTGGACTATGTGTCTTAACAAGGAAGATTTCTAAGGGTACACTGGTATGATTGTTAAGAGAAGTGTTTATTCAGCTTTTAACTTTTTGAGTTAAGATTTAATACTGCTCCTGTTTGTGATGCTCAAATGTGCAGGTCATTTTACATCTCCCACTTTTTGAGAGAGGCATCAAGTAGAAACAGTTATTCAGGGAATGGATTACTACAAAAATGGCAGTTTAGCAAGATTTTGCCCCATAACAGACAGAAATCCTTCAGCAATACTTTACTGAGGTCTCAGCTGAAGGGTCCGTATCACAGTGCTGAGAAATACTTTTACAAAGTAAGGAAAGAACATTTAACTTTGGGGCTGAAAAAAGGAACACTGATGTAGAACAGGACAAAGAGGAGATCAGGTACTTAGCTAAAAGCCATGAAGCTTGACTTTAGGAATTCATGTTTCTCTTATCCCACAGGACATCAGATAAGATTTCATGGCTTTCCATAACAAAATTAAGACAGTGTAACACACCTGAATTTGTTGCAGGGACCCTTTCTGTTAGGCTAATCCCTTCAAAACTGGTTCCAATTTACAAAAACCAAAGCTGCAGTAGAAGAGAGGAACTGGACCAAATTGGAGAGAGGGAAGAACAGAAGACAGTCAGCTTTTCCAGGGCCTACTATTCCTTTCACTTAAACTCAATTCATTTTCTTATAAAGGTATTTACTACTTTGAAAGATAATGAAATATTTTCAGAATAGCTTTGTAATATTTGCCCTGTTTCGATATTGTCCAGGGAATAACCATTACCACAGATTTAGAAGTTCTGCTCAAGAAGGAAACCATTAACAAAAACTGGACATCTGAACTCCCACTTCAAGAAAACTTATCTTTTTGGGACTGCTGGCAATTGGTTTAATACTCCTTGAAGTATAAAGAAGCCCTTCTAATACAGATCAATGTTTGCAAGGGTCAGATGCCCAGGCAACACTTTTGAAGTCAATGGAATAGTCAGATTTCCCCTCCCCCCCCAAATCTCAAAAGCAAAAGGCACAGTGTGATATTAATGCAAAGGGCTAGTTTGGTGTCTTTGAAGGATGATGAACCTACTTAATTGCTGACCTAAGAACATTAATTTGCAGAACTTTGACTGATATGCATAAACCCCAATGCAAGATCAAATTAACCAGTTTTAAGCTATTTAAGAGAGTTATTTCAACTCAAGTGTTCAACTGCAACCTTACAGTTCCAGTGCCCACCCTGCCCAGGGTGGCAGTTCTTCTGTCCCTCTCTGGTTTATAGATTTCTAAATCACTTGCTCCCTACCCCAACACACTGGAACTCAGTTTGAATTTATGTTATTCTTCACAGAAAAAAACATTGCCACTTGTACAGCTTTTGTACAGCATGAGCATTGAGGCAAAGAGATATATTCTTTTACCAAAATAAACTAAGCAAAGACAGAAAGAGGATTTACAGCATATAAGAGACTGGCAGCTTCAGAATCTGGGTTTGTTTTCAATCCTACAGGCAAAAATCACTACAGCTATACATAATTAAGGAAAGAAGGTAAGGACACTTGACAGGTTTTTTTCTTCCTGAAAGGGGCTAGAGAAAAACCGTGACAATTTAAAACCCACCACCTCTAGAAACAGCAAACAAAGCACTACATACTTAACCTAATTATAAAACTTATCTACAAACAGCAACCAACTTCCTACTGGAACACACTTCCAAAATTAGATTTGCATATCAATTAATGGCACAGAAATGAGGTAGCATTTAGTGTAGCAGAACATGGAATAGCAGAGGTGAAGTTAACAGACAACCTTGCCAGCTAGCTGAAAATATGAATCTACAGATGAAAATATGCATTTTTATATTGGTGTGGCAACCCAAGGTCATAACAGAATCAAAATAAGATCATTATTAAGTGTAACAAGCTGACACTGATGAGCTTATTTGTATGCAATAACAAAAACTTAACATCTAGTTTGTACCTTCAATCCAAACTGTTTTTCACATCAATAGGGAGCCTGAAGACAACAAGAAAAAAGTCCACAATAGAATCTCCTCCACCCCATATTTACTTTAGAATAACCATGACATTTCTGTCCTTGACTGTCACCTCTTATTTTAATATTACTCACATTTTGGCTTACTTTCCCAAGCAGCATTATTTTTCTTTAAAGACGTAATACACACATTACATGTTTGGAATTTATTTCTTATATTGCCATAACATTATGCTGTAGAAATGCTGCATGCTCCAAGTTATTCCTTACCTGAGCTACTTCATAACTTTGATATTTAAACTTCCCTGTAATTTTTCACATCCAGAATTTCTTTCCCTTCTGTTTGCTTCCTAGTTTATAACCATTCTATTATAAGCTTTCATAGCCTATCATCCCTATGAAGGTAATTAATTTAGAAAATAGTATAAAATTTGTCACAGCCCATCAAAAACTATTAGAATTGGACACTATGGTGCACAACCAATCTTTGCCAATAATACACAGCAGACAGTTTGCTCAAACATAGGGATGATTTAATAGCTTGCTTTTGGTCACTGAAGCAGAATCTTTTCTGAACTGCTTCCACCCATGAAGCACCTCAGCAGTCTGCAGGTCTCTTCACATTCACAAGCCATGGAGGAAACTTAAAACCAGCAGGCTGAGACTTGCTCCCAGCACTGGTCCAGCAGCTCCTGAGAGATGTTTGGCCTGGGACCCCCGAGCTACAACTGGAATGGAAAGAGCTGCTTCCTTCACCTTTCCAAAGAGAGCCAAAGGGCACTTTGGCCATTCAGCCTGAAACCACAGGAACACAATCACAGCACGGATGAAGGGGGGACCTCTGGAAGTTGGGTAGTCCCCCTGCTCAAGGTGGGGGGGTTACCCACAACAGATTACTGTTATCTGGGTTTGAGCATCACCAAGTACAGGGAGACTCCACACCCCATGTGTCTGCTATAGAGCCCAGAACTAGACAGAGCTCCCCAGATGGGTCTAATCAGTGTTGAGTAGAGGGGCTGGATCATCCCCCTTCTGCTGCTGGTGATGCTCATCCCAATGCAACTCAAACTGCTGCTGAGTTGTCTCTGCCACAGGAGTGCATTGCTGGGCCATGCTCAACTTATCCACCAGCCTCACCTCTGGCTGCTGGACAAGCTGAACAAAAACACCACCTTTTTTCAGGTTCCTACTTCAGGTATGGGGTCTACCCAGTGCTAACAATATTGTCTTGGGATATTGAGAAAAGACTGGTGGTGGGGACATTGATCAAAATTACAGGTGAGACCAGAGTAAATAAGGATTACTTTGGATGAGAGAATACCATGGCATTTTGTAATCTCTACAGCAAAGTTACATTATTAAACGTTAAAGAACATTTCAATGCTCATATCCTTCAGCAAGAAAGGAACAAAAAGAAATGGAGAAGCTGTTTTATTAAACCAGCAAACCCCCAAATTCTGTATAACGACCAAATCCCAGTATCTGATGCTGTAAAAGCTGTTCACAACGAGGATCACCACACAGTAAGAAAGACTGAGGGAAGCCTGATCCTCATTAAGCCAAAACAAACTTTAATGATGACTAAAATGCATAATTTGAGCAAACTAGAAGAAATACGGCCTCAGTGCATTCAACGTGCAACTATGTTCTATGTTATTCCAGTTACTTCAATATTATGCAAATAAAAACTCTTAGGCTTGAAGGCATAAGGTAAATAATCTTATTTAAAACTATCTTTGTTTAAACATAAAATTTCCTATTCAGCAAACAGAATGAAAAGCTTTAAGGCTTCACAAGTGCAATGCTTTGTACCACATGATCTTGCAGTGTATCATGACCGACTTCCATGCTCGTGTCTGAACCAAAGGTGAGTGTTACTTAATCAGGCATAATAGAACTTGCTTTGAAAGTGAAAATATTTCCATAGTGCTTTTTCAGCAGACCTAGTAGGTACAGTAACATGATGACTCAGCAGAGATGAGCTCCTGCTCAAAACAGAGGGAAACATCTACCAGAAGTGGAAGAGCTGCTGACCAGTCAGCTGCAGTTATCCCAGCAGAGCTGCCTTGGGTCTTTTGACTCTCATGCATGGGCTGTATCTTTAGTGAGGCACAGCAGCCTCTTACAGTTGATTTCTTCAGGACTATTTCCTATTAATACTTTGTAACCTACTTCCCCTCTCACTTCTATTCAATCTCTACATGCTGTTTCCTATTTGGCTTGTACTGAAATCGCTGCTGGTTGAACAGGATCAGACCAGTAAAGCAGCCAAGGAATAACAGAGACAGATACACTCATGTTACAAGACAAAGAACAAGTGCATATGCTCTAATTTAACATCAGCAACAAAAATCTCTTTCCCCTCAACAAGCTTAGAGAGCTGTTCACTTATGCCACCTAAGAAAGGTGAAGTATGGAAGTCACATAATACAACTCAATTCTCAGCATCTTTACAGACAGAGCTGCAGAAGAGTTGCATCCCTTCTGGAATCAGGAATATCAAAAGAACTTATGATTCAAAGATTGCTCAGGATCAAATAGCAAATGCTACCTAAAATTAGCAGAACGTGATTTCTTTAAATAAACAGCAAATTGTTAAAGAATGTGTTTCAGTGTCCCCATGGTTGTCAGAGGACCACAGTGTGGATTCACTGCTCTGCATAAAGAAGCTACACCAAAGTATACAAACTCCAAAGACTTCATAACCCACTGTGATACCAAAGCAAAACCAACTAGTGAAAAGTAAAGCAAATATCATGGAATGGTGAAATAAGCAAAGCAGCAAAACCTTTCTATGGACCATACGAGATAAACTGGCTACTAAAAAACCCAAATTGTATCAAAATATATTTTCCCAACTAAAAACCAGCTTTCCTCTCAATGCATTAAATAGTAGGATGATACAACAGAACAGTTGCTCCTGCAATCAGCATATGCTGTTCTGCTCAGTCTGGTCACCTACACATATCATCTGAGTGTGGCTAGACAGATGGGAAGCTCCACCAACTGCTTAATCAGCAGCCTAGGGACCTCTAACAAGAAATTCTGTATGACATTTGAGAATTAATCTGAGTTTTAAGAGGGCAAGGTGTTTATCTAAGAGCATTTAATTTGTGACTGAAAACTACGCCTTCAATTTTTACTTATTTAATACGTTAAAATACAATTTACGTCGAGTAAGGCGAACAAACTCAAGCCTAAAAAGATTAACAGATAAACATACTAATACATAAAAATAACTGCCACAAGGCTAAAAACAGCTTTTTTTCTATTTGCCAAGTTGCTCTTTAGCACCACTTTGTTAGTTAGTTCCCAGTGCTGCCCACCTCGATGCCGCTTTGCCTCGCCAGCTTCACGGCTGTGTTGTAGTAGCCGCAGCGCAGGAGGTGCTCCACCATCATCCGATCCATGCGCTTCTTCTTCCACATGTTTGCAGCAGCTGGCTGGTCACTACTGTGTTCCTTCAGGTGTTCAATCCTGCGTTTGCAGAGCTTTGCACTCTCATCTTCAGCCTGGATTGATTCAACGGCCTGAAAAGTGAAAATTAACAGTGAAGAGGGATGCATTTTCAATCTCCAGGGTGATAGTTTGTAAGCACCGTTTACAAAGCACTCTATACAGTTACTCCCAGCAGTGTTCTTTCATTTAGAAATACATTTCCTATGGCAGTGCATAAGTTTGAGCACGGCTGGTCCAGTTCTGAGACAGTCTTGCACAGAAATAGGTTTTGACTTATTTGACATTATGAATATATACATTTTTCTGCTTAATTTGCAATTCGTCCAAAACCAGCAAAGTATCACCTGCAGCAGCAACTGCTGTAACAGCCTGCAAAGTGCTTTGTGGGGGTTTGCAGTCACCTGGTCCAAGCATTTGAAAGCAAAATTTCCACCTCTAACCTATGTATGGCTCCTTCCTCCAGCAGCTGTCCTGCTGAATTAGTTCTACTGAGGAGTGATGCAGAGTAAACCCACATTACTTCTAATACACTGGAGCCATTTTAATCAGTCATGCAATAATGAAAATTATACAAACAGTTGGCCTCCTGGCACCTGTGATGCAAGGACCTAAGAGTAGTTTTTTAAAAATCATCAGTTTTGTTAAAGTGGTACTATTTTATTTAACTCTGCTGCTGTGGAAGCATAAATCCACTGTTAGGGAGCCTTACTTAGGAAAATAATTTGCCTAGGGGAATGACTTTTTTAAAGCAACATATTGGCATATCCAGCATGAAACACACACCCCAACACATCTCCACAATTTTTTTTTTTATTAAAAAACAAGCACTCAGCTCATACTTGCTTCCCTGCAGCCTTAAAGTTACATGGCTGAATGGCTGTGCTGCCGATTTTTCCAGGCAATTTTCTGACAGACACCTCGTCACTCCAAGCTTGCTGACTCAGTACACAGCACGTGACAACTCTGGGTCATGCCAGGCTACAAGAACTCCAGAAAGCTGGCAGTACCTTTATATGCTTGCTAAGGTAAAGGCAAACCAGCAGAGGATGGTTAGTATCTTTCCCCCCTGGAATCCATCACCAGTGATGCAATTGCAGGTTGGGTTGCCTTGTGGTGACTTTAAACTCGCTGGCTTGGGTTTGAATAACTGCACAGGGAGGCACAGGCAGGTTTGCCAGCCCAGCACAGCCCAAAGCACCTGGCGGGCTTTTGGCAGCCCCCCTGCACTCTGTGCTGACACAGCTGCCTTCCCAGCACTCAAGTTATTCAGGCTACAGTGTCATTCTTGGATAACAGCTCCAGCCCTGGAAGCACAGGTTGGTTCTAGTTGTGTTTACAAGGCCTGCCTATATAAACACTTTTTCTGGAAGGATCAGTGTTTGAAAAGCAAAGTGAAATAAGAGAAAACTTGTGCAAGAAACTCCCACCAAAAATTTGCCCCAATTAAGCCTGACTCTGATCTGGCCCTTGATACCCAGCTCAAGTATCTAAAACCTTAGTCACTATACACGAGTCTTTTACTAAAATCCATGCAAACATTTGTACCTTGAGTTATTTTTATTACTGAAGTCTGAGTTCTATTACTGAATTTAGCTTTATTTTGTAACATACAGTTTGGAGATAAGTACTTTAAGTTACAAACTGAGTCTTTTCCCATTCAGCAAAGAGTAACTCAAGCTAAAGCTCGCTTTCACTTTTTAGATGTCTGCAGTGTTACCAGATGTGAAGGTAACCTTGAGAAATATTCTGAATACAACTAAGAGAATTCAAGCCAGCCAGGCACAAAGGTTAGACCCTTTCTCATTCCAAAGGGCTCTGCTTATATAGGTTTGTATCTGGACTTACACAGCTCTTGCTGGGTTTTTCATCCTTCTAGCACATTCAGAAAGGCTACAGATCCTTTTCAAAACTCTCTGAACCAAGTCTATCTGGACCTGCCCTGCTGGACATTAATAGAACTTGAGGGAACAAGCACACTAACAGGATACAAAGGGAAAAACACAAAGGCCTAGGTTTCCCCAGGATCATTTTCAGAACCCAAGAAACCTGCTGTGTTGAAAACCTCTCTTTTAAGAGTGAGTAAGGTGTTAAATAAAGGAACCATCTAATTCTATTATGGTCATCTCAGCAGTTCATCAGATCCTTGTCTAAGCATAGGAGGAAACAGAGATCCCACAGGGTCCAAAGGCCCTAAAGAAAACAATCATTTTGCTTGGGGCAGAGATTACAGAGAAGACAGTTGGGAGTGAAGGGTTTGGAACAGAAACAAGACCTTTGTATTTCAGAAGACTTTTACTGTTAAACAAATTTTTTTTTTTGCCTTTTGTTATTTCTGAGCAGCTACAAGATTCTCCAGTCTTTCAGGCAATCAAAAACAAATGAGCAATTACATAAAAATGGAGCTTTGCACCCAAAACATTAAGCAATGCCTTCAGACACACCCCCACAGTCAGCAAAGATTTAACAAGTAAATAACTTTTACTCCTCCACATCATTACTACACACCTACAAGCAAAATCCAACACTTCTCTCAGAAATAGCACTTACTTCTTTCTGTAAGTAATGGAGAAGTGAAAAAAAACCATATCCTTCAAGACCTCTTTAAGTCTCACAATCCAAAGATGAAAAGAGCAATTAATTTATGAAGTCTTTTGCAGAAGAGCTTTTCAACCCAGCTGACTTTTCAAGCAGAAAACCCCAAATCAACATACATGACAATGTTATTTTCATGTTACAAAGCTCCAAGGTATTTTGATGCTTCACTTAATACTGTCTCAAGATTTATATCTGTTGGTTATTTCATTTAAGTTTTAATGAAATGACTCTGCTACTATGTTTCATCTGTTTATTTTTGGAGAAGCACTGCTTTAAAGTCAGGCGACAGAGCTATTTTCATTTTTCTGCAAGACTTGTTTCAAGTAAGTGTTCTGATGACTCTCAGGATGAATAATATTCCCATCCAAAATAAGGATGGCTTATACTTCTTTTTCTAAGAACATATACATCTTTTTCTAAGAAAGATGTGGTAAAGGCATGAAAGGCTGGCTGTATTTTGTTCAAGCTTAACAGTTAGGAGCAGGTTATCTTGCCAAATTTTGTTTAAAATGCTCTTAATATTCCCTAGGAATCTTTCAGCTTGCAAGTTTAGTGTTTATAAAAAAAATTTCAAGTAACAATTCAGGACAACTCGCACCTTCTTCTGCAAAAAAGCCTCAACACTGCATACATCTATTCCTGTACTGGAGGTCAAACATTTTTCAGCTTCATCTTCTACCTGTTTTGCTCTTTGAGTGATCAATTAATGCTACTGGCACAAAGCTTTCCATTAGACAAGCAGGAACTCATACAAATCAATTCATTTTGCTACTATTTCTTTTTGTGGGTAGCAAAATTCCTTTTCAGGACTAAAAATATGTATTAATTTTACCTCTCAACAGAGGTTTGTTGTGCTTAGCCGTGGAACACCGAGTCACGTTTCACAAGTACAGCAAAGCAAGATTTCAGTGTGCATTCCAAGGCCTTCATTTGAAGTGCCAGTAACACTCTTTATCTGGAGAAGAAAACCTGAGCAGACAGCACTGCAGAAAACTGCTTCTGTTTGCTCTGCAAAGACCAAGCAGCGAAGGTAGAACAGCACTTACCTTGCGTTTCAGAACACTGAGCTTTTCAACTACTCCATCCAGGAGACTGACGACTGAGTCCACAGCAGGACAACTGCTCAGTGTCTTCTCCAGCTCTGCCACCACCATGGTGACGTGGCTGGTCTCCCGGTCAATGTTCTTCTGTGCGGCCCGGAATCGTTTGTTCAGTGTTTCGTACGGCACCTGAACGGGAGATATCAGGTCATCAGAACTTCTGTATTTAAAACAGTCAGGTCCTCTAGAGTTTAGAGAGGCTGATGATTTCATCTGATGCACCCCCAAAGCACACCTCGGTTCCAGGAGACTAGAGGTCATCAACTGAACTTGAGTTCTCGTATCAAAGCCCTTATTTAAGGCCTCTCAGCAAGGACCTAACACTTCAAAGATTATGAAAAAATGACAGGACATAAATACTGCAGTTTCTTTTCTGGTACCAGTTTTACCTATCTTGCCTTGGCTGTGGCAAGCACTGATAGAAACGAAACAGTCCAGGGAGAATAGAAAGCAAAGACAAATGGGTCTCTACAAAAGGAAAGCTACAAGTTAAACAACAACCAAGAGATCACCCTTCAGCACTTGATTTTTTAAGTTTACATTTCTTTCCTTCAGGAATTCATTAAAGAAAAAGTTACCTTTGAGAAAGCATCTATAATGCATATTGGCTACTAAAAAACGTATATATAGTACACCAACAGTTATTTAGGAAACCTAATAGGACTCCTACATAGTTCTGCCCACAAAAGATTACTTTTGAACATTACTTCCCCTGGGACTACAAGGAACACCAAGAGAAATTCCATGTAAATTTTCATTTAGTGATAAAGCTCTGCATGACTAAGTTGGTTAAATTCCTCTCAGCCAGGCTTCATTCCTGGGTGAGATCAACCAGTCTTGGAGGTCTCCTGCCCTACTTGTTCCACACCTTTATGGGACAGTCATATCTAAACTGCTACTGATGGCAATTAAGGACACATATATGGGAGTAGTCTACAGCCTGGTGAATGATTTGGGAAAAGCTTCCAGTAAATGCTAAGCTGCTCCCATCATGTTGTTTCCACTACAGTGACAGCACAGGCAATTTGGACAGGAAGGTCTATTACTTCACAGAAATGGGAATTTTAAAAAACATTCCAGCATTGTACACTTAATTAATCTAAATCTTTTATCTTGAAAAACTCCATGAGAAGTTCTTTCAGGTAGTTATGATAACCCTGATTGCTTTTCCATTAATCAAAGGCATAATTTCACCAGCAATCAGATTATGCGCGTTAAAGGTAAAACAGGAAACGCGAATCAGTGCTCTGTTTGGTACATATCACATTTATGTTTGATTACAAATCTTTCAAGCATATAACTTCTAATCAATTATATCAAGGTCTCCATTTTCCTCACTCTAATCTTTCTCATGCAAGAAAGTGTCCCCAGGGGCCACACTCCTTTTAGGCTCCATTAGAAAGAGGTTACTCCATTAATCACTGCAGTTCCCTATTAGAGAACAGTTTGGTTCAGGGTAAGCATTTGCTTTCCAAGACTTTGCATGACCTACAGGAGGTTGTTCTTATTTGTAGTAGAAATGTAACACAAGGATACTCCTGATAAGATATGAAAGGGCTCTCTTCTTCCTCTCAGGAACACTGAAATGATCTATTTAATGGTTTTTGGCATCTCAAACTAAGAACTAAACAAATGTCAGAACAAGCCTTTAGCACAGGAAGCATCAAGCTAAAACAATTATTTTCCTTATACATCTTGCCCTAAAATCCCAGCAGTCCACCCACCCAAAACTCAAACCACATAAACCATCACAATTAACAGGCTTCAACGCCTACTTAGTTGCCTATATAACCATCTTTTATTCGATCTACAACTCTCATTCCTCCATTTCACAAAAAGTAGGAAACATTTTAGAGCCTCATAGACAGAAGGGATGTTTGGGGGGGCCATTATTTTGACATCTCAAGCTTTTGAACACGGAAACTTATTTCCAAGACTTGATGTCAGACAGCATTAAGACAACTTTTTCATTTTCCTCCCCCTGCATTTTTCTTACTGTTCACTGAAGAACATTTCTGCAAGTATTTTGTTAATCAGCTTTCCATGCCACACTGCAAAGCTACATCAATCAAAACTTGCACAAGCTACTACTTTTTGACTACAGGAAGTGCTTTTGTTAAATTTTGAGCAGGACACAGATCTAGTCAGTTTGAAAAAACGTCCCTGTTTAATCTCCCTTTTCCCTAGTTCCTTATCTGCAGTTCCTATTGCAAGAGCAATAACAGCTCCAGTTTCCTGTGCTCTGTCTCTTTAGTGTGCAGATTTCTGGCACAGTTTGTGTTCATATGACATTTAGAACAATTGAACTTTCATTTTCAGCTGGCATCATTATATATCATTTAGAATGCATCTAGGTGCAATAGGTTTTTGAATATTGTTTTATTTTTTTCCCCTCTACCCTAAAAATGATCTGACTATCCTGTGTGGAAGAGGCTGTGAGTTGAACTGCTCTGCCATATACTCTGAGAAGTAAATAAACATATTGCAAAACATAACTTTAGTGTACCAATAACAAGGGAAATGAAAGGTACAATGAAATTATTTGCATAACTGAAGCTGGCAGTAAATACTCTTTACCACAGCTTTTCATAATTTGCACAAGCACTTGTTTCTTACTATAGAGCCATCAGTTTTTAAGAGAATATTGGTAAATTGTCCCCAGGTACAGCTTTCACACTCTCTTTACAGGACTAGATTCTATGGATGCCAAAATTTAGAAATTGCAACTGCTACATTCCTTTCAGAGAAAGCATTTTATCTCTACTTTGCATCTTGATCCACTGGTTCTTTTGTTACTCCTACAGTTCCAAGGCTCCAAAGATTCTGCTGCCCAGTACTGGTTTGCTTTACTGCAGAACTCTTCAAAAGTTACAGGCTCTGTACCAGTAAATTCATTTTTCCCCTCCAATAATGAAAGTAAATGGAAGGAGAACATTAAGTTTTCTGGACAATGCAATTCTAAAAATTCTTAATTATGGTTCCCTTTAATTTTCAGTTCCTGTTTAGAAAACAGTGAACACCAAACTTTTTGGATCAAGAGACAGGTGCAAAATTTAAATATCATTAGTTGTTAGAGACCTTCAATCTTTCCTGCCAGTACCATTCTGTGACCCAGCCTGAACTACACAGTCTTTAGGGGGAAAAGTGACCTACAGAACTCTGCCTAGGGAAGCATTACCTTAAGAAAAAAGAATGAGTTACCAAACATCAAAAAAATTTGAAATAAAGCAGCAAGTACTGACCAGAATGTGTTCTGTATAAGCACAATACCAACTTGTCTGACTCGTTAGAGCTTGAAAAACCACACCCAGCTGGCTCATACCATGAACACACAAGAGGATACAAAGGAGAGTTGTAAAATACTAGTGGGCAGCACATTTAAATCCAGTGTCACTAAACAGATTCTGCTCCTTTTGTTCATCAGCTTCCACAGCTGCAGACACATTATTCAACTTCAGCATGTACTAAACCAGGTCCAACTTAAATCTAGTGAAAAGGAATTTGACTGAAGTTAGAATAGCCTACACAAGGGGTAAAATTACAGTAACATAAAGTTTTTCCAAGATCAAAATTTTGCTGTGATATGAAGGAAAGTCTACTTGGCTGGAGGCTTCTGCAAATGTAGTGTGTCTGTTTCCAGGTGCTAAATGCCAACAGAGAGGCAGAGAAAACTGATTAACCTGATATTTTCTTCATTTCAGGAGTTACTTCACTCTGGTTTTAGAAAGCCAGAAAACTGGTGTGCTCTCCCAGAACACGCTCCAGCAACCTCTAGCTGTGGAGACAAGACTTAGGAGAGGATCCTTCTGGATCTGCAAGCTTGAACTGGTGGAAGAGGAGGACAGACTGCCCTGAGAGCCACATATTGGTTGTGGAGTGCAGGCAGTAGAAAGCTGCAGAGCTCAGGATGTCTGAGGCAGTTTTTAAGCACACACTCAATTGTGATGTTTACTGCCTGGCCTTCAGCCCCAAAAGCCCATGAATGCCAATAAGGTACCAAACCAAGACTGAAAGTTCTAAAATCATGGAGTGGCTAAAACTGTTCAAATTGGGCAACTATAGGCAAACTTTTCACAAGCTACATCAAATGTAACTCGAAATACCCTTAAATATAGTGAATTTAATACTAAATACATTTTCATTAAAATACAGTTTTCAGTAATCACTAAGTGATTCCATTTTCTTGAGTTTTTTGAATACATATTAAAACTAGGGGGGTAAAAGCCAGCATTAAACGCTTACATATATTGTAACCTGATGGTTAGCAAACTGTATACACTTCTCAAGTGTTAATTACCAGCCTGAAAATAAATATTTAACAAAATATAAACAATATGAAGCCAACTGCATCCTGAGCTGCATCAAGACAAGTGTGACCAGCAGGTCAAGGGAGGCTTCTGCCCTCGTGAAGCCCCACCAGCAGTGCTGCATCCAGCTCTGGAGCCCCAAACGTGAGAAAGACATGGACATGGAGCAAGTCCAGAGGAGACCACAAAGGTGATCAGAGGGCTGGAGCACCTCTCCAATAAAAACAGGCTGAGAGAGCTGGGGCTGTTCAGCCTGGTGCAGAGAAGGCTCCATGGAGACCTTCTAGCACCTTCCAGTGTCTAAAGGGGCTACAGGAGAGCTGGGGTGGGGCTTTTGACAAGGGCATGGAGTGACAGGACAAGGGAGAATGGCTTTAAACTGTCAGAGGGCAGGTTTAGATTAGATACTAGGAAGAAATTCTTTACTGTGAGGGTGGTGAAGCACTGGAACACGTTGCCCAGCGAAGCTGTGGATGCTGCATCCCTGGAAGTGTTCAAGACCAGGCTGGATGGGGCTTTGAGCAATCTGATCTAACAGATATGGCAGGGAGGTTGGAACTATATTATCTTTAAGGTCCCTTCAAACCAAACCATTCTGTGGTTCTAAACCAGCCAATCCGTTACACAGCATCCTACAATGCATATTGTTTTCACACTCATTATCAACATTTTAATGAGATTCTTCATTTTTCTTTTCAGGGTTTCCTAAAAGTATCTATGTGCACACACTTAGTACTCTATCCATTAATCAAATAAACAGAAATAGCAGCTGATCATACTGTCACCCCAGCTCTTGCTTATCTCTACAGGCTCACAGAACACTGGCTTTACAAAACTTGCAACAAGAACATACCATCTATAGTCTTTAAAAATATCGAAGGGGACAGGAGAATGCAAATCCTTTTCCCCTCATAGAAGTTCATTAATTACAGCGATCAAAGCTTAAAAGGCTTTGCTACCTCAATGGCATTTATGTTGGTGTAAGTCAGACATTCAGCCTGGACTCAGGCTCCTTTTAGCACCTTGAATTCCCTTAGGCAGCTTAATGGCATTTCGAGAATGCAGCAAAGTTTTTGCCTTGTTGCACATTCACAGCTTCTCCAACTGACACAGTCACTCCCTCATTAAGCACCTGTGGTTTCCAAACAAATTGGATACATACACTGCCCAAGGGCTCTCTGCTTGGGGGAGAGTGCAACATAACAGAACAAACATGAGCTGTGGCAAGGTCTTCTTTGCAGAGGTGTTGTGGTCCTCCAGCCACCAGGGAGGAAAAGGAGTCACAGCTAGAAATCCAGCACTCATTACCATCAGAGCCAACACACACGTCCACTTTATTCATCTAGAGTTCAAATAAGTAACTGGAACTACGAGGGCTCTATAGAAACAGGAGAAGCATAAGAAAGATGAAGAAAAGCATCTACAGAACTGAGTTTGTGACCCAGCAACAAAGGAGAACAGAAAGTCTTAGTTCTAAATGCCTTGTCTTTACTGGTAAGGTCTTCTCCTAAGCCTTCCTGATCATCTATGAGCAACTGAGTCTGGGGAGAGAGGTACCATTCACACAGGAGGTCCAAAGCAAGCTGAAGATACACAGGTACATGGGAGCAAAAGGGAAGGAGGGAGCTCACAGATGACACTGCAAAGCTGCTACCACTGCTGGAATGTCATGGTGAACAAGGGAAGTTGTCAGGGGCTGAAAAGGGCAAGCTTCCTACCTCTACTCCAAAAAGAGAACCCAGAAGATCATGGAAACTACAGGCTGGTCTGCCTCATCTCAGTTCTTGGGAAAGTTACATTAAAACAAAAATTCATATGGAAACCATTTCCAAGCTTATAAAGGTGACTAGGAATAACCAGCCCAGATTTGCCATAACCAACTCAAGCTGGACAACACTGCTTTCAGTGATGGACTATCTCTGAATGGCAGGAGTGCACTGGCAGCCCTTAATAACAACGTTAGTGAGGTTTTTCACACCACAATACCCTTGTAGCCAAACTGGGGAAATGTGGACTCAGTGGCTGGAATACAAGACAGGTTAGGGACTGACTGGAGGGCCAAGCTCAAACAATAATGGTTGGGGGTTCAAAAGCTTCCTGGTGGCCAATTACAAGTACTGCTTGATTCCCAAGCAATGTTATCAGCTCCAGCATACATGTGTCATCTTCACCCATCGGCGCTGTGGAACACACAGAAAGCTCACAGAGCGAGTGGAGTGCTTGGCAATGCTGGGGGGCAGATCTGCCATTCAGAAGGAACAACAAGCTGGAGAAACACACCAAGAATTCCATGAAATGCAATCAAAGGAAAAACCAGGGCCCTGCACCTGGCACAAACCCACCTTTAGCACACACTGTGGAGTAACGGGTGAGGATCACCTCTGCAGGAAAAGGTGCAGAGGTTCTGATGGACAGCAGGTTGGACATGAACCAGCTACAGACTCTTGTGGCAATGAAAGTTCACCACATCCCAGGCTGCATTGGCAAGACTAAAGGCAGTGGGCTGAGAGGAGTGATTGTTTATGCTCAGCACTCCTGCAGACTCATCTGGAATACTGAGTCTGGTTTTCAGGTCATTTCCCCCTCCTATTAAAGAAGAGATGCTGACAAACTGGAAGGAGTCCAGAAGGCTGCCACCACAACAGTGAGTTGCTTGGAGGATACAAAACCCAAGAGAAGCTGAAAGAGGCAGGCTTGTTTTACTCACAGAAGGGAAGGCTACAGGGAGCTGGGAGCTGATAGAAGGTTTCTACTACCTAAAGGTGAAGGTCATAGGTAAGAGCCAGCCAGACTTCTCTGAGTTACAGAACAAAAGGGAAGGAGGCAGTTGACAGCTTGCACTGAAGAAAATTCCAGTTGGACATAAAGAAAAAAAATATTTCAACCCGGAGAATTGGTAAGCACTGGAACAACAGCTGGCAAGGATGGAATCTCCACCCTTCAAAACCTTCAGAACTAGGCAGGGCCCTGAGCAACTCAGATTAGCTTTGAGGTTAGCCCAGATTCAAGCAGAAGCCTGAATTACAGTGTTTGCAGGGGTACTTTCTTACCTTAATCTTATTACTTCATCTCTAAAGGGACTGAATTATAGATCCCCACTGCTAATTTAAACCCCAAATACATTTCCATATGAAGAACTGAATGGCCATATTGCCTAAGACCAAAAGTCCTCCTCTGTCATCATCTTTTCTTGAGCCAGAGATGGGAGTTTAATAGTAGAAACACCACAGAGTGTTTCTCACCCATGAACTCTGCTGGTTGCTGTTGACCCAACTTTTAGCACTGCAACATCCTGTGGTGAGATGTTTCACAGCCTCACAGTGTGTGAAGAAATACTCTTTGGTTTTGACTTGTCAACAACCAGCCTCATTTGAAACTCTTTTGTTCTTGTTTTGGAAGCAAAAATGGGAACACACTTTCTCCCACATACTTCTCATGTATCTTGAGATTGAAAAGGTTCTTTCTAAACTATTCTTTGAAGACAGACATTCCATATCTCTAATCATTCTTGCCCTCCTGTTGACATTTTCCAGTTCTAGTACATCCTATTTCAGGACGAGGGAAGGAAGAAAATAAGAGTAACTCATACCTCTTGAGAGAAGCAGCAGCCATGGATTTTCATTGCTATTTAATGAGGTTCTCCTTTCTTCCCTTTCCCAACACTTCTGTCCTATGTTTGTCTACATTAACCCAACCACTCACAGGAAACATTCACTACAACCTCAAGATCCCACTGAGCAATGATAATCATTTCTGACTCAGTTATTTTATATATATATATATATATATGACTGGGATTACTTTTCTTTCCACCACACCTAAAAACTATATCACACCACACTAGCATGTATTGAATTTGATCTATTTTAACATCCATTTAGTCTCTCATTCTTCTTCTCAAATGCTTCACACTTGGGCTAAATCTGTAATACCTTGATTATCTCAGTATCATCAAGGAAACTGTTCCATCTCAGCACACTCTCTCTCTTCCAGGCTGCTCAATCAGTTGAATTCCAGCCAGACCGGCTGAGATGCCAGCAGAACCCTCACACCAACCTTCCACCGTTACAGAGGTTGGCTTCCAAATCTTGATGGTTGGTTTTTATCTTGCCCAGTACCACACAAGGTACTTCCCACATAAGGACTTCCGTGTTCTTTCTTGCAAGAGTTCCTGGTAAGGCTTATCTCCAAAAAACACTCAGTAATGCGAATGAACTATCAACCAAATCCACCTCACCACCTCCTTTAATATTTTAAAAAGACTCCAGTATTTTTACATGGCATGCCCTTTTCAAAAGTCACATTTAACTGCTGTACATTATTCCATATTTGATTAGTAAGGGCAGTATTTCTGCATCAATAAGCCACTGGCTGGAAGGGAAAAATCAATTACATATATTAAGAATCTCACCAGAATTTTACTTAAGGAAGAAGCACTGAAACAGTCTTCTACTTTGTCTTCCTTTCACAGCTATCCAACAAAATCCTCAGACTACTCCAGCATTTATCAGAGAGTTTCCAGAGAATTAGGGGGAGGACTGGACACAGGCTTATTTCTCAAGCCAAATAAGCTTTTTATAAAAAAGTGTTACATCCTGCATTTCTACTCCTTTAGAGGTGCAGGATGTTAGGCCAAAGTGTAATGGCCACTGGGTGAAACTTCAAATATCAGCTTGATGCTGCCCACAAGTTTTTCCAACCGGTACAGAGCAATATTGAAAGACTGAACCACACGTTTCTTTCATGATTAAAGTTTTGCAAAAAAATGTAAGCCTTTAACCTCCCCCAAGGCTGTAGCCTTACACTAGACCTTTAGGTCACATACTACAATAGGCTAATTTCCTTCTTTACTCATGCAGATTCGAACCTAAAAAACTCCAAATAAAAATGGAAACTACAACCCAGTCAATCTCTTTCAGACCACAACATTAATCAAAAAGAGTTTCTACCCCACAGTGATCACACATTGGAAACTAGTTCAGATGCAGCAGAAAAAAGTAAAAATCAGTTTTTATAGTATCACTTGATTGTTGGAAATTACAGAGCAAAAGTGAGACTTCAAAAAAGTCATCACTATTGAAGGAAGAATTATTTGGCGGTGAAAGTAAGACCATTTCCCAGAGGCCTGTAAACAGGAATTTTCAAAGGTTTATTTTCTAAAAACTGATTTCATAGAAAACAGTGTAGACAACAGAAACAAGCATCTTTTACACAGGTTTGCAGTTCTGTAAAAGAACATCCACTTTCCTTCTGTATTTGAAAGAAAGAAGTTAATTGGGTCTAGCTTTACAGCAGCACCAACTCATACGCAGGGCACTTTTAACTGTATATCCTGACTTTACAGATGTCTGTGTGAATCATCCTTCCTCAATGTTACAGTCTCCTGGCTGAAAGCAACTCTTTCCCACATAAAATGTGATTTTTAAAAGACACAAATACCTACATTGTGTATATTCTCAAATTAACTCAGTCATGGGCAGGACGAATCGGAAAAATGTTATCAAGTACATGAAGTCACATAACTAGTGGGAAGAAAAAAAAAGTTTCAAGAAATATAAAATAAAAGAGTCCTACCAGATTAGGTGGGGGGGAACCATTACAGAACTATGCTCTCCTTTCAAGGGTCAGAAAAATGATGTGCTTCCTCTCCTCAATTGTGTTAGCTTATAACACCTGAAAAGCACCAGAGATTTGTATGAATCTACAGGTCTCCAAGACAATTCAGTTGAAGACTTTCTGAGGTATAAATAAGCTTTTTCAAACGCCGTGTATCATGCCCTTCCATGAAAGCCACAGACAGGTAGGGAGCAGAAAGAGAAGTGCAGGGAGGAAGTTGCCTTTCAAAAAACTAGAAGCAAAGACAACTAAGTTCTACTTTGGGAAAGAGGAAGTATGGCAACATGGAGAAAATAAGCATCTCCTGAAGAGTTTTAATAAACAAACAGTGTCAAGAGGAAAAGTAAACCCTGCAAGAAACCCCTTTGAGCATTAAGCTGTTTCCTTGGGACTAGAGTAGATCACCATGCTCACCTTCAACAAAACAGAAGTAGAGGACATCTATTAGACGTGACGCCATTTGAAAAATGAGGTAGGATACAATGAACTACTGAACATTTTCCCTCAAACCAGCAACCATTAAGTATTTCCATGCAGAATTACTGAAATTCTGTATTTTTATATACTTCATTTTTTCCTCTACAAGTCTTGGATTATTTCAGAACAGAGTCAGCATCATTATTTGGCACTGAACTCATCCAAAATGTAAATGATATCACCACTTATTCACAGAGTGAATTTTTCTGATGAGTAGCTCTTATCAATTCCTTGAAATAATACGATTTTCTTTGTTCTAGGCAAAATCCGAAAAGGAAAAGAAAGTTACAAAAAGGAGAAGTAGTATATTTCAGTAATGAGTGGCTTATAATAATGTCTAGATTTAGGTTTAATTAGGTGAAAGCATTAATATAAACTCTTGAAGAGATATAGATCAACACAAAATAATTTCATAAGCCTAAATGCAGTTGCGAGTAATTTGGATTTTTTAAAAAAATAACTCTTTTTAAAAACAGTTTCAGTGTTTTTGAAGTGTAAAGCTTAGCAGTTTGCCTTAGTTAAAAACAAGTCAGTTTTACAACTCGGGGAGACAGTACTGTGTATTCTAGAGCAGCTGTGTCTAGAAAGAAAGTATCATTATATTATTCAAAGCTGCTACTTCAATTCAGGAGAGAATTAGCAGCAAAAAATCTTGACTATCCATCTGCTACACACATACTTAGTCAACAGAAGCAATCATAATCCTTCCAAATATTATCCTTTTACACGAACTGCAAGTAACTTATTTCTGAATACATTATGAACTTTTGAACAAGGCTTCCTACACAAAAATTAAGCCATTTTACAGTCACAGAAAACTGTCTTGCATCCTTATGTAAGCAGGTTGAAGCCATTTTAGAGCCCTGTCTAGAGCCACCCGCAGGACATCAGAGGTCAGTCCTTTCCAATGCACTTGTTTGTAGCTGCCATCCCGGTCTCACGCCCTCAAAACACATTTCTTCTCTTTTCTTCTTTTAGTAGAAATATTGGAGTACTAACATGAACCTAAGCATTGCTTCCTGTCCAAAGCAGCAGCTGAGTTGCTCAGCTAAGGTCACACAGCACGTTTGTGTCCTGAGAAAGTCCCTCCGTCTGTTTTGATTCTCCTTTCTTCTCCAAATATTTGTTCATTTTAATCACAGTACCACCTCTTTACATGAGAGAGGTCATCGTCCTTCTGTGTGTTTGCACAGTCCACACACCATGGTACTGGCTGGAGCCTCTAGGCTAGAGATCCCATGTCCAATCAGATTGCTCCCAAAATAATCTAGTCCGGCTGAAGTGACAGCATTTCTCTTAAAGACAAATAATTAAGCATTATTGATTCAAATTAGGAGACCTGCATCAGAATATATGAATGACCAAAGTTCTACTCAATATATTATCCATCTTACTTTAGTTTTCACTAGTTTACGAGTCATGTTAATCCACGAGCACTCAAAAAAAAAAGCTGAGGTGAATCAAGAGCAGGTTGTGAAGCAGTTAAATTACTGGCTATCAAAATGAAGGTATCGTTACAAAAACTTGCCTTATTTAAAAAAGCAATAATGTATTCTAAGTAATATAGCATATTTCATATTCTGGGATAGTAAACACTTCCCATAAAGTGCATCTCCAGGCTGTGAGCTGTGGCAGGTCAAGTGTACAAAGAGCAGTTTTTTGACTTTACAAGGACTGATGGATCTTTGCCCTTATAGCAAATACCCATCTACCAAAACAGTACTTCCCTAAATCTGTGGGCCCAAAAGGCACACTCCTATGCTGATTAACATAGGAACTACTGAACTGAAGGACAATGGGAAGATGTTTAGGGAGATAAAAATTGACACTGGATAACCACAACGTCCAGCAAGAGCTCCACTTCTATCTCTCCAAGCAGGGAAGCTTTTTATCTCCTATCACAATATCTAGCAAACATCTGAGGTTTATCTTTACTCCTGTTTCCCAAGTCTTGAAAAATATCCACTATGCAAAGAAACAAACATTTCACCAATATTCTTGCTTTATATCAACACTTAAAGACCCCAACATGCCAGCTACTGTACAAACACATTCCTACAGTGGAAAACATACACAAACCACACTCACAAGATCACAGGCCACTGCTCTGTGAAAACACAACTCAAGTATGCTGCAACTGGGAATTGCAACATCAGCTAAGTGTTCACTTTGAAGCTACTAACAGGAGATCTTCTGTGAGGTGTTTGAGAATATCTTTGCTAAAGTATTTTCCTACAGGCACAATGGAGTACTGATAACCAAGCAACAGCTCTAGCTCACAGCCACACTGTTACTTACTGCCTTTTATTGTGTCTTTTTCTCACCTTAATAATTTTAAAATATATTTTGAGTGGGCAGGGGTGGAAAAAAGACCAACGGGAGCCAACTCCTACTTCAGCTGCTTCACAACATCAAACTTCTTCTCAAGTCCCACAGTTATCACATTTTTCTCAAAACATGTTTCTCAGAACAGAGCCCAGTGCAGAAGAACAAGAGCAGTACAAAAGATGTCACACTTGTTTGCTGACACACACACGATGTGTCAAAACAGGAAGTGCATTATTCAGTGTGGACATTCAGCACACTGGGTGAGTCACAGCACCTGGTCTGAATATGGATTTAGTGTAAGTGTTCACTATGAGTTAGTGCAGAGCTGACTTACCAACACCCAGCTTATTTTGCAATGTTCTGCTTGAGAAGCACTTCACAAATCAGGTAACAATCTAGAAAGGAGGCTACAAGGGAGCAGAGAGAGACTTTTGACAAGAGTGACATAGCGACAGGATGATGGGGAATGGCTTCAAACTGAGAGAGGGCAGGTTTAGACTAGGTGTTAGGAAGTTTTTTTATTGTGAGGGTGGTAAAACACTGGGACAGGTTGCCCAGAGCAGCTGTGGATGCCCTATCCCTGGCAGTGTTCAAGGCCAGGTTGGATGGTGCACTGAGGAACCTGGTCTAGTGGAAGGTGTCCCTGCCCATGGCAGGGCAGTTAGAATTACTTATTTAGGGTTCCTTCCAACCCCAAGCATTCTATGGTTCTAACATCATTATATATACATTTTTTACATTGATGTACTTACAGTGAACTAGATGTTACAAGCTGTTACTTCTGTCCTTCTCAAGTTCTGCTTGATCCACTTTCACTGAACTTTTCCTGCTACATGCTCAAAGTTTTGACAAAAGTACTCTGACTCATAATATCCAAGTTATGTTCAAAACCAACTTACAGTGAAGCTTATAAATACTGGAAAAAATAAAGTAGAGCAACCAATTATACAAAAAATTAATCTTGCACCTTTTCTGCTTCTGTGGGTAAAGAAGTTGACCTGAACTGTTTGACACCTGCATTAGTGACCTGGATGATGGGTCAGAGTGCACTTCCAGTCTGCAGATGATACAAAACTGGGAGGGAGGAGTTGTTAATACGCCAGGTGGCTGTGATGCCATTCATAAGGACCTCAACAGGCTGGAGAAACAGCAAACAAGAAGCTCATAAAATTCAACAAAGGGAAATACCAAGTCCTACACTTGGGAAGAAGCACCCACTTGCACTAGGACATTCTGAAGTCCCACAGCCTGGAAAGCAGCTTTGTAGAATAGCACCTGGGGTCCTGGTGGACAAGTTGCCCATGACAGCAACACGTCCTTACAGCAAAGGCCACCGACAGCACCCTGGGCTGTGTTAGGAAACACTGCCAGGGGGTCAAGGAAGGTGACCCTTCCCCTCTACTCTAAAGAGGAGTCAGACCCACTCAAAGTGCTGTGTCCAGTTCTGGGCCTCCAGTACAAGAGAAACTTGGACATACTGGAACGAGTAAAGAGAAGGCCACAGAGATCACTAACAGATTGGAGCACCTGATATATGAAGAGGGGCTGAGAGATCTAGGATTGTTTAACTGGAGAAGACTCAGGGCTAGCCTTATCAAAGTGTATGAATTACCTGATGGAGGGAGTAAAGAAGATGGAGCCAGACTACTCTCAGCAGTGCCCAGTAAAAGGACAACAGGCAAAGGGCATAAATTGAAACACAGAAAATTTCTTGTAAACTAAAAGATTACTGTTTTTTTTAGTACCACAACAGCAGTCAATAAATAGCCTATAGGGTGGAATCTCCATCTTGGGAGGTAATTGAGAACAGTCTGGACATGGCTTTGAGCAACCTGCTCCAGCTGACCCTGCTTTGAGGGCAGGCCTCTGGACTAGACTGTCTCCAGAGGTCCGTTCTAACCTCAGCTATTCTGTGGACTTCGGATAGGAACAATGCACACTTCAGATAATCCAGTTCTCCTATATGTTCCCCTCTAACAGTCAGGTAAATATTTTATTTCCATGACAAACCAGTACCTTATTAAATCTGCTGTCAGTATTTCCCCTGCCAACAAAACAAGCCAAAGAGTGGCTCTGAGAAGGTGCTCAAGTATCCTGTGTTTCTACAGCTCTCCTGTTGATCAGCTGTTTCTTAAAGCAGTTGCAGTCCAGCTGACCCTAAACTGTTTGCCACAAACAGCCCAGGTAAGAACATTTTCACAAGTGATCATCGCTGCTTTTGGGTCTCCCATCTTCCACTCTTGGGGTCTTACTCCATAGAGCTTGCCAGTTCAGTTTAATAATTACTCACACTTCTAAAGATATGGATGAATTATCCAGCTTCCTGTCATCACTTGTTTATTATTGTTTCAGCAAAGAACTACGATAACAATGTTCACATTCATTCCTTGTCAGCTTTCATGTTACATCCTCTCATCTGAGACCAGAATTCTCTATCAGTAGGCTTTTTTAGAAAAAAAAAAAGGATTCCACAGCACTTTGGTAGAAGAATAGCTGACAACCTTCTTGTCCTTGAGAAGGGACTGGAGTGGGGAGGGGGGAATATTCAAGTATTATTTTGTACACTAAAACAGCCTCCCAAGACTGAGCTGAAAACTCTGTTTACTTCCCCTCAGCTGATGTGCTGAAGAATGGCTGAAGCATTTCCACTCCAGCAGCAGCCACAGTTTAGCTATGGAACAGGGATTTCCCTCTGCAGGCTGAAGCACTCTTTCACATGAAAAGCACTCTGTGGAACATACTGTAAATGCAGAACTATTACACAACTATTATCTAGTGATGTTGGCATGAGGAAGCTGGAGGGAGGAAACAGGAAGGATATAAATACAAATCTGCAGTCTTCTATATTTTACTCACATAAGGGAAAATCACCAGTGTCCAGAGTTCCAAGAGAAATATCTGAGCTACTATGTTGGTGAACAAAATTAAAAGTGATACACATTCATTTTACACAGCATTTGAATAAAGTAGAAATAAAAAATTCCCAGAGCCTCAGTCCCACAGAAGCTTGTGGGCACCTGACTCCTAAAGAACAAAATGGGATTTGATATCAACTTACTTCAGTAGACTTTAGCCTTCGTGCTCATTTCTCCCTGCTGCTTTTTCACCTCCACCACTAAAATGTTTTGATATATGACTCACAGCTAAGAACATTTCAGAGGACACATTCAAAAGATTTGAGCAGACACTGTTCTGACAGGTATTTTAAACAATGAAAAACATTGTTAAAGATTACAGAAAAAACCCAGAAGTTGAATGGGTGCTGGGAAGAATCAATAAACACCACCTTTAATGGGAAATTAAGAGTTTCAGTGGAAGGGTGTCTCACCCTCTTACTATTTAGCTTCGTAACTTTACAAACAACATTCCAATCTCTTATGTATATTTTTGTTGAGATTTTTTTGGGAAAAAGAATGCTTGTGGAAATAAAAGAATTAGTCCAAAATATTCTCTACCTTTTAAATAGCTGGCACCTTGACAATTGCTCTTAAGTCATAAGCAGCAAAACAAAAACTCACTGATCCTCACTGCCAGTAATTTTTCAGGAATGTAGCAAGCAAAGCTGAGATAACAACTGGGACACATCTAAAATGCAGTCTTAAAACGATCTTCTTAACATTAAATGCCTTCACATTTTTTCTGGCTGTGGAAAGTGCTAGAGAACTCTTTACAGCTATTTTAAAATATAAGCCTGACGCTGTCAGCTTTAAAGTACTTCTAGATGACAGAAAGCAGCCTTCCTATGTAAAACAGGAATCAACACTTTGTCCTTCTGCTTCTCGGACCCGAGTAGAAGGGAGCTGGGAGAGCGGAGGAGGACATGCAGAAGAACATGGTTTGAAAGCCTGCAAGACCAACACTGCAAAGAGCACACAATACTCGGTGTGCGAAGGCGCAGCGTGACCTCAGCACAACAAAGTTGACTTTGCATAAACATCTTCTATAGGCGACAAAATGTTGATACACTGACGCTAGAGATGTTTAAATAAGCATTTTGCACCAGAGAGCCTTCTCCCAGCTCCCTTCCCCAGTCACTGCTGTTATGTGGCAGACCTGCTTTATACACAATACAAGACTTCAGACAAAGGTTTCTGTGGATTCCTACGAGCATCATCCTTGCAGTTCTACAGCTCCCGAGGCACTCAGCGTTAAGGTCACCGCCGAGTCCTTCACCTGCTTTACAACACCTGGTTAAAGCCCAGGGACCATCTATGCAGCCCTGGGAAACCTCCACCCTGCAGACAGACCCAGCACCCCAGCGAGCACTCCCGTGCTTTTACCAAACTGCATTTTGCTTATTCGTCTCCACAGGCCTCCAGCCTTTTTTCCAGCACGTTTGTCCCTTTTTATATTTTCAAGCTCATCTCCACCTTCAGGGGACCAGGGAACCATATTCTACTACCACCTCCACTGCCTCCCCTTCAGCACGTCTCCTAACAACGCCACGTAGATCCAGATAATCATCTGGGATGAGCACTCCGGGCAGCCCCCGGTGTTCCTGCAGGAATATGTTCTCCTCACACGCCCCAAACCCTCTCCCCCAGCCCGGCTCGCCCCGAGCCCGCTCCCCCCTCACACCGCCCCGCCACCACCAGCACCTCACTTCTCCCTCTCCCAGCTGCCCGCCAGCTCTTTTTGTGTCCCCAGCGTGGCCCGGGGGCCTCCCCCGTCCCCTCAGGGCACGGAGACACCGGGGAGAGCCGCATATTCCAGGCACGTCCCTCTCCCTCAGCGGAGGGGGATGGGAAGAGCAGCAGCCGGAGCGGCACCAGCCGGGGCGTCAAAGCGGAGGGAAAACGGGGACAAGACGGGAACTGAGCGCTGGGAATCCCTCCCCAGCTCCATCCCGGGGCTCCCGAGGGCGAGCAGAAAGCAGAAGAGAGGAAAGGGGCTTCCCCTCAGCGCTGCTCCGGCGGGACGCTGAGGGCGGCATCGCGCTCCCCCCCCACCCCGCGCCGGGGGCGGCCCGGCACCCACCTTGAGAGTGGGGTACTCCTGCACCTTCAGGGTCATTGAGAGCTGGGCGGCCGATTCCTGCACCGCCATCTTGGATCGGGCACCGGCCGCCTTCCCCCCCTCCCCCCCCACACTCTTTTTCTCTCCCTCCCTTTTCCCTCCCGCCCTCCTTCCCAGCGCGTCCCGGCAGGAGCTACCTACGGCGCGCGCGGCATGCCGGGAGACGGCGCGCGCCCCGCCCCAGCCCTCATGGAATCGGGACGAACCAACACCACCCCCTTCTCCCCCCCTTCTCCCGCTCCGCCTTGGTACGCTCCAAGAGGGCGGGGAAAGAGCGATGGGGCGCCGGCCAATGAGCGCCGCCCTTTCTATACGTTTCTCCTCAGAGCTTGAGAAGCCGCGCCTGATTGGGCAAGCCGGCGCCAGGAATGGGGCGGGGCCGCGTGGGCGCGCGGACAAATCGAGCGCGATGACGGCATCGGGGTGGGCGGGACTTCGGAGGTTTATGGGCACTCTCTCCAGCCAGTGGCGACGCAGAGGCGATTCCCCACCGCCCAATCGGGGCTCAGCGGGAGGGGCCTAAAAGTAAATTTTGACGGCGACTTAAAGCGGCCGTTTGAGCGCCCCCCGGGGCGTGCGAGGCGGGGCAGGGCGGGGCCAGGGGGCGGGGCGCGCCTTGACGGGCAGCTCCTCCAACCAACGGCGCCGCGCCTCGCGCTGACGGGCAGGCGGCTCAGCGAATGGGCGGCGGGCGGGGGCGGGGCGACGGGCAGCGCGTGGCGGTGTGTCCATGGCGGGGCGGGGCCGCCCCCCGCGAGTTCCGCGGGGCGGAGGGAGCGAGCGGGACCCGGCGCGGCGGCGGCGGCGGGAAGAGGTTTTTAAGCAGCGGCGGCAGCAGCGCTGAGCGTCCCCCTCTTTTCTTCCGGCTCCCACTTCCCCCCGGGGGCCGGCGCGGAGTTTCCCCCCGGTGAGCGGAGGCGCGGGGCGGGTCCCGCCGCAGCCCCGCGCGGGACGGCGTGCGGGGAGGGCTGGCGGCTGCGTGGGGCTCGTGGTCTCTCCGTGAGCCCCGTGGTGCCTCCACAGGTGCGGGGTTCGGGGCTCCCCTCGCCGCTGTTGAGTTCAGCGGGATTCCCGGCTGGGTTCCCCCCGGGAGCTGCGGGCATCCCGGAGGTTTTGCGTGACCTCCGTGCAGTGAAAAGCACCGGGTTGTTGAGCGGGCGGTGATTCCTCTGCCGGGCGCGCGTGAGTGTTTCCACTGAAATAAAAAGGGATCCTGATCCTGTGGGTTGTTCCTACTCGTGCGTCTGAGGGAATACAGACACTTTTGGAGCATCGGTCCTCTCTGGCAGTTGGTGTAAAAGCTGCTTTTTAGATAACACATCGAGAGCAGCGCGTTGAGGTTCCTCCCTCGCAGGACCCACGCGAAGCTTCTCTGGGCTCCTCAGTGTGAAAAAAAGCACCTGGTCAGACCTTGGAGCACGTCAGGTTTGCAGCATAATTAGCAAAGGGGAAACACACTGTACATGCAGTGATACAAACTTTACTCTGTTGCTGAAGTCCGCGCCAAAAGTTTAGTTCTGTGATGCAGGTGCTTGCCTTGCAGATGCACTTGAAGTGGTGTGCTGCTCTAATCTAAGGCTTTAAAGGCACCCCAAAACCTGTATCCATTAACAATAATCATGTTTGGTGTTTTCTGTTTTTTTTTTTTCTGTCCTTTCTAAACATCGCTGTATTGTTTTTTCTGGTCTAGCAGAAGAATGTTAGAAAAATTTAGCACAAATAATCCAAGGAAGAGTAAAACACGTGTAACTTTCATGGTTTGAAATGAGCAAGCCAGATTGAACAAGTATGATTCTTAAAAACCTTTGGTGACATTAATTCTGATATACGTAGACCCTGTTGCACTGAGAGTATCTGCCCACCACAAAGGGCTGGTTGTAAATGAAAGGAGATGTGTGAAGTCATGTAGCCAAGTGTTAAAATCTAGTCAGCTCTGGACTGCCAACTATTTACTTATGTTTACTCATAGCTGCCCCAGCATTCAGCCTGGTGCTGACCATAATCAGCAAATATATGCCCAAACATAATTTGCCAAGCCCACACCAGGTGCAAAGCCTTTGTTTAAGAAGTGTATTAGTAAAAACATTTGTGTTGGTTACACCTGGAATTAACATTCGTGTCTAGACACGATCCTGGGGCCAGATTCTGCAAGGGGATTTGTGTAAGGAGGATTTTGACTCCACTAAGGTTCTGCACAGGGAATGCTTTACCCTGAGCTTGTCAGGTGGAGGATTGAAAACTTAGATCCATTGTTGCTGTATTTACAAACATAATTATGTGGCATTGTAAAATATTCCTGTTGTTCCTGTCTGTCTTAAATATCCTGTAAGCTAATATTTAGAAGGAAATTTGCTGCTCAATATTCTACATGATTGATGTTGCTGAACTTTGCATACTTTAACTCTTTAGGCCTGTGACATTTATAGGGACTGAAGGAGTGGGACTTGCCACTTAATTTATGAAGTTGTGTATGTATTTGTCCAAAACACTTATTTGCAACAGATTTTGTTTACATGTAATCTCTTAATGGTCCTTTCTAATAACACAGTCGCTAATTTAGTGTAACACAGATAGTCTATGGATGCAGGTTATGTGCTCAGACTGTATCTGTCTTTAAACTGGAGGGTTATTGGTGAAGATTTGTGAGACATCAGTAGCCAAAGTTAAAGGGGTTGCTTAATGGAACAGATGGCCAAGCAACCATCATGTCAGAGAAAACAGCATGTATTCGTGTATTCTTAGTTTAACACAAGAGGGAGCATGTCTAATCTTTAACCTTTAAATATTGCAACTTCAGAGAGGAAGCTTGAAGTGTTGAGT
Organism: Pseudopipra pipra; assembly: GCF_036250125.1. Lineage (NCBI taxonomy): Eukaryota > Metazoa > Chordata > Aves > Passeriformes > Pipridae > Pseudopipra > Pseudopipra pipra. The sequence continues at coordinate 69,168,789 of NC_087552.1, forward strand.
GTCAACTAATTTATATTCAAGGCTCCATGTGCAAATATTGATACAACCTATGCATATTTCTGGCATGTTTTCAACTTTAGGCTGCAACTCTTGATTTATAGTGTAAATCTTGGCATGATAAATGTGGAGATAAGGACTAAGCTAATGATCTTTTGAAGTTGTTAAAATCTGTAGTTTCCTGCTAAATTTAACAAAATAATAATGGTTATTGTTATTACTGAGTATGGTTATTAATATACAGAGGTTGTACTTCATTCTTTAATATTAGGTTAATGCGTCTTCTACTTAACCTACCATACAAAGTTATAAAGCCGAGTCTTAATTCTATTAAATTTAACTTAATTACCAAAACACCTCTGCTTTCAGTGTTCTTATAAATCCTACTGCTTTATTCTTAAACAGGAAGTACAAATTTTAATCTACTAAGAAGGTTTTTATACTGTATCTTTTTTTAGTTTTCCTTGTCCCCAGTGGTATAAAAGGAAGATTTAAAATGAGCTTCCATTTTGTATTTCTTGGCATTGTCCAGTTCAGTCATAATCTGTTGATTTTTGTCCTCATTTAGTGTCTTGTTGATGTGAATTAGCAATTAGTTAAACTTAAGCTGTGTGCACAGAATATTCCAAGCCTTTAGGAGGACCTTATTCATTTGTTTCTAATGGCCTTCTGCTTTGCTCCAGATTGATGGTTGGAGAAGAACATCTATCTACCTTTAAACACTGCATGCAAATTATGTATCTTCCAAAACCATAAACACTCTGCCTGTTATTTGGTGGAGCAGAGCAGAAACTTATGGGCTCTGCTTCCATGTGCTGAATAAAACTCTGTGGATTGAGATTTTACTACACTTTGCTTCTCTTTCGTGTTTGTGGCCATTACAACCCTGGTGCCAGGTGGCAGAATTGGGTATGTGTCACCATCATTCCTTGTTTTCAGAGACAAGATTGGCATAAGCCCCTGATGTGAAGTCCTGTGCTGGATCAGATGGGAGCACAGGTTGTCCCACTGTTCAGAGGACCTCTCAGGTGGATGGTGGTTGTACTATCCATCTTAGAATGGAGAAGTTGGAGCCTTCACTATATTCTTCTGGTGAGTTTGGATGTTTGTGAAATACTTAGGCCCTCACCTTTAATCTGGGCTAATTTTTTCTTCTGCATAGTGGGAGAATTTTTGGTATTTTTTTAACAACTACTGTGCACAGTGTACTTGACAGAGCAAGGTGTTAATATCAAAGCAGCTTGTCTTCAAAACATGCCAGGCAGCTGTCCTTGCAAGGCAGAAATGTGAGATGACCTGTACTAATAGTGCATACCTTCAGATACATGGAATCATGGAATGGTTTGGGTTGGAAGGGACTTCAAAGATCATCCAGTTCCAACTCCCATAGATTATATGAATATTATACGTTCAGTAAGTGTTAGGGCTTTTAGAGGATGTTCTACATCAGTCAAAAGGGGCAAAACTTATGCTTTGGTTTTCTTGCCCAGCAGGCTTAGGCTGCAGCACAGTCTTTTCAATAAAGGTGTATTTTTACTTTAAAAGCAAGTAGTAGCGTGACTATACAGTTTGTGTTTTGTTGCTTTGTGTTTTTTGGTTGGTTTTTTTTCTTCTTTTTTTCTTTTTTTTTCCATTTTTTATTGTAACTTTAAACTTATAACTGACAAGTGTATTAGTGTATCTTGCTTGTGTAAAAAGGCTGGAGAAGTTGGTGCTTTTATTTCTGTATCTGAGAGGAAATTGCCAAGAGTGTAAAAAAACCCAACAAACAAACAAACAAAAGGAAAAGCCCCCACGAACAAAACCCTGCGATTAACAACAGCAGGAGAGATTGCCCTGATGTGCCAGTTTAGAGCATCGTTGTAATGTAGTAAATGCAGATCAAACGCTTAGTTTCCTTATTTTAGCATGATTATAAGGACACTTTCCTTATCCGGGGAAAATTCGGAGGCACTCAGCAATTGGGGTTACAAAGTTACCATAATGGATCAGGGTTAAGACCTCGGTACAGGCTGTGCTGGGTCAGCTGTGGGAGCAATTTCATATCTCGGAGACCAATCTGGTACCTTTTAGACAATATGTGTGTGTAGAAGTTATTTAGAAATTATCCTATATTTGTGCAAACTGGGTTTCAGATGTCAAGGTATTTTTTAAATTGCTTTTATGAAAAAGAGGGGGAGATTCACAGTGTAGATCAAAACCTTGTAAAATCTCATTTAAAAAAAAGATTTGTATTTACATAAAAAAGGCATGTGGGACTTCCTGATAAAGTGCACAGACTCCTGTAACTTTCTGAATGGTCTAAATGGATGATTTAAAATGCAAAGGGAATGGGGCGTTTACCTGAGAGCAATTTTTTGACCGTGAGCAATTTTTTTTATTTTTTTTTTTCCCTTTCTGAGTTACATCCCCCTGAAAATGGGGGGGTTTAGAAAGAAACTGCTGACACAGCCTTGACTACAGAGCAGTGCCCTGCGTGCTGCTGCAATAATTGCCCAGGCAGTGTTTTCCTGCTTCCCTGCCATTGTGCTTCACGTCGCTCTAATTCATTCCATTTTTAACTTTCCCAAAGTTTGGTGCCATCGCGAGCCCCCGGCGTGAGCAGCCGCCGGAGGAGCGGGGCTGGCAGAGTAGCATGGACTTGTTAATCTCAGCCTGATCTTGTCAGCAACAGCAGAGCAGAGGGAGAGAGGGAGAAGAACTCCGGCTGGGGCAGCGCTCCAAAGGTTCGTCTCTGGGTTTTGTGCCTCAATGACGCCTCGGCGGCGCAGCGTGGGGTGTGCGGGGCGTTGCGGGGTTCGCTGGCGGGGCTGGGAGCGCCTTTGGCCGCGTTGTTTGTGTGCCGGGGGGGAGGTTTTTGCCTCGGTGTGCGCGGGGAGAAGCGAGTGGTGTGTGTGGTGGGGGTGTGTGTGTGTGTGTGTGTGTGTGTTACGGCCGGGGAAACGCTGAAGAAGAAGAAACCCTGTTGGTTCTCCATGCAAATGACCGCTTTGGTTGTAACAAAAGCCTTGATGTTGGGCTTGGAAAAATGATCTGACAGTGTAACAACCCCAGGCCACTTTCGCCATGTTTTTGTTTATTCATGTTTCATTCCGTTTTCCGTCGCTATCTCGCAGATGTGTCCAATTTCACTGTTTGGTGCGTTTTGGTTTTTATTTATTTCCTTTTTTTTTTTTTTTTTTTTTAACACCGTCGAGCCTTTTTGGAGTTAGCAAGAAAACATGTGAAAGAATGTTAACAAAACAGAGAGGTGTTGCAGATGTTTATACTTTAGTTCTTGCGTTGCGCCTGGCGATTCTGGCAGGAGGGATTCAGGGCATATGAAGGAACGTAAGAAGCATCTGTTTTACCTACCGAGCCTGTAATTTCGAAATGTGCCCATTGTAACTTGAATATTTACATAAACAGACGAAGTGAGCACCTTCCCGGTGCAGTGTGGCAGGCTGAGATCTCATTTCTTTGCTACTGTTTCTGAAAGGGAAAAAAAAAAAAAAAAAGAGCAAGGAAAGGAATATCTGTGACACAGCATGTATGCTCCTACATAAACTCCTGCCATCTCGGAGTGCCTTTAAATATTTGAACAGCTTCTGCTAAGTCAAATAAAATTGGTTACCATGAGAAACAAAAAAGTCTAATAGAATAGTTGGGCACACTAATAAAGATCTGAATGTATAATTGTTTCAGAATCATTCAAGGAATTGAATTAGACAGAAAACCTTTTCAGTAACAGTCGTAGTAACACATTTAAACATTTTACCTTCTGAGATCCTGGAAAACAACACATACAGTGCAGAAACAGCAGAGGTGGATGGTGTGTTATCTTATGGTCGCATAAACTGAAACGTGATTGTCTACTAATGACACTAAAATCAGTCTGGTTTTAGGATTTTATGCTTGATGAAGGCATCGAGGCATACACAAATAAAACCTGGAATCTTAAAGGACAATGATTCAATGTCCGCAGCCAGTGGTTAAATCAGATGTGGTAACTATGGTGAGAGGTAAAGTTACTTAGCTCCTCGCAGACCATGCATATGTGGATTTCCTCTCGTATAATGGAGATTAAGGAGAAAAGGATTAGAAAATCTAAAGAGAAATTTTGAGCAGGAGACCTGTAGCCTTGCTCTGGGAATTAACACTGAGGAGGCTTTTAGAACAGAGGCGGAGTGGAAGTAAACACTCTCTTGTAATATATATTGATGATAATTCTAGAAAGGAGTCTTTCTGGTTGGGAATATCAACAGCAGCTCATGCATACAGGAACAAAATCAATCCTCTCCATATTAAAATAATCCTCCTACTCTAACAAAACAAAAGCAGAACCCAGAATAGATTTTTACATTACCAAGTAACAGCTTAAAATCAGGTAAATTCTGCTATTCTGAATGAATGAATTTTAGGTTCTTGCAGAATGAAGCAATATTGATTTATTTGGATTGCATCACATTCCTGTTTCTAAGCATGTGTATGATATGTATTTAGGATTTTTTTTTTTTAATGTCAAAAATGGTGGTCATATGAAGTAGGAAATAAAATCAGAGCTTAGTGTTCTGGGTGGTAAATACTGGGGGAGTTTGGATTGCAGCCAGAGAGACTTGGACCACATTTCTGATTTTCCTTGAGTTGAGAGGGTTCAGTGCTACTCTGAGCTTTTCAGGGAAGAACTTCAGATTATGCTGATCAGCTCAGAGGGATATGAGAAGAATTGTCATGTTTGCACAAAAACTGTGTTTTGAGAGAGCCACCAGAGATACTAGTTAGTAATTAGGCTATTTGAATGCTTAGGAAACAGAAAGGAGAAAGGTCAGATTTAATTTTCAGCACAGAGGGATCATTTCCCTGTAATAGTGAAAAGTACTTTCACTATGATAGTGAAGAGACATTTGGGGGACATGAGGTATGTTCAGCTTTCTAGTAGTAGTTGTTAAAATGTTTTGTGGTTTTGGCAATGCATTAGAAACATCCTTAGTAAAATATTTTAAAGTTTTGAGTTTCTCTTCTTCCCTGCCCTAGGGAGTGGTTGGAAAACACTTGTTTTCTGAGAAGTCTGCGAGGGAACTAATAGTTCAGCACAGTCGAGACACGTGGTGTTGCGAGTTTTAAGGTGTTCGTGCATTTGCTAGGAAACACTTTGAGCTTTCTATGGATCATAATCCCACACTTCCCTTTGCCAAGTGCTCTAAGAGGGTATTATCAGATACCTGTTCCAGAGGCTGAATCCACTATTACTGTGCAACAGTGCGGGTTAAACCTGTGAATGGAACGTACACTTTTGGACTTAAGGTGAAATGATAAATAATAGACCCAACAGCAATGTAATTCACAGTTGTTACAAATTGTTTTCACAACAGAAATGATCAACACATTTTATTGATTTTTGGTTTTAAGTTGTCATTTCTTGAAAAGTATTAAAAGCTCACTAGTTGTATTCTGCACTAATAAGATGGAAGAGGAGGAAAAGGAATTCAATTGCTGCTGTTAGTGGACAATGTTTTGCTTTTTTACTATTGTTGGAGTTGACTTTTGTATGGAATGGTACATTACTATTGCATTAATAATGGATTATTATTTTGGATGAAAATTTTTATTTATATAAAGATTGCTATTTTAGATTGAAGCATAAAGCTCCCGTATTTAGAGCAAGTGACAATTCATTTCCTTGTTCAAATGTATTTTGAAATTGTTTTATTGTCCTACTTTATTGGGATGTACTATTTAAGAGATACTGTACAACCTGATGGATAGGAATAGTGGAGTTGGAAAAAACACTGTTTTTCTTGCTTTGCTGTTGGATTAGGGCAAGTCAATTCACCTTTCTGTTTTTGTTTTCCATCTATGAAACAGGTGTAATGGTAATATCTTTTTAAAGTACTTCAGTATCTACTGATGAAATTTTGAGACAAGCAGTGTTCTCTTACAGCAGCACACAGGGTGGATACTCACATAATATTTACATCAAAAGTCCTAAAGCATTAAAAAAATTCAAGTACTATTGATTTGATAATAAAATGTTTCCAGAAACAAATACCAGAATTAGTGCTGGTGAGGTATTTTCAGATGGTTGTGACTAATTTAGGAGTTTTTTAGAGTAGCTGTATAGGAATATCAGCTGGCTGGTTAATACATTGATATTGAGTATTGACAGATTATCAGTGTCTGGTTTAAAATTTTGAACAAAAGATGGGCCTTTGTAGAGTTATTCAACTGCTCTGTTGGGATTCAGTCAGAAGTGTAGTTTTAGCAGCATCTTAGGATGTTGGAAAAAAAGACAGCAACCAACCCTCCATTTCCCCAGTGAGACTATTTGTATTAATATTAATATTGGAGAACCTCTGGCCTTCTCGATTAAATTTGTAGATTGCAAACCCAAGACATGCAAGATTGAGAATTTCACTGCAAACAGTGTTTGTGCTCGCCCTCCAACAGCTGAATGATTTCACTGGGTCTGCTGAAATGAATAAGGGTTTCCAGGATTAAAGTTTATGCTTTTTATCTTGTTCCTTTTGTGCATGGTCACGGAAATTCCCCAGTGCCATGTGGAGTTTGAAGTGTTCTCAGGTATTTGGGAGATGATTCTTGCTCCATTTGCACATTGTATGAAGTTATGTAAACTGGTTTCAGGTGCAGAGCAGAGTAGATGGGACAGCTTAATGCTGAAAAAGTGTGAGACAGTTTAAAAAGAATGAGCTGTACAGGTTATTAATCACAGGCCACAATAAGGCCTATCATTTATGTCTTGCCAAGGACTGATCAATTTAATTAATTGCCAGAGAAGAGCAGTTAAATAATGAATTTGATAAAAAAATTTAGGAAATCATAGTTCGAAGTACAAATTGTACCTTAGGTTTCCACAGTTTCCTTCATATGTTACCCTGCTTCAGTTATCTACCCTTATCTTTATCTTTGTAGACAGCAGAGTCAGTGTTTTGTTACTGAAAATGGCCATTTGCTGTTTTTTTGTTTGTTTGTTTGTTTGTGTTTTTTTTTTTTTTTTTTTTAATGTAGTTGAAACAGCCCCAAACACTTTGGAAAATATACTTTTATTATGCTGTTCAAAGAACATGATTTTATTCTAAGAAACCCTCTATAATCTTAAAAACGAATTTCTCCAACAGTTTTCAATTTGACAGGAATATTTTTCTTCATCTGGAGAACAAGCCAATATGGCTAAGTTTGTAAAATTTGTTTATACAATGGTATTTTCTGTCTACACAGTGCCTGGAATATGTCTTAGCACATAAATAATGGAATAAATAGAAGTTTTTGTATCCAAACAGCTTCTGTTTATATTTCTCAGTTGGAAGTGTGTGTGTGGAGAAGGGTTCTTTTAGCTTTGAGAAACTGAGTGTATGCTCTGTCTAGTAAATTATGTCATTTGTTATCTTAGTAGATCTTAGAGCATCAGCTACATGACAGTTTCCCTTTAGAACAGTAAAGATTAGGTGGTGGTTCTGTGGAAATCATTCCAATTTACACTGTGTTGGTCAGGTATTTCTCTACCTTTCTCAGATGACTGTGCTTGGGTTTTGTAGAGGCAAGTTAACCAGTGGGAATGTTGTGATCTGGTAATGACTGTGAGAACTGGAATATCTTCCCTGTGTCTTACAAGGAAATAATGACTGTTTGAAAGCTTTTGCATGCCCTTTTATGTAGGTCTTTCATAATTTCTCTGCTTTCCTTCCTGATATATCTCCAGAAAGAGAAGGGCATGACATTTGCTTATATCTCCTCTTAAACTGGAAAATGTATGTCTGTCTTTTTTGGTGCTGGATTTATGCTGCACTGTGACAGACAAGTAGAGATAGAAGTTGATATTTAAAGAATATATTATTCTAAGTATTTATAAGCATAGTTTGGTTTTTTGTTTGGTTTGTTTTGTTTTTTTTTTCTTTAACATCTCTTCTTTCATCCTTCATCTCTGCAGTGAGGGAGTGATATCAGGGAGTGACAGACATTCTGACTCTTCCATATAAGTGATGTGAATTAGATCTAATGCAGTTATTATATCATTCCTCAGGTCCTCTGGTACAAATAGATACAAAACCCGAAGTCTGTGCTGTCCTTCAGTGTGAGTTGAGAGGTGACCAATGGAGTTCAGACTGTGAGAAACAGGCACAGAGATCTGTTACACTCACATTATTGTGCACAGGTTGATGTGTTTCCTCAAATGCTGGCACAGAAATGACAGAGAAGATCCTGTTTACTTTTAAGGTCAAAGTATCTGGGAAAGATTCTCTGGAGAAACAATTGCCATTTCCCATTCTACTCAATAACTGTGGGAGAGGAAATGGATTTTGCAGATTTGTACCTCCTGGGAAGTCAGCTTGAAGAAAGTAAAGATTGTGGTAGAGTCATTGCAACATAAAAGTTAAGCAGATAAAATCCCTTAATCTATTTAAGATACACTGTATTACTTTCAGCCCTACCTTGTTACACTGGTGAAGATGTCAAAAACAAGGCGTGTTCATCCCTCTTGGAGCAATTAAAAATTTAACTTTTCCGATCCTGACGTGACCATATCAAAATAAACACAGTTGCATCCTGGCTGTGTATCAAGGTTTCTGAACCTTATTAATACTTACTTTGAATAAAACTTAATTAAAACTAGGTCAATTTACTTTTAATTAAACATCTCTGCCCATCTAATTAAGGGAGAACTTAACCCGTGGAAGTGCTTAAAGTTTGTACAGGAAGGATTGCCTGTTCCTGCTGTGGCTGGGGGAAGCAGTATAAACCTAGAGAGGACAAGAAGTCAGGAGTAGAGTGCACAAGTTGAAGGAATAGATAGTTTCAAGTTTCTAATTAGCATTGCACAGCAAAATTAGTAGATGCATAGATAAGTGTGACAGATATTTTGAGCAGTTTTTAATGTCATTCTAAGTTTTGGATACCTGCATTTGATTTTAAGCTGTTTTGTTCTGTATTTGACTACATCTTTACCTCTGTTCTGCATTATTTGTTTCCAGGTTTGTGGTTGATTGGTACTGTTTTGCCTGGCAATAATGTGTCCTAAATGCATATATATAGAATTTTCTGATTTAGAGCCCGTTGGTGGTATCTTTGCCTAATAATCACAAGATTTTCAGAAATGCCAGTAAGATTTTCTGTTCCTTTGGATGTGTTTCTAGATGGAGCGATGACTGAATTAGTTGAGGAAAAGCACAACAGTCTAGTCTTGAGGTGCTTTGTAGATTGTGATTGTCCAGATCCATCTTGGGAGAAAGGGACAGTCTGTTAGCAAGCCTGAGGATTTAAGCAGGTGTTTTCTGGGTCTACAGGATAAAATGCTAAACTGACCCTTCTCCTGACATATGAGCAGCATATTCTACTGAGAATTATGAGTACAGTCTTGAAAGTTCCTCAGTGTGTTTATGTTTGTTTCTGCCTCAATAAACAACTCTTTGCCAGCTCTTTTCTATCCCGGTGCTTTGATTTTGTTGGCATTTTTCCATCTGCATAATATTGATGAGTCAGAGTATTGTCAGCTGGAGTTCCTCAAATTGTATCAAAGGGCAGAGAGTACAAAATATTGTCTAGTGTTTTGGGAAGAGACAATGGCATTCTGACACTTGGAAGGTAAGGCCGAAATGTGCTCTGCATTTCTGATGTATGTTTTGGGAGGAATGTCCTCGGTTGCACTGGTGTCATTTTTGGGAAGCCACTTCTCTGGGTGACAACCATTTCCATAATATTTACTGTGAATTTTTACCATGTCATAATTAAAAATAAATGTTTAAGAAGTGATCTGGACATGGAAAAGTAAGTTGTTCAATATCCAGTGTCAATTTTTCAACTCTTCCTTAGAGCACCTCTCCTTCATGATACGTTTAATAGCTTTGTGCTATAAAAAGTGAAAGGTTTTGTGTAGAGTCTCATCTGTGATTTTCAGACTGGGAGAACTTTGTATCCTGAAAGGTGTTGTCTTAATTTCATCATTTGGCTTTAAACTTGTAATTAATAAAACTTCATATCAGTTACCATCCATGAGTTGGACTTCAGTGATCCTTGGGGTGTCTCTTCCAACTCAGGATGTTCTGTGATCTTTCTTACCACCAAGGGTCACAGGGAGCTTTTTTTAGAGGTGCAAACAGTAATTTCTAGGAGTGTGCCCACTGTAGTTTCAGCATTCTTTCCTAAATTCCTAATTGGCATAAAATTGGTCATAGTTTGCAGTGACCACATTTGTATAGTTCTGGAAGAAGTCATTGTGTGTCTGTGTTGAAGCCCACGAAGCCCATGTGCACCTGAAGTTGATCTGAAGACTTTTTATGAGCCAGCAGTTATTTATTGTAGCTATAGAAAGTCTTTTATGTTAGGAGGCTGTTACCCAATGCTAATTAAAAATGACAGTCACTATTGTTGCAAATAGTAACCATTGACTATGCAGTAAAAACATCTGAAGCAGCCTATTAACTGCAAAGTGGCTAAAAATATGCAGTGCAGATATTAATTTGTCTCATCATCCTGAGAAGGTGGCCTATCCAGTGTAAAAACCTATCCAGTGATGTGTTTTTCTCTTAAATTAGCTTTTTTTTTGCAGTTTTGCATATGTTTCAGAGCCTTGGAATGGAAGTTATGATGTAAACAACAGGTATTATAAGGATCAGATAATTATAATATGATTTTTTAAAGAGGTATTTCTAAAGTTTTAGCTTTGACTTGTTGCATTTTGATAGCAAAAAATGCTATGTATTTCATCAGCTTGAGATTGCAGTAAAATTTTAATTTAGAAATAGTGCTATGCCCAGCTACTTGTCAAAATAATCCAGTTTTTCTTTGTACTAGTGGCTGTACTAGTTTCACTGCCATGAAAGTTTTACACAGTTTGCAGCCCGATTCAGTATTTTTTCAAATTGGTTTTCACATTGATGTCAAGATTGACAATAAAAATGAGTCTCATAAAAAGTGTAGGGTAAGGCGGTTGATTGTAATTTAGCCTTTAATTTTTTGAAATAGTTCAGCGTTTGGATACATACCTCTGGATAGGACAGTTAACTCGAGATTAAATTAAAACTAAATTCAGTTTAAATTTTAAGTGAAATAAAATATTGGCGCATTAACTCACTATACAGTAACAAAGAAATTGTCTTTTATTATGTGTATGCTAATTCTTTAAGGAAGTATATACTTCTTTCATCAAACTGTTATGAGTAATGGAACTGATATATGTAAAAAATGAGTAGTATGTGGGGTTTTAACAAATAAGTGATGTATCAAAGAAGGTGTTTTCCAGCAATATTTTCTTGTCAAATGGGTTTATCTCTTAAGCTTTATGGGTGCAGTGTGTCAGCAGAATAAACAAACATCCTGCCACTCTTTAGTTATGCTACCAAATAAATAACATTACATTCAACCAAAAGTATTTTGCATTGTCCAAGACAAACATCCATGGGAATTGGCAGCCCCATGTCCCAGAGATCACTTTGTGATGAAGGTTCCCCTCTTCAGCACTGACTCTTGAGTAGTTAGGAAGGTTGTGCTGAGTAAACATCAGGGGAAATTTCTGCTGCAGTTCTCGTGTGGGAAAAGAATTTGTCATGTTGCCAATTGCAAAACTCAGATCCAACAAGAATCTGGAATTTGAATTGACAGACCAAAAGCTTCCATTGTTTGAGTTTTCAGAGATCCTGGTACAATCCAAGAAAGGGTCTTGGAAGTTTTCTGTTTTCAGAAATGTGTGGTAAAATCCTGTGTGAGATTAGTCTATCCAGAATGTATATTTAGCCTGGTTATAGTGCCTTATTAAACCTAGTTATAGACCAGTTTTCTATTGGACACTAAATCAGTATGGGGAGGGGGAAGCATATCCTGAAGAATCTGTCAGAGCATGAAGCAGGAAACAAAAGATGGATTCACACAAGCAGTAGTTGAGTAACTGTGACAGTGAACAGAAAGTTCTCTGCAAACCTGATGTGTGGTAGAGATGAACTGCAGTGACACTTGCTTGAAGTGCTGTAAACATGCAGTGGGTGTGCTGAGCTGGTGGTACTGAGAGGCTTTCATGGGCTCTGAGGGACTAAGAGACTGCAGGAAAAATGATGACATATTAGTGTCAAAAACATCTACCTCTCTTTTGTCATATTGATAAGAAAGAAGGTTCAGACTTATCAATGTCTGTACCCTGTAGAGGCTCAGAGTGGAAACTGCAATGGATTTTTCTTTTGCTCCTTCAGAGCATAAAGTGTCCTATAGCAAGTTCTGTAGTCACCTGATGGTCTCTGTGATCCTTCCTCTTCTTTAGGGAAAACATCTGACATCTTTCCACCAACTGATTGTAGTGCTAAAACTCTAAACTTTATAGTGTTCATCTCCTTCCTTGCATGTGGTGTGGGGGCGGGTTGCTTGCTAAGACCTAATACCTATTGAAGCAGAGCAGAAAATTCTCTGAAATACAATTATGCGTTCAAATAGCAAGAGTTGGTGCAACGTACATCCTCTTCAGCGAGAAGCCTTCCCTGGTCATTCTTTGCATTGCTTTTCCCTTGTTAATGATGGTTCTTGGATATCTTGTAAGTCCCTTACCTGGGGAGGATATGACAGAGTCACTTAGATTACAGTGCAAGAGGGGGTGTGAAATCACTGCCTTATTTCTGTGGTCACTGTCTGTCAATGTAGGGATGATTCCATGTTACTGTTCTTTTTGACTGGGGATTTGCTATTGCAAGATTTGAAATAAACTACTAATCATTTGTATTTGCTTGTTTTTGCTTTCCAGACTCAAGGTATTGTATTTCACAGAGTATTGTATTTCTAAATACAGAATGACTTCATGAGGTAGGCTGTTTGGAGATGAATGTGTTATAAGGTCAATAATATAATAAAATGTTTTGGACACAGTCATGCTTAATATGAGATGTTTATATCAGGTGTTTCACAATTAGGTGTTAAAGAAAAAATTTGGTGTTGACCCAAAGTTGTTGTTTTTTTTTTAATACTCTTAATTTGGAGTTGGGGGAGGATGTGAGGGGAGAGGTGATAGAAGGAAGACTGATCTCAGTCATCTCTGTGAACCCTATAATACACTTCACATGTAAAAGCAGAAAGACCAAAAGAGGAATGCTGTCTGTTTTCAGTTCTCTGTGTTTCATAAGTATGGCACCTGCAGCGTGAGCCCCTGCATCCATGGGAGTGGGGTTAAGAATTATGGCGTGATAATCATATTATTAAGCAATGTAACTTTTTGTTTTAAGTATTTGAGTGAGTTTAGGAGGAAGAGGAATGGAATTTGTTCCCTCCTCCACCTGCTTTTGGGGGATAAGGTTCATACTTGATTTTATAACATTGAACAAATGAAACCATTACATTTAGTTCTAATTCTAGATCATTTTTAGGAAGGTTGTTGGTTGTGGGGATGCACTTTAGGCAAATATATGCTTCTGTGAGGAAGAATGCTTTTTTGATGAGGATTTGATGCTGGAAATTATTAGATTCTTTTTTGGTCATTGAAAAAAACCCAGATGAACCCTCAGATGTTCCAAAAGTTTGTGTTAAAACAACAGTCTGATATCTCAGGGTGTGGATCTCCTGGCTGAAGTGGTTGGTGCTTTCATGAGGTATAGATCTCTGTATTTCAAGACAGCAGAAAGAAAATGTGTGATCTAAAGATGACATAGAAGTATTTTTGCTCTAGATTCAACTTGTCATATAAAACTATTGTTGTATCTGATGCCAATCAAGTCATAGGTTAACGTGATAGTCACATTTATCCAGTGTTAACAACCTTCTGATGGTTTTGTGTGGTTTTAATGGATTTGGGTTGTGGTTGATGAGCTCCAAAGATGATGTAGACCTGAAAGGTAAGGCAATAACCACCACCTCTGTCTTACATCTTAGTCAGCTTTACAGCACAGCAAAACCTTGCCAAGCAATATAAAACATTGCTAACATAAAACCTATCACTGGTGCTGTAGTGGCTTGTTCCTCCTGGAGCTGAATAGTGTTTCTTTCTTGTACTTCTGTTGGAATCAGTAGGGGATAATCTTGGTGATCTAGAAACGTGGTGTTGTGAGTCATGGTATGGCCCAGTGATCACTAGGACAAAATTAAGATAATGCCTTTAGGATTCCTTTGTATTCCTTTCCAGTTTAAGTGTACTAGATTTTTTGTTTGTCTGTTTTTAAAGAACCAGAAATAACTTGTGTGCTTGGCATTCTGAAATTGCCTGTTAGTGTCCAAAAATATAAGGCTGATTATTGGTGAGAAATCAACTGAGGTGTTCAAACAAGTTGTTTTTAATAAAAGTCTGGCTGACAAAGCCCTTTTCTGACCTAGAACAGGCAATAATTAGACTTGTTATTTAGAGGCCAAATTTTCAGCATTGATGATCTAAGGCTTGGACATTATCTACCAAAAAAAAATATTCACTTTTGCTTTAAAGAAACTTAGTAATTTTGTTTATTTCTGTATGATGGATTGCTGGAAGAATTATCTTGGAAAAAATAAACAGCTGCTTTCAGCTTTTATTTGGGTTGGGTGTTTTTGTAATATAGGATGTTTAATGTTGAGACAGAAGTGAATCTGTAATTAAAGAAATGCCTTTTTGTGAAGGGACATGGAGTGATGTGGCCAGTGAGAGGGACATGTGGGCTGCACACCTGGAGCAGTGCAGGTGGTTGGACACTGGTGCCAAACTGTTCATAGGTATTTGTTTTCCATCAATATGAGAACTTCAGGAAAAGGGAAGCTGAGCAATCCAAGTAAGAGGGTATTTGCCAGTGTGATACTTATATGAGAAAAAACATTTGGCTCATGATTGTATCAGAGAAAGTTGCTGTAAAATTGTGATATCTTACTTCACCTGTGATGATACTGATGTTAACTAAAACGTTGAGACCAAAGAAACCCTTTAATTTCTCACATTCAGCTTTTAAAAATGAATATTTGGTGTGGGGCTGTTCTAGGGTTCTTTAAAGATTTTATTTTTTATTTCATGGTGCTCCATTTTACTCCAGATTTCATAGGAAGATAAAAAATTCTATTAAAATGTGTTAAATTTTAAATTAAATTACATTAAATTGTCACACAGACCTAAGTCTTGGAAAACCTGACTTGGAATGAGGAATAAAAGAACTAATTGGAGTTTAATCTGAAGAGAAGGTTACTAAGGGTTGATATAACAGCTTTAAGTGTGCAAGAAGTATTTGTAGAGGCAGGGGGGAGAGTACAAGAAATAATGAACTTGGATCAAAACAAGAGAGAGTCAAGCAGGTTGAACTTTGTTACCATCAAACCAGCAGATTTGTGGTTTTTTTAAAGCATAATGATGCAGAAGCTCCAGGATCTGCTGCCTGGAAATCCTACACAGTCTGTTACCTGAGACCTTAAGCTCCTGTTTAAACAACTTCTGTGGGGAATGAGAGAAGTACAGATAAGCTGGGCTTGGGAAAGGAGTGGCCCAGGTGACCTTTTGAGCTTTCCCTTCCAGTTACTTTTTCTATGAACTGAAGAATATAAGAATAGAACAGAACCACTATGAAAAGTTTCACTACCTCTGAGTGGTTTTTTTTTTCCTTTTCTCTTTTTTATTGTGGTTTTTATTGACAGGATATAATTTTAAGCCAACATGTTTAGTTTGTTTGGCACTTACATTCTTGGGACAGTCTCCTATTGGCAATAACTACCATATTTAACTGCTTTCCAGTGTGAAGCTGTAAGTGCTATATACGTGCTATCAGTTTGTTGAGATTCAAGTTGTCCGTTTGGAAGTGTTCTTTAATACTTCCTAAGGCATGCAAGGACACTGTGCAGTTGTTTGGGGACACCAGTCAATGAGTTGCTGTGATTTCTGTTTTGGTTCAGAGTGTGCCAGTTTTTCCTATCCTGCAATTTGGCTTTAAAGACGTAGGATGCAGCTCTGGAGCGTTTTCATCCCGTGGGATTTTTTTTTATCTGGTGTGGCCTGTTATTTTATGAACTCTAAGTGCATTTGTGTAAATGCTTATTCAGCCCTCATGAGTTTATTCATGACTATATTGCTAAAGCATTTGGGAGTTCATTATGTCCATACTTCCACATGAATTAAGTTGTTTTCTCAGAAAGCGGAGCTTTTAAAGAGTTTTCCTCCCAAAGCTGTTGGCATACTGTTGTGTTAGTGTCCAATTGTTACGTGGGCAATGAAAGCTCAGATTTTTGCATACCTTCTCCTTCTGCCCATGCACTGAATCCCTGGGGGAGGTGGGCAGGAATTCGGCTGTTTGTCTGCTTCTGGAGTCCCCCTTTCTCCCCTTCTACCCTGCCAAAGATGAGAGATTTAATGAGAAAATCTTACTGTCCTCTCAGCACAGTCTTAGTCACACACAGTAATCTGAATGAGCCTCCTGAGGACAATGACTGTATTTACTGTTCCACCTGAAACTTGTGCTCAAAAATTTGATGATTAGATTTATCTGTTTGTCCATAAGGACAATTCTGTCTACAGTATTAGGGCTGATGCATTTATTTATTTATTTATTTATTTTATTTTTTGTTGTTTCATGGTATGTCTGGTCAGATGAACCTGAAGTTATGCTGGAGAAACAGTAACTTGTCTTTGATTTGTCATGGCCTGAGTGAGTGTTTTGTGAGGTTTAATTAAGCTGGATCTTGAGAGGCCCACCTGCAGAAATAGTCTGATGAAATTGGTCAAATTAATTTTTAATTAAAGCACACACCCACTAATGACTGTATTTTTATATTTAAGGTTTTATCTACTGCAAATTTGTATTCAAAGGGCCTTCATTTTTTTTTTTTTTATTTTACAGCTGATTTGCTTCAAAAGTGTCTGGATAGAAATGCATTCCATTGCTATTTTAAGAAAAAAATCAAACTTTTGATGTGGAAATACTTAAATGTTGTTAGACTGTGCAATTTGAACTGTTCATTAATCCAAAGGTTTAATAAGACTATTTCCCAGACTCTTTTCAATGGCTGATTGGCAGCTAAATTCTTAAGCTTTACCATAGGAATTAATTTTTTTTTTTGTGTGCTTTCAAACCTGGTTCTTTTTGTCTGTCTCTTTCTCAGGGTCAAATTCTTGAAAACTTCCTTTTGGATGATTTGAGAAATTGTCTGCTTTCTGTTGCTGATCTAGCCCGTGGAAGCATGGCAGTATTTCATGTGGTTCTGAAATCAAAAGCAAGGCTGTGTGGAATGTGTACTATGTTAGTATGGCAAGGACTGGGATTCGTTTGGTTGGTCCTAAATTAAAACTGTTCTATGCCCACAGAAGCTTCTAAGATCTCTTTTTTCCCCCTCCTCTTACTTAGAAATTTCTGTAGAAGAGAGTGAGTTTCTGGATACCAAAACAGGTGGAACCACTTAGTCAAGAAATCTTAAAGATAAATCACTAGAATATCTGGTGTCTTCCCCTGGAATCATGTGGGTGTTCCTGGCAGTCTGGCCAAGTTCAGAAGTGAATCTGGGCTTTTAATCTTGTGTTCTGTTGGGGGCCAGTGTGTCCTGTTATCTCGCTCATTATTACAGACTATTCTCCAGATCGATCTGAGTGGCACTGTTGCTTGAAAATAGAGTTTCCCATTAAGTCCACTACACTCTATTCCTTTCTGGCCTGTTCCAGACAATGTCTCTGTATTGTAGTAGTAAATTTGTGATATTATTAACATGAATTAGAAAAAAACCCCATGTAAATAATACACAAAAAAATTATATGCAGAAACTCTTTTGCTACTTTTGAAGCAGTTTGACGTGCAACAAATCACGTGAGGCTATCAGAAGGATTTCTGAAAATCTGCCCTGTAGAAAGGATTGATATTAATGTTAACCAACATAATATGTAGCTGGTGTTACTTTGTTGTTCACTTTGCTTTTTTTTGTTATTTGTTATGCTGCAGTTGAACCTCTTCAGTATATTAAAAATTAACCAAGAATATATATGCAGAACATAAATCTTAAATTATAGCTTATATGGTTTCAGTCCTATTCTGGAGAAGTTGGAAAAGAATTTGCAGACTGTTTTGTAAATGTGCTTGCATATTGTAATTTAAAATAATGACTATCTCATTGTGTTCCTAGCGTTACTCATAAATTTACTTTCCTTGTTTTTCATTCTCGGTGTATACATTGCTACAGGGAGATTGCAGGACCAACTATGCTGAGTCTCAGGAAAGTTTATTAAGTTTTCCTTTCTGCGGTTAAAATTTGTCTAATTCCCAAGTGCTTTAAATTCAAGTTCGAAAATACATTTTAATGAATATATTTTCCTTTTTTTGAATAAATTAAGAGTGCTTTAAATAGTGTACCAGAGCCTTTTGTAGTTTAAGTATTTGTAGTATGTAAGTATTTTACACTACGAAGCCTTAAGAACTAGTAGTTTTTAAAGAGGAGGGGAAAGGATGAATCATTTGTTTTGAACTTCTCTCTCACCCTGACATATCTAGAAGGGTGACACTTTTATTGTGAGGATTATGCATTTTTTGCTAAAAAAGGAATTTAGAAAATAAAACTCAATTATTTGAAAATGTCTGTCAAGCATTTTTGTTCTTTTGTTAGTCTTCTGGGAACTGGAATTGTAGAAGCTCTGAAGAACAAGATTTGATCTTTGATTGGAGGATGATTAGAGTCAGCTCAGCACAACTAGGATGGAGATGTTAAATAAACCAACTTGTGAATCTTTGCAATACACTTGCTGCTTTCTGGAAGTACCTGAAGTATATGAAAAGCACTTGGATGTTGAGGTCTGTAAAGGCTGGCTGACAAGTTGTGCATTCCAGTATTTGCAATACTTATGTTACTATTTGATTGCTTGTTATTTTAATTACAGCCAGTAAAGTGACAACAAACTGCAAAAAATTACACAGACTTGAATACTGTTTATTGATTGCCAGACATGAGCACAGGAGCTGATCTGATTTACCACACCAAAGGTGGAACAAAGGGATGGAAACAGCAGAATAGAATTCTCTCCAGTATTTCAAACAAACATCTTTTGTTTGTAATACAGCTCAGTCAGGGATTTTGCTGTTAAACAAGTAAATGAAAAAGGCTCAATTTGATTTAAAAAGAAGTTTTGCAATTTGCTCATTAATGTCACTGTAATATTGTTGGAACACACAGTTATTGACTAGCAAATCCATCAAATGTATCAGCCAAGTGTTAATTTTATACTAGTGTGGGATGTTGCAAATAAAAAAATAGAAGGGAAATAAAGGCAACTGAAAAATTGGCATTAAAATGAAATTGCATGCAGAATTAGAAATATCGCTGATATGATTTTTTTCAAGAATTCCATGGAGAAAGTTTTTCTCCATCTCAAAAAGGGGTAAGAACAAAGTGTTATCTGCAACTGAGGAACATTTGAAGAAGGTCAGTTGTTCAGACTTTCCAATGCTTGTTAGAAATTTGGGATGATTGCACTTGGAATTGTATCTGGTTATTAATTTATTGGAATTTGCCCCAAGTATTTGATCAAAACATGAGAAAAGAATCACTGCATGCAAATACAAACCTCAAAAAGCTGCTTAAAGGGGTTCTGGGTATCAACCTGTAGTCCATTGAAATGACATTGCTGTCAGAATAAGAACAGAGGAGTTGAAAAGGAAAATAATGTTTGGACTATTGAATCTTTCAGTTCCTTAACCCTTCCCATTCCCAATAAGAAGGTCACGTGTTGAATCAGGACCAGGGTAAATGAAATAGATGGTGGCAGGACTAATGCAATGCTGTTCTGATGTGTTGTATGTGAAAATGCAATCTCATGTTCCTTCCTCCCTTATCCTCCACTGAAGTCTAATTCCTCTTGGTTGTATAAACCTTACTAATGATGCAAACTGTGCATAAAAGGTCATTGGGATTTTTGTGGTATTTTGGTTGGTTTTTCTTTAAAAAACCCACAAACATTTCAGCATTGTGTTGCACCGTTCATTCCTGTGAACAGTTGCATCAGCATAGCTGGGAGTATTTATGGAGTGAAGCCCTAAGGCCTGGTCTTGTTGCCCAGAGACAATTTATATGTTTGTTTTGTAGTCCCTGTCCATTGTTGTCACTGTCCATGTGGCAGAGCTGCTATGGCAAAAATGAAACTTTTCACTATCAGTAATATTCTATGTGACAGAATTTTTATTTCTTCAATTTAAAAAAGGGTGCTGGAGGGCTCAGTGAATGCACAGTGAATATTAAAATAAGTTAAGAGGTTTCCAGAGTAAAAACCTCAGAATCTGGTAAATGGGTATGCTGTTCCTATGATGACATCTTTTATTATGTATCCCTATATCCTGTTGTAAACAGGTTTTGTGCCAGAAGTGTCATTTCTTGTTTGTGCTTGATTTCTGTGCAGGCTATTTGTGAGAGTCCAGCAGTTTGTTGTGTAGAAGGGTCAGTGCAAAACTATGGTAGGAGAAGTTATTGCTTATGAGCTCTTTTACCTTGTGTTACAAAAACTGGAATGCAAATGGTTTTCTTTTCCTGCATAGATCTGTTCCCTAGGAGTGCAGCAATGGTGGGTATCAATTGAAATCAGAAAATCTGTTTCCTGGGGATACGAGATGGATTTTTCTTCCTTTTCCTGATGCACTGTTAAAAAGGTTTGTGGTGGCTGGTTTTTTCCCCTGCAGTAGTTGCCAGCTTTGGCAACCTGTTCTTGAGCCAGTCTGAATTTCAAACAAGCCACTCATTCAGCTGGGCACAACGTGTGACCTGATCCAACAGACAATTGCCTGCAGGAGGGGAAATCCCATTCCCTGTCTTGGAGTTGTATCACTTTTCTTCCTTTACACCAAATCTTCTGCTTGCCAAACTAGTTTAGCTCACAAAGTCAGCAGAAACTAATAATTTTTGTGGTTACCTCAGTATTATTTTTGTTCTTTGGGATAGAGTGACTTGCTGAATAGTCAAATACCAAGCTGTACAAGTGAAGAGTGAGATCTGTTGTCTGGGAGAATGGAAGGGAGACAGTTGGAGACAATTGCAGATTACCTTCTTTTAGCAGCAGTGAACTATTAGGTTAACTTAGTATCTGACACTGACCATACCTTTGGAATGGTATGGTGTACTATAAGACAGGGCTTGAATATTTGACTGTATGAATCACTGCTCAGTATTCTGCCCTTCAAAAAGTCAAGTCTAAAAATGTTATATTGGCTATTTGAGTCATTTAGTACCTTTGATATTAACCTTTTTGTGCCTTAGTTTCATTATTTTTCAGATTTGAAAATATACCTTTTCTAAGACACATTTTATGAAAATAATTGAATGTGTGAGTACTCAGGTATTACAGTTGCCAGCACCATGGAAAAGCACGTTAGGATTTTCTTTTTTGGGAGCAGGATTTGAATAGCGTACAATAAACGAATTCTTGCTGAATAAGGCAGGATCTCTCTCATAATTTATGTTTCTTCCTAATGAGAAAAATGCAGAGCATGTTACTTTCTAATTTTAGTGTTTCCTAACTTTGGCATGCCTGACTTTGCACCCTTAATCATGTTCATTTAGTCTGATTTAATTGTGTCAAGTAAGTCTTCTGGGCACTGAAACGTAATTGAAAAGACACTAAGAACAAGCCTTACATAGAGAATTTGGGATGCATGTACTAACCGTGGTTTTTTACTAGTCAGTAAGTTTAGCATTTATTTGAATATGTTATGCAAAATACCACTGGTTCTTCCGTTGAGTATTATGTCTTTATTGATTCTTTAATCACTTTGATACCTTATTTCCCTAATACATATGTCCTAAATAGGAGGGTTTTCAAAAAAACTCACCAGTATAAAACTTGAATTAAAATAAGTGAATAGCTTACACTATAGCCAATGGTAAAGTGATTTCAAATAGAAGTTTCATTACCAGGGAGCTACCTCTTGGTTGCTTACCAAAAATGGGTTTAAGAAGTTGTTGCAGAATTTTGTAGTTGATGACAAAATTGCAAAACTTATTTGGGGGGGGGGAGAGAGAGAGAGAGACAGAGAGTAAAACCACACTCAAATTTTGTGCTCGCTGTCATTCTTTTAGCCCCTATTTCCTATTCCATCACTGTAATTTTGATTCTCATACTCTTAAAGCCAGCACTTCTGCCTCTTTTCTGTTCAGAGACTCCTTATGCTGAGCATAAGTAAAAACTGCTTGGGATTGTTCATCTCCTGACCTGTGTGGTGTGCGAGTGTCAGGCCTTGGAAATCCAGGAATTTGCAAGGCAGAGATAATCAGAACTATTGCTGCTTCCCAGACATTTTGCCAGCTCCTGAATGTTCTCTGGACAACAAGTTTTCAGGAACCAATCCAGCTGCTGCTTTGAAAAGTAAGCCTAAGATACTTTTTGGGGGCTGAACTGCTCAGAATATTTTTGACCGACTGGAAGTCTATCAATAAAAGTTGTAACTTCCTGCTTAGAATTGATTAAACACGTTTCCTATTGCAAACATTGAGTATAAATAAAAATTAATTTGAGCTCTTGACTTTCTGTAGTGTGTAACTACTGTAACAGGAGACTACCAAGAGACATAGTAATAAAGAGAGGATTACAGCCAGAGAAAGCAAATGCTCATTCTCAGTGCTGCTTTTACAAAAGTCTTCTGAAGACAAATCTGTGTTTTCAGAGCCCACTTATCTGGATACTGGGAGGACGTTTTATCATGCTGAGAGTTTAAATTTATTTTTTACTTTATTCACTGGAGAAATTGTAATTCATGTTTGAGATTTGACAAAGTAAGAAACTTTTTTTTTTTTCTGGATAGTGTAACAGAGAGGCTGATCCAGCAATTCAGGCATAACAGATGGCAGATGGAATGAAAATTAAAGTGAGATTATAAGCTAGGTATAAAGTACATCCAAAGATTTGATGTGAGAGAGAATAGTAAGAAGTGCTTCAAGGGTCACTATTGGGCACATTTAAGAGTTTGCTTTCTCAAGCTCTTTATGATTATTATCCTGTAATAATGTTCTGTGAGGTAAAACTGTATTGCCTTGTGCTCTGATCCTTGCTGTGATAACAGACAGATAATTTGGGGGAGGCTGGGATGCTGGTGGGCTCCTGCTAAGAGGAACAAGGTTCTCTACCTTTAACTCTTCTCTAATGGCATCAAGGAGTTACAACATCATACTGTAAATAGATATACAATAACGAACTGTAGAGTAGAACAACAAAACCCATGTTTACATGGGGAATACTTTGAAATGGCAGTCCTTGACTAGCAATCCCAATTATTTTCTGCACAGCTGCTCGCATTCCAGCAAAAGAATGTCTTGTTTTGAATTAAGTTCATGTACTTCATCAGGGAGTCTTATTTATAGATAAAAAGTATTTTCATGGATCTAATCAGGAATGATATAAATTAGTGTCTCATCATAAACAAGTGCAGAGACTTGTAAAGTTTCTCCAATACTCCCTTTGCCAAGTTAGACAAGTAGTTTACAGCTTCTACACATGGCACAAACAGATTTGCTCGGCTCTCTCTCTACAGTGTGCTGTGAACAGTTGTTTCCCATTTCTAGCAGGTGGCAACATGTATTTGTTTACTGGCTTAGTGGGATACTTTTATGAGAAATATTTCTGTAGCCCGAGAATAAGGCAGAAGGAATGCTGGCTTTACAGTAATTGTCTGTGTGCCATGAAGCTGGAAAATGAGCACTGCCTCCTTACCTTTAACAGTATAATCATCTTGAATAACCTGCTTTGGAAGTTGAACTGACAAATTCGCTTATTTTATAATATCTTGAGTGCTTTCTACAAAATGCTGAAATAATGTCAAAGGCAGATAACCAAACCTGAGGTCTCTGTCTCAGCTGGGTGTCCTTTTTCTTGCAGAATAGACTCTCGTGCTTGTTCTCCCACCCCTTTCAGCTTTGAATATTCCCCTGTGCTGTACCTCAGATGTAACCAGGTGGGTGGAAGATACTCTATTCTAGACTTGCTGTGCCCTAAACACTTTTGCTAAGTGAAAGATGTGAGTTTTAATCTGTCAGATAAAGTAAAGCATTTTGGGATGCTGTATAGAAAATGTGAATGGTGCCAAATCTTTCTTACCTTTTTCCTTGTGGAGTATCTGATTTCTGTAGTTGATCTCTGAGGGTGCCTTCTGCCCATTCAGGTATTTGAGGTACTCTGGATTTTGTTTGAATTGGTACAAGGTTATGAACCACTGTAGTTAAGGCAATTTCTTGCTGTGCGTGTGGGAGCTTTTCCCAAATGCGAGGGAGACATCTCACAGCAGAAAGCTCAGAGGTGCTTCTTTGGAAATGCCACAGGTGTGTTGGTAGGGTCTGACTTCATAGGTTTGGGAAGACATAAATTAATTCTATTTTATTGAATGAGAGGCTGTGGTTGTCACTGGGATATGTTACAGAAGTCTTCGGAGTGCAGTCTAATAGTTTGTATTCAGTGTAGTGAAGTGGTGGCACGCAGGAAAAGGGATTAAACATTCAAAAGTTAAGCCAAGTAAACTTTAGAGTAGCATGCTGGAGGTTGTAAGAAAGGAATGTCTGTATTTCCAGCTCAGAAAAACCTACACAATGAAATAATGAAAGTGTCTCTTAGTAGCAGCCTGGACTAGAATTTTAGTTACACTGAATTACAAACCTTTGAATCAGTGGTATTTAGACATGGCTTGAATGTGAGCACCTGAAGAAGCCTGAATCTAAAATTGGTTCCAATGTCACAAATGCCATGTTGATGGTTTCTACCGTGACCAAGACTTAATTTTGTCCTTCCTACCACACAGATACATACTAATGTTTGGCTAAAATGAAAGAAAACCCCTGCAGCCAAGGTTTGTCCTCAAGAGACCAAGATATTTTGCTGTGCCACAAGCCAATAAATCAATTAGTCTATGGTCAACCTTTCAGTTAATGCTGAACATTTCCCACAGACAGGATGAGAAAAAATTGCAGTTCCTTTTTTTACTTGGACATAGCAACTATCATGGACATTCCTTTCACTCAACAGCAATATTGCTTTACATTTAGGGAGATGTTACAATACCAGTTACTTAACAGCTGAAATCTGGAGGTACTTTTCTCAGTAACAGTATTTGAAATAGTTAGCAAGTTTAGTTTTAATGGAAGTTGATTGCACTTGCATGAGAAAATATCTTCTTACAGTAGATCAATTTGATCTCTTGGCTAATGGAGAGAACCTTGCCAAAGGAAAAAGTCTTGGTAAGATATGGAAGAATTCTTCCAAAGGGTTCTTGCAGATAGAATCACAAAGCTGAGGTGTGTAGGGGACCCCTGTAGCATATCTCATCCAAGCTCCCCATCAGTGGAGCCCTTGACAGCACAGAGTCGTGCCAGCTCTGGCTTCGTCTGCCTCATTTTGGACATCTCCAGTGTGCAGCTTCCACCATCCCTTTGGACAGCTTATTCCACTGCTGCACTTCCTACCTGCTGGGGAAGAGTTCTGAGACCAGTGTGAACCTCCCAAGCCACAACTGTTTTTTTGAGCCCTGTTGTTCTCTGTGCTGCTGAGTTTGGCTCCGTGATAATTGTTGTTGCTGAGTGGACTCATTCAGGACCTTTCCAGTAGGACTGCAGTCTGTTCCCAGTCTGTACTGATGGGTGGGGTCATTCTAGCCCAGGTGTGACATTTTCCACTTCTTATGGGTGCCCTTCTGTTGGCCCAGTCCTTAAGTTTCTTGAGGTTCCTTTGAGCTGAATGTCTGTATTGTATCAATCCTCCCCTTTCCAAGCTTGGTACTGTCACTGTATTTGCTGTAGATGTATTCTGCTTCTTCTTTCAGTTTGCTAATAAGGATATCATATCAAACAGTAATAACCCGTGGGGTTGTTTGGC
The DNA here is from genome assembly GCF_036250125.1 of Pseudopipra pipra. Classification (NCBI taxonomy): domain Eukaryota; kingdom Metazoa; phylum Chordata; class Aves; order Passeriformes; family Pipridae; genus Pseudopipra; species Pseudopipra pipra. The sequence goes on from NC_087552.1 coordinate 69,194,500, forward strand.
TTACTACCCATCACCAGCCAAGCCACTGATTTAATCTCTGTGGGCTGAGTGGTGCAGCCAGTTTACAACCCATGTAACCCCTTGATGCAGCTCATCCTTCCTCACCTTCTGAGACCACTGACAGATGTGGGGCTTTGTCCTAAATGTGGTCTTTTGCCATAGGGGGCATTTGGGTCGGGCAAGCGTGATTTGTCTGTGGTGAATCCATGTTCATGGTACAGAAATATCTTCTCCTTCATCTGTTTTTGTGCTTCTGTGCGAGATGATTGTCATAATAATGAATGCTAAAATAATCAGTGCGTGTGTGCGTATGATCTCTGTCATATTAAATCCCTTCTTGCACCAGTTCCCTCTCAGTACAAAGAAACAAAGCTTGATTTTATAGGGGAAATGAGAAAAATCACCTAGAACATTTCTTCTTTGCTTTTATAATAAAATATTTATGCAAACTAACCTGTAACTGAAATAAGCAGAATTCATAAAGTAAAAATCTCATGCAGAAAACTGTGTGTTAGTACTGAGTAGCTTCAGTACTGCAGTGGTGTGGTTTGTGATGATTTGTAAAAGCTTTCCCTGAAAAAAAATAAACAACCCACAACAAAACTAAGAATTGACTTAAACTTTGCATTCACAGGAACTACAAGAAGATTTGGATGTACAAAATATGTATTACTGTGTGGGGAAACATTTTTGTAAAACTTAAACTACAGTGCTGTCTTGGCTTGGCTGCCTATTGTTTTATTCCTACTAAAACAACCTTGAAAATTAGAGGAAAGCAGGAATTATATGAAAAAATAAAGAACAGAATTTGCCTCTAGCGAAACATGTTTACAGTAACAGCTGCTCTCAGAGGAACTGCAGGATGTTCATAAAATAGTTTATTTTTGTTTTTATCTATATAGCTGGTAAAGAATCAAATCAATTGACTTAGATATATAGGAACCTAGTGTTAATTTTTCCCACATGAGGGTTTTGGAACAGTTTATGAATGCTTTTGAAGAATAAAATGTTGCAATAGCTGACAGAAGTAATCAGGATGGTATTTCCCACATAGCTATGGGGAAGAGGGTTTGTTTTATTTTGATGCATCATAGGCAGACACTTTTGGGGGGCATTTGCATGATCCATCTTGTTTTGGTGCCCTTTCTTTCTGTCTTGTGGGACAGAAGGTGAGGTGTCACTGATTCAAAGTTCACTGATTTTGATTTTTATAAATTTTTTTAAAGGCTTTGCTTTTTTTTTTGCTGCACAATTGGTCTGTTGTATCCGTCTTGTATAAGCCATGGATCTAGGTATGGCTAGAACTGTGCTTTAGAATCAGCAGAGAAAAATAAAATAAACTGAATTGAGTAAGTTCTTTGAACTATACACAATGCTGAAGTTCAGCTAAAAGCATATCTAGTTTAAGAAAAACACAAACCAAACAGAAAACGGACATGCGAAGACCTCCTGGGCACGGCAGTAGATGTGTGGGTGTCCTTGTGGTTATGTATGTCTCTTGAATTTCCAGTTGCAGCCTTTTCACTGCTGGTAAGTTCATAAAAGCTGTTGTATTGCATTAATCTTTGTCTGCTATTTTAAACTCTATAAAGCTGCACCACTTTGTCATGACACAATCTAATATCTCTGAGAAGACAAGTAGAAAAAGCTCTGAAAGATACAACAGCCCAGCAGCAGCTTAAGTTCTGGTTGTTTTTTCTTTGTTTTTCAGTTTATATCATTTGAACTTGTGTGATGATGCAGCATGATAAATTTTTTCTTGTATTCATTCTGATTCTTTTTTGTTTTAGATGAAATTTGTGAATCCTGAGCCTTTTGTCAGCTATTGAATATGAGAAAAGTCAATGCTTGAATAAACATTTAAAGTTCTTGTTCATTTTACTAATTTACTTTTTTTACTCCGTTTCCTTTGAAGAGGTTTCAGACTAACATATATTAGGAGAATTTGCACTTTCACTTCTTGGTGACCTCTCATATTATGTTTCCAGAGCTGCATTTAAAGGTGGCTTCATCTGTCCATCACTATGTGTGAGAGAGTTCTTCACCCCTTTTTCTGAGCTTCTTCTGGGCAAGTAGAGTTTATCTGTAGAAAACTGAGATGCATTCTTCACAAAGAAGATGTAGTACTAAGTTTGTTTTGGACTGGATTTTTCTAATGCATGTGAGATTTTTTTTGGGTAAACTCCCATTCACTCTGTCAGCATTGAACACCTAATTTGGCATTATATTTTTTTTTTTTAAATCCCCTGCCATGGACGGAATGTTCCAGGGGTGTGTTTATCCTATCGACTTACAAAAAAGAAACATTTCTTGACATCAGTCTTTGCTCTTCATACTGAACACTGAATCTCATGCTTTCTATAAAAGTTATTACACTTTGCTCTTACATGTTGTGATGATGTGTACTGACTGCTGTCTTAAAGTTTGTATATTTTTAGTTATCTGTATGGAAAAATTACTTAGATGTTCTAAGTACTCTCTTTCTTGAATGTGATGTAAAAGCATGTAATGGGTTGTGGACCAGATTAACAGTTATTTAACAGCTATTTAAATTAAAGGGTGACAAACTGCATATGAAATAAAAATAAGAACATTCTGAAGAGCAGAAATAAGGTGGAGCTCTCATGCATCCCTTCTAGAGCCCTGTGCTGGAAGTAAAATAGCTTAATCCATTGTGACTTAAAATATTCGTAAAACATATAATAAAAGTAAGGTATGGAGGTATTTGTTGTGTTTTATGCTGTATTTAATGGTGTATTAGGTTTTGGTGCTGCAGTGCTTTCAATTTTCTGTAATAAATCCAGAATGTACATTCAGTGCTACATTGCATATTTGTTGCTTCTGCTTATGACCCTTTTACTATCAGAGTCAATGAAATGAATCACTTGCAGAAGACACCCCAGGGACAAGTTCTCTATTACGATGACTTAACAGGTCTTTCATGTCTCCGGGTGGTACAATAAGAACAAGTCTAAAGTCATCTTGGATGGAATTTCTGGATGCAAGGGGTGTCTGAAACGTCTCTGGTAAATTTTTTTCTTTTGGGTTTAAAGATACAGTGTGTTACAACTATGAGAGAGAAAAACACTTGGAATGATCCTAATAAACGCTTAAAGAATTGATGACTAGAACAGAAATGTGGGGATTAAATTAGTTTTTACTTCAGATTGGCAGTAGATTATTAGGTGGGTATATACAGTGACACGTCTCCAGGACTGAATTTTTTGTGCTCATCCATCAAAAATTGTGTTTGTCTGAAATGGACGCTGTTAATCCATTAAGGTTTTTATCAGTGATATACAGCTATAGTCAGTTTTTACTAACTGCACTGTTCTATAAATTTTCTGAATACGTGAGTATCTCACTGTCCCTGAAAAGTGTTATGACTTAAGATCTGCAGCATTTCCTCATGGGAGTAATCCATCCTTACCAGGGGATTTAATTGGAGTTGATTGAACAAGTCACAGAAGTTAAGACATTGCTCTTAAAGGCCTTTGCTAGTTTGAGACCAGCCTTGCAATGTCTGTTTTTTTCGCAGCATATACCAAATATAAATCATATTTGGACAAGTAGGACACAATAAATGCTAGAAATGCTTGAATCAGTAACTGTTATAGCTGGGATTGGGTTTTTTTTTGGGTTAAGAAAAACACCTCTGTCAGTGTAGAGACACAGTTCACTTTGCCAAAAAGGAAGTACTACAGGCTTTTCTGGAGGGCAGTGCAGTTGTGAACGATGTTCAGTGTTATTACACTGTAGTTTATAATGGGAAGTAATGAAGAAAATCCCATTTTAGTGTTTCACACTTGAAACTGATGCTTTCAATTATTTGTAGCTGAGAAGGACGGGAAGGAAGATATAACGAAAGGTAAAAATGAAATGTGGTTAACTTTTTTTTCAAAAAGGTAGGAAAAAATAAGTGAAAATGTTACAAATACATTTCTGAGGTCTTTTCAGGAAAAAAGCTCTGCTTTAGCAGGCACAAGTCTGACACGTTTGTCAATAGAAGACAGCTGAGTTAGTGTGGCTGTCACTAGAAGAGAAGACAGTATATATTTTGTCTTCAGGAAGAAACACTGTCCTTTGGAACAACTGTAGGAGGATCAATATCAAACTGTAAGGGCCTTTTTTTTACTGCTTTACTCACTTTTTTTTTTTTGTACACTGAGAGAATTTATGCTGTGAGGGAGCAAAGTTCTAATCATTGCAGAATAATCAAACTGAGGTTTTAAATTGGTGACCTCCAAGGTTTTTCATGCCTTGCAGAGTCAGTTTCCCTTGTTGACAGTGTGAGTATTATCAGACTGTTTGAACATAGATGCTTGTTTAAGGGTTTTTTAATGCATCTTATATAGGCCTCTGAAGTTCAAAGTTTCACCATCTTTAAAAAATAATTTGAAATATCTCTCTAGGAATAACTGTATAAATAAAATGTATTTGCTCTTATGTAGATGCATTTAAAGGAAAGAAGTAAAAACTTAATGTTTGACTTTGCTCTGCTCAAATAAGCTTAAATCAATCCTAGTAGATAGGAACTGATGCAACATTTATTTTTTTATTATATATTTGATGTCTTTATAAAGGGAATAGTTTTATTTTCATTTGTACTAGTCTATTTAAGAACTTTAGTATCTGAGTCAAAGACTGGGAAAAAGGTATCATCATCAGCTCTTTACTGTCAAACTGGAGTAAATGCTTTAGGAGGAGACATCAAGGTATCACAGATCAGAGGAAGACTGGCTGTCACGTTCCTCAGAGCTCTTTTTACTGGGTGATGTGAAAATAGGGAATCCTGAGGTGCCTGTACTCATGTCTTTTTCGAGTTCTTTTTCTCCTCTGATTTTTTTCTTTAGACTAAAAACTTTAAAACAGTTGGATAGTAAATTGACTGCAAATTATTCTGAATCAGAGGCATACAGGCAGAATCACTTGAATCTCATTTTGTTAGGTATGGTACTTCACTTAAAGCTTGTGTAATAAATGTGAGATTGCCTGAAAATCCACTGTACTGAACATTCTAGAGTGCAAGTCTGCCTCACTGCTGGTGGGAGAAGGAGGGGAGGTGCTCTGAGTCGTTATTTTTCATAAATGAGTAAAGCTGGTTTTCCTCTGAGATTTTAATTTATGAGGTTTCATGAGATTAGCCCTGAAAACTAGAAGTATTGCATGTAGTTTGAGCTTTGTGGTCTGGGGGGGATGGGGTGTTCTCTCTTTTTTCTTTTTTTTTTTTTTTTTCCCCAAAGGTGTGAATACCTGATCTTTCAAGTTTTGGATTCCAACAAAAGAAGTCTTTGCCATGTTTCTGGAAAACTCTGAGGTTTGCCCAGGGACCTGTTGACATTTGCACCTTGAGTTAAGGCTGCTGTTCAGCAGGACTGCTCTAGGGTGTCCTTGGGCAGGCAGGGCATTACTGGTTTCACTGGGCTGAAGATGGTTCAAGTGTGACCATGGGACATTTGCTCTGTGCAGAATAGCACCATCACATCCTGTTTCTTTGCCTTCCCTCTGATCTTCACCCACGAGCTCTCAGCAGAGCCACTTCCCCGCTGCCTGGCCAAGCTCCATGCTCTCAATCCTCTGCTTTGCATGGAAAGGGCTGTCATTGCCCATCTGTGCCTTCCCTGCCTTTTCCTGAAGCAGCTCTGGTCCTTGGCTTCTTGGGAGGTCTGTATCGAGGTGTTCACTGTACACACTAATACACGATATTTCCACCCCCTCGCCTTCTTTGAATGTCTTTGAATTTGGCTTTGTGTAGTCCTGTGGAGACCTCAGCTGCCTCACTTGCCTGGGCTTTTCTCTGGCAAGGTTTGAGTGTAGCTGGTGTAGCTGGAAGCAATTCCTTAATTTTTTGGCAGCAGGTCGGCAGAAGACATAACTAAAATTTTCTAAGAAATCATTACTTGAGTGTTGTTGTTAAAGCTGTTGCTTGCTATAAACATAGGAATGTGCTTTATACCTCTGTGTGTTGGGGTTCTGGCAGATCTTACCTTTCCTTTAACCCCTTACCAGGAGTGAGATGCAGGTACACAGGCATGTGTGTTGTTGAGATGGCAGATGCTGAGAGGAAATCTGTCATAAATGCTTAGAAAACCTCTAAACAAGCCAAACCATAACCTTCTTTTTGATTAGCTGGAGAGATTGAGCTGCTTTTCTCCCCTAGCTTCTGTTAGGAATATTTTTCTGATTGTCCCAGTGTATTTTCTAGTGAACCTTCCTTTCCATCAGTCTTACTGAGGTGTAGGCTCTAGGTCTCTGCTAGTGTAGCAATGATGATTCCAGTGCTTACAGGCTTCCTTTTATTTTATTTTCTACATCTAATGTTCTCACACCGAAGGATTGCATTTTATACACAGTAAACCTGTATTAAAATGTATTTGTTGACTTACCTGTGATAAGTGGGTCAACACACTTAAATTGCTGTCACACTGTCTGCTTCTGTCTGTATTTCAACAGGTCTGCTCATAATCAGGACATTAGGATGCAGAGAGTTCAAGCCTCTAAGAACAATAAAGGTAGCTTTCATATAATTTTCAGTGGTAAAGGTGCAGCCTCTGTAAAGATGTAAAAAGGTTCCCTTGGTAGATCTATGGGAACAAGAAGTTACCAATGTGTGCCCTGAAATAAAAGGTGCTCCATGCCTAGGCTTGGAGACTGGGATAAGAGAATTGGGTAAGGCTGAGAGAACTGGGATTGCTCAGCCTGGAAAACAGAAGGCTTTGGGATGCCTTAATTGCAGCGTGAAGGGAACCTACAGGAAAGATGGAGAGATCCTGTTTATAAGGGCACGCAGTGACGGAACGAGGGGAAATGGCTGCAAACTGACAGAGCATAGGTTTAGATTAGATATTAGAATATTAGGAAATTAGATAATAGGTATCAGGAAGTTCTTTACTGTGAGGGTGGTGAGGCACTGGCACAGGTTGCCCAGAGAAGCTGTGAATGCCCCATCTCTGGAAGTGTTCAAGGCCAAGTTGGATGGGGCTTTGAGCAGCCTGGGATAGTGGAAGGTGTCCCTGCCCATGGCAAGGGATTGGAATGAGATGGGCTTTAAGATCCCTTTCAATCCAGGCCTTTCCATAGTTCTATGACAATAGACTTGTGAATTTCATTGAGACATTCCCAGAGGATTAGCCTAAAGAACTTCAGTTAGACTGTATTTGGAGCTGTACAAATGTATTTGAGATTCAAAAATCAAATAAATGTGGCCACAGTGTCAAAAATGAAGAATTCCAGAAGTTGCCCATGTCTTTTGGGAAGACAGATTGGATCTGAAGTAATAGTTCACTTTGGGTGTACAAAACTCCATAGGTTATTTTATGACATGAAAGCAAATGGCTTGGATGGACTTCCTGAGTTTTCACTGTGCTTGCCAAAATGCCAAGGGTATAATTCTAGACCTTGTCTGAGCCAATTTTGGATTGCACTAAGTTATATTCATCTGGGCTGTGAGTCGAGTCCTGCAGATTCTGGTTGGCCTGGAGGCCCTTTGCTTACCTGCAGCAATAAATGGGCAATTGTTTAATAGCTGAAAACTTGGTTATGTTTTGTGGGAAAGAAGACAGTGTGTCACAGAGCAAGGGTTTGGGCCATTTTGCCTTTTACTTTTCTGCTAATTAATTCTTACAGCTCCTCCTTGGTTATCTGAGGTGCAACCTCAAAGCTATAAAGCTGCTCTGCTTCTGATTGTGTTAGCTATAATTTTTCTTGTAAGGACTGTAATAAGACTGCTCCAGATACATGGATTGCCAAGCTTATTTTAGCATCTGTCATGGTTTTAAGACCTTTCTTGTACATTTGTTATTATATATTTGAGAATTAAAGCAAAAAATGTGTGGAGGAGGGAGGCTGCTAATATGTAGCTATAGAAAATCCTTTGCATTTTCTGATACATGTACTTATTTAGAACCTATACAGTGTATTTTCTTTATCACTGTTTTTAGAACAAAGACCTTTGCATGAACTTTGTTCTACTACTTTATTAAAAAGGTTGGAACAGAGGAATTAAATGAATGCCAACGTTTTCTTATTGTAATTTTGTAACTGGTTGTTCCAAGTTATTTTTGAATTGTAAATTGTTCATTCTAATTTAACTTTCAGAGTAAGCAGCAGGTATGATAAATTCAAATCCAATATAGAGATCCTTCTTTTAAACAAATATTTTCAGCATTCTGTGCTTTACATTCCAATATTCAGTAATAACCAGTATTCAGTATCCCCTATAATTCTTTAAATAATTTTTCCATATTTCTTAGTTTCTTCCTGAAGTTTTTCTAAACCAGTTGTGTTTATCCTGATTATTTGCTCTTGCTATTTTCATCTTCAGAATGTTGAAAGTTTACTTTAGTTATAAGCTTTTTTGTAAATATAGTTTTTACTGAGTCTTTTCAGATATGTTCTATTTTAAAGATTTTAAGTAGTGATTTCCAAAACCAGTAATAAGAACAGCTGTAGTCTTTGAACCTTTAAACAAAAGAGTGTTTTTTTTAAGGACCAGAGTTTGATGGAAAGCCAAGAATAATGCACAGTCTAATAGTTGATGTAATACAGATGGTCTAAATTTCTCATCCTTGTAGGGTCTAGATTTCTTGTCTTTGTAGTTAATCTATATTCATCCACTTTCAGCTGTAAAAACTTCTGCAAAATTAATCTTCTCTATTTCATGATCCCATTTTTTTAACCTCGATAGTCATGAAGTGGCATCAGAGTGAGAACTGTCTGGATTAATTGCTGCACATTTCTTTTGATAACAAAGGATTTTTACCATTACACTTATGTTTTATATGAATGTTTCACTCTTTTGTCCATTTAAAAAAGCAATTAATGCTCTTGCTGTAGGAAAGTCTTTTCCAGAAATTAATTATAAGTTTGCCTTTGGTTTAAATTTCAATTTTGTAGTGGAACTGGAGAACTTTCCCATTAATTCTGCATTCATTATTTAAGTCTTTCTATTAAAGGATGTGCCACCTTAAATATTCACATATTTCCATAATGTTTGTTCAATGTATTTACAAGTTAATGTCTAGTTTGTAACTACACTTCCTAGTACTAAAGAGATAAATAGTTGTTCCTTAAATAATTTCTGGAGGCTATATTTCTGTTCCTGAAAACAAACTTGGTTGAAAAATTAAGCTTTTAATGGAATTGCTCACAGAAGGAAAACAATACTGTAAGTAGCACAGATTGAATATTGACATAGAAAGCAGGTATATGTTCTTTGCTTTTGTTTTTACATACTTTTTTTCTGTCCTGTCTTCTGTGAGGAGCAGGTGTAATTCTAGAAGCACTAATACATCTGAATGAACACATGGATCGACTGGTCTAACATTAAAATTAGAAAGACTTGGGATTTAAATAGCCAGTAATTTTTAAAAAGTGCCTACTGCATAAACCCAGTAGGAAATTTTAGGCTCTTTATGCACACACACATATATATATATAATATATATGAAGGTAGATTATTTTAGAGTAACACAGTAACAACTGGTCAGTAATAAGCATCTTCAGCCTCCTTTTAGATCATGGCAAACAAAAGATTCTTGACTAACTTGACTTATATCCATTACTTCTTGATTTTTAATTGAGTGTTCCATCATCCAGGTCATATTCTGTCAGTTTAACTGCTTTTTTAAGTTGTGTTTGATTGATATGTGACAATTATCCATATTGCTGCCTGATATCATCCACAAGCAGGATTTGGGCAGAAGCAGGATGTGACCTGAACAAAGACAGTGCAAAATCGGAATACAAATAACTTATAATGCAATTAAATATTAACCTTTTTCACTTTGTGAATATTTTCTTAATTACACACATTGTATCCAGTTTTACTGGCAAATGGGATTTAAAAAAAGTAATTTATTGATTAAAAATTATCAATTTTGACACATGGGGATAATTTTTTTTACAGTTAAAGCCTTCCATCACCTTTAGATAAAAAATTCTGTTTCTACAAAAGTCAGACTTAAGACTATTATTTCTAAAAATCTTAGAATCATTAAGGTTGGAAAAGATCTCCAAAATCATTGAATCATCGTGTCCAGTCCTTAACTCAGCACCACTGTAATCACCATCAAATAATGTCCCCAAGTGGCACATCCACACATCTTTTGAACACTTCCAGGGATGGTGCTTCCACCAGTTCCCTGGGCAGCCTGTTCCAGTGCCTGCCCATCCTTTCAGTGGAGAAGTTTTTCCTGTGTTACAGAAAGGTAGGGAATAACTCTATAGCTTTACTATAAAAAGTTACTGTTCATCACAAACCCCTTTATTTTGCATGAAGTATCAGTTACATTTGATAAAAGTCAAGTTTGAAAGTGGTTGTGTTTTAAAAATACACTTTCAATGATGTGAAATCTTAAGTTCACAACGTTTAATTTTTGTTCGTGTTAAATCATTGTTGCTATTGATATTCATTGATTGGGAACTGTAGTGATAGGACAGGGGGTAATGGCTTCAGACTGAAAGAGGGGAAGTTTAGGTCAGATATATGGAAGAAATTCTTTACTGAGGGTGGTGAGGCCCTGGCACAAGTTGCCCAGAGAAGCTGTGGATGCCCCATCCCTGGCAGTGCTCAAGGCCAGGCTGGATGGGGCTCTGAGCAACCTGGTCTAGTGGAAGGTGTCCCTGCCCATGGCAAGAGTTTAGAACAAGAAGATCTTTAAGGTCCCTTCCAACCCAAACCATTCTGTGATTCACTTAGTGATGATAATATGTTGCATTTAGAAATACATACTGCTGCAAAATGCTGTGATTTTGTTGTTTGTTTTTTTTTTTTTTTAATAATCCAGGAAACTGAGTACCGAAGACTTAGGTGGTTTTTTTAGTAAAATGTTTAAATATCAATAGTTGCTATTGCTCTTGAGATGCCAAAAAGATGCATTTAGTTCCATATTATCTATTTAATTTTGATGGAATGACAATCGAGAAGGAAATTTCTTTGTAATTGAGAGGCCCAAGAATAGTTCTTATAATTGGTTTTAGGCATGGCTTTTAGTGTATAATAGGGGTCAGATATTGATCTCAGTAAAATAAAACTTTCTATGGGGATCATTAAATCATTTATTCTGTGCTGGCATCGGCCAAAGTTATTACTTAACTTGTCATTGTTATAGCCAAAATTTCCTTTGAAATCATTTACTGCTCGATGGGATTTTTAACTGTGCTAATTAATATGATTATTGGTTACTTCCTAGTAATTAAATATCTAGGACTACTTTTGGGATCTTGTGCCTTTGTCCATTAATCTGTCATTTACAGTAATAATATCCAAGATGTCAGTATCAATTCAACCTTTATAGACTCACTATTATTAATTTATGCCATAGCTCTTTCAGTCCTTAGGAGATGCAGTAAAAACTGTCCTACATCTGCAATCAAAAAACTGCACATTGGATCTGTAGGCACTTGTTTGTTTTCAGCATTATAAGAGGTTTTATTGATTCTTAATTTTCTGGGTTTTTTCCCAGTGTTGTCAAATTTGATATTTTTAATAAGCAGTAGAGTATTAAGAACTAGAGTTGTGATTCACTTTGGGAACAGTGGCAGATGCTTTGCTGCTTTTTGAACCCATTGTGTGTGTGTGCTGTGCCCTTCTCAGCTTTGCCCACTGGGGCAAGCACAGCCCGTTAGAAATGGCCAATCTAACACCAAACAAAAAGCAAGGAAACAGCAATTTTATCCACTGCCCAGTCTGACCAGTGTGACTTCTAGAATTGCTTCTAGATAGCTTTTGTTACAATGTTAGAGAACTGCTTCTATGTGGATAGAAACCCAAATGCAATGTGTCAAGAAGCATTTATTTTAAAGGGCACATTTAAAAAAGTTGATTGTTGTACTTATAAAAATGTTTTATTTAAGCTGCTAGTAAGTGTAGCTTCCAAATGAAGTGAAATACTTGTCAAAGCTTGGTTTAAAAGGTCTGAAGTTGCTATGTTTGCCTTATGCAGAAGTCGAAGATACCTCTAATATTTAAAAGCAAAGCAGAGTTCCATGGTATTTCAGAGCAGTGTTTGGGTCTTCAGCTGTAAAGAAATTATAAAAGTTAGATTTCTAAGCTCAATATTTCTAGTTTCTTTGAATGCATCTTCTGCCTACTGTTAAATCTATCATTGCATAGAAATACTGGAAAATCTCATACTCACTCAAAATTTCAGTTCTTCCTATTAAAAAAAGTAATTTTATCTTATATTTAAATATATATTGTCAAGGCTGATTACTGCCTAATTGTATTTTTTTCAGGGAATGTACATCTAATGGGAAGTGAAAGCTTATTTAGTGGCAAATTGTTTTTGCTTTCTAACATATGTTAACATTTTTAGAGTTTATAAATACCCAGTTGTATAGTTGCCAACCCTTATGTGTTCTTGCATATAGATTTCAAAGCAACAGATAAAAAAATTGATGCTTCAGGAGGGAACAATCTTTAGCTTCAAATTGTTTGTGGAACTTCTCCCAGTGGTAAGTGCTGGTGAGGGTCTCGTCACCAGCACGAACATGGACTGGTTTAGAGGAAGTGATTTGGGGGGAATGTATTTCCACAGAGAGGACATGCCAATGGAAAGAAAATACCAAGGAGAGATATTTTTGTTGTTGTTGTGTGGCTGTTACTTGATATTTGGTTTTCCTCAGTTATAGAATAACTTCAGTATAATTTAGGATGATGTTGGCTTTAATGAGCAAGCAAATACTGGATTTTATCTCTTGCAGGCATTTCACTTTTCCTTAGTTGATTCCAATGTAAGGATCTGTTTGTGTGGAAAAGTGTTAAATGTTTTTGAAGTCCGTGGCATGGCAATCCTTCACCTCCTTGCTGGGACAGTTCCCAAGTCAGGATGTGGGAGAGTGTGACAAGGACCTTTCTTTGGGTGCTAAAGCTGCCCTGAGCAGCCTGAGACAACTTGTGGTGGACTTGGAAGTTAGACAAGATGAAATGTTCTGTTTTCAACTGCAGGAGGGAAGAGGAGATGTGGAGATCCAGCAGTGGCACACAGGGGGGCAGGTCCTGTCTGGAGGAGAAGGACAAACTCAGCTTTGTGATATAAATGATGCTCCAGTCTGTGGTGGAGAAGGACTGACTCTGGATATCTCTTTTGCAGAGCAAAAGTACCTGCTTGTCACCTCTCCTGTGACTTGCTTTCCAAACCCAGACTGTGCACTCTAGGAGAAAGAGGCTGAACATTTGCTCTCTGAGCATCTTAAACTCTGAAATATAGTGAAATGGATAAGGTTGAGCACTTCTGCACTTGCACACTGCCAATATTTACTAAAGACAAGATCTGGATCTTATTAAAACAACCAGGAGTGGAAGTTTTCTTCCCAACCTGGAATTTTATTAATCAATCAGAATGAAAATTCTTGCACTAATGGAGAGCAAGCTTTCTAAAATCTTTAACCATGCATTTTCTAATTTTTTTTTTTGCCCTGATGGGCATTTTTTAGCAAAATTGTAGTTCAAAATTAAGGTCCCTAATTAACAAGTAAAGAACTGACCCAATGCCAGCGACAACTGAATCACTAATATTTTAGACCATCTGTTGTAGAATTGTCAGATAATTCAGAATTTGACATTTTACTCCCTTTATACAGATAATTTTCATCTAGATCTTGACACAGAGAAGCTAACCATCTCAATCCAGATATGCAACACTGTCAGATAAAACATAAGCACATGGTGTACTTTGGTCTATTTTAAGACTTGATTTTTCAGAGAACAATTTTTCATTTGGTTTTTGAACTGTAATATAATTGCAAATATACTCGTCTTGGAGTCTTGAACTTCTGATGTTATTTATTCAACCAAAAGACATTTAGGCTTTCAAATCTAATTATGTATAGGGAGACCTGATATTCAAATATTCAAGAAAAGGTTGCAGGGTCTTTATGTTTTGTGGGCAGTCTTTGAACTGCTTCTGAAGAAATAATACCAGCAGCCAAAGCAAGGCTGACATTATTAGAGCCCTGGTTCCCATGTTTTTCTCATATATGCAGATTTCATAACTATTAAATCTATTTTAAAACTCCTTTATGTGTACAATAAATTAAAACATGAAAATCATGGTGTTAATAACGAGACCATTAAGGTGTTCTCTGCATGCTTGGTTCTTTACATATGAAAATCCTATGGTCATGTTGTGGACCACTTGATTTTTCTTTAAGTCTACTTGTTTTAAGTGGGTTTCTTAAAAACAGAGACTTATTTTGTTGCCTACTTGCTTACTTTTTTGAGTCAGGAGATCTCTTACAGGAATTTTTTTGGCATTGCTGCCATTTTAACTGTACTCCAGATATGGTTTAGTAAAGTTGCCTCAACCTCTCTTCAGCCATGGATGCCTTTTATATTTTTCTTCACGCTTGTTCTGCTGGCTCTTGACCTCTGTATTTGAGTTACTCATACTATTTTGGCCCAAATAACAATTCATGAAAGTTGGGGTTAGGCAACTCAGAGTTCTCTGTAAAAGGGATGGCAGATACATTTTCGGAGGTAGAAAATAATTTTTTCCTTCTTTCTGTAGAGCATTACAATTAATTACTATGCAGCTCAAGGAGGAAAGTATTTTCTTTTTTAGTAAAAGTGTAATTTTAGCATCTCCTAGTATTTGTTTTAGAGGGAGCATTGGGACTGTCTCTTCTGAAGTTTGAATTTGGTTTTTCAAAAAGTCACGTTTTTGTTTTTTTTCTCCCTTGTTTTCTGAAGAAAATGTCATCTGGCTATTTAGGGTCTAATGTTAAGCTCTGAAACAGTTCCAAGTATTTTAGTGGAGATGGTAATGCTTTGGAAGGAAAGTTGGTAACCAGCACTGAGTCACATCCATACAAACTCCCATATTTAAAAGGAGAACCAAAGTTTCACTCAGTTCTTATATCTCCTTACAGAGAACTGAGTGCATAATCCAGGCAGTTTGCAGGGTTTAGGAGCTTTCTTTTCCTCACTGAGAAACTAAGAACTATGAGAGAGCAAGGAGGAGTCAGCAATACCCTGTGGAAAGTTTGGGAGTTGTCTTGAGGAGTAGGTGAGGAAGTTGTAGTGCAGGGAAGAGAGGACATCAAGTATTGTGAAGCTCAAAAAGTAAGGAATTACTTTTTGAGTTACTGAGGTTTCCCAGGTATGAAAGCAGATTCCAAGAGCAGCATTTTTGCCCAGTGATCCCTGCAGATCTTCTGATGAACACTCCATAAGGGAAATTTGTGGAGTAGTTGGCCGGTGGAAGAGTTACAAACAACTTGTACTACTGATAGTCAAAAGTAGCACAGTGAGTTTTTCTTGGAATATGTCTGTTTTTCATTATTGATGCAATACTGCTAAACCCTGTTTTTTCACCAAGTACTCTGATTCCAGCCAAATATCATTCATTTGACATTACTGGAAGAGCTCACAGTATACCAGAAATCAGTTGATCTGAATGATGTCAATTTTTATCCAGACCTTTTTAAAAGTCAGCATTATGGCAGCATTGTGCCTTGGAAAAGCAGCACAGGTACTGAGGGACCTGCTGATGGGTGGTGAGTTGATGTCTCCTCTCATTCCCGGTGACAGTATGACATTCTTATAGGCAAGAAATGTCACTCTTCTCTCTGACAGGAGATCAATACAGTCAGAGAGTTCCTTAAGGAAGCATGTTCAGTATATACTGACATAATTTGACATCACCACTTCTCCTCTATGAAGATTCCTATGAGGAATAATTCTGCAGTTACAGTCACTTGTCTCATAATGGGTTAAAAGGTTTGAGAATGGAACAGTAGCTTGGGTGCTGCACATAATGTGCAATGATACTTCTCCTGTCTCACATCTTCAGCTTTCTTCCAGAATTAAGGAACACAATTCTGGAGGCATGCAAACTGCTTTGACCATGTCTAGCTTTCACTCTTTTTACGTATTTTTTGAAGTCTCTACTTAGATTTTGAGAGAAGATTATATTCACAGCTTTGGCCTTATCTTCAAGATGTAAAATGTTATGAACTTGAAATAGTTCCTTATCTAGAAGTTTTAAACTGCCCTCTTGAGTAGCAGGAGCATTCTAAGTAATCAGGAAGAGCCAACCTGCAAGTTAATATGGGCTGGAAATTTTGTTTCCTGGTGTAGCATAGGACTGAAATGAATTCCATTAAAGTCTGTTACAGTCTTATCGCTTTCCAGACCAGCTGCCAAGTGCACTTGCTTGATCTTTCTTCTGTAACAGATACAAACCAGCATATATGTTCAAATAAGGAAACTAAAAATATCAGGCTGCACATAGAGCTCTCTTCCCAGATATGAGAAAACATAAACTGTGAAAATTTATAGCTACATTAGTTATATCACAGAAAGAAACCAAGATGCTGTGATGAATGTAGTTGCACTAAAGCCTTTTTGGAATAAAACAAGAGTTTGATGCATTTGGACCGACTCACTATGCCAGGTTATTGGTGTACATAATGTAGGAATCTTGCATTCTAATGTGAGTGTGAAGCAGCTTTCTAAGTTTTCTAACACCTACCTAATGATCTCAGTGCCTGCTTGTCCCCTTCTGAGAATTTCAGGTTTGTTTTACAGGAAAGACAAAGTTTTTCACTGAAGTGTAAGTTTTTAATGTTCTTTCTCTTGAGAGAGACTACATCTCAGCACTGTCTTGGAACAGAAGAGAGGAAAATCCAGTTGAAAAACTGTGTGTCTGAAAGCAAATTTTGCAGAACTCCATAGCAAAACAGCCTGTAGTGACTTCTCTGCCTTTCCACTACTGAATAAAAGAATGAGTGGATGAGCTTAAATGATGAATAGAGACAAATCATAATCAGTTTGTGAAATGAGTAGTGGGTGCTGGTTTTGGTTACAATTTATGATATCATACACAACTGTCAGCCAGCTTCAGATGTGTGGAACTATCTAACTGTATTTTTAATTCTTTCTTTCCCCACATTTAATGGTGTTGAAGGATACAATATCCTAGCCACTAGCATTCATCTTGTGCATAAGCAATTCCTGTAATTGCACTGGAGATTGCTTATAGAATTGAGCAAGGTGTGGAAGTGGGCTGTATTACTGTGATGGAGAGGGGAGTGTAGTTGGCTGGAAATTTCTTAATGAAATGTCATGGCAGGAGTTGGACACTGACACCAAAATGTGGGGGAAAGAATTACTAATTAAACACTTTCTCTAGTTGAGTATGAAAGTTGATTGTGGGAAGTTGGTCAGTGATGTCTTCAAGGCTGGATAGCTGTTTCCAGGAGTCCAGGGGGGAGGGAGCCACAGTGAGAAATAATCTGGTCATTAAACTGGTAGGTATTTTTGTAGTTTGGTAGTATTTTCTGTTTTGCCAAATAGGTATTCTAATAGTTGGTGGTTTTATAGCTACAATTTACAGCACTTGCAAACTGGTTTTGATCTATAAAATGCAACATCTTTGGTTTAGTTCTGCATCCATGGATGCTCCATCACTGGAGGTGTTCTAGGTCTGGTTGAATGAGGCTTTGAGTGACCCCATGCAGCGCAAGGTGTCCCTGATCATCATGGGGGGGGTATGTGTGTTGGACTAAATCATCTTTAAAGGTCCCTTCCAAACCAAACTGTTCTGTGGTTTATAGGATTGTAGGTAAAGGTGCAAAGTTTGACAAAGATGGCTTGAATTAAAACATAAAGAGTGTAAATTGAACTTGCCACTTGTTTGATCTCTTTATCTTATATGGCGTTTATTGCCTAATAAAGAGGGAAGACATTTGCCAATGTCTAGTGTTACACTTGAAAAATCTTTTTTATTCTTAGTGTAGTTATACGTGTTCATAAAGAAGTTTAGGTTTTTTGACTCTCCAGACTTCCAAAGTATTTTTATACCAGATACAGTAGAATTATGTATCAGAAATGTCAAAGAAATGTGGAAATGCTATCACTAAATATTAATAATGATCAGGTATAAATTGCACAATTTATAACCTTTTAAATATTGATTTCTGAGAAATGCACTTGATATTTACCATTTTACTGTGTTTAGGTGAGGGAAGTTTTCTTCTCATTTAACTGGGGAAAGGCAATGGTCCAGCATTTGTACTGCATTAAAAAAAAAACAAACAAAAATATCAGAAACCAAACACATGTAATTTATATATGGCAGTGTACAACTTTTTTTTAAAATAATTTTTAATTTATGTGCTACTAAAAAATCTAGTTTTACCAGGGCACCTTAGCAGGCAATAGATGAATACCCAGACTAGGTATCTTTTGTTCTGACTGGAATGAGTTGCCATAGTCTGAAGAGTAGGAACTATAGGAGCAAAGGTTTATCCTTGGTATTTTCTGTTTTCAAACAAAGCATGACTGGAAACACAGACTCTGGAAGTCCAATCATGCAAAGTGTCTCTGTCTGGTTTTATTCTTTCTTCTTCTAGTAACTGAGCAAAACTTATCTGCAGTAGCTAATGGGTGAAACTTCATTTCTTAAAATCTATTATGAGTATTCTAATTAACACAAAGTATTATAGGAAGAATTTGTACTTTCTTGGCTTAAAGATGCCTTACATGAGGGATTTCAGGTGTATCCAGTCTATCACTATAGATCTAGAGCTGTACATCACAGCTGTTTATATTCTGAGGTTATGTTGTTGTGATACTGAACCTGCTGGTGGTATGTTGCTGCCACAGGGCAGTAATATGGGGAAAATGAAAAATGTGACCAAGAATCATATTTGCTTTCTCTGCATAAAGTTACTTCACTAGAATACTTCTTAGAGATAAAAGTAATTTTGAAGAAATAAAGCACAATCATAATATTAAAGTATTATACAGTTTACTCTTCAAGTGGAAAGTATTCAATCTCAAAAAGTGTTTTCCCAGTACTTAATGTGCTTTCTTACAGCAGCACGAGTGCACATATCCATAGAATCATAGACTGGTTTGGGTGGGAAGGACCTTAAAGATCATCTTGTTCCAGCCCTACTGCTGTGAGCAGGGACACCTTCCACTAGGCCAGGTTGCTCCAAGCCCCATCCAACCTGGCCTTGAGCACTTCCAGGGATGGTGCATCCACAGCTTCCCTGTGCCAGGGCCTCACTACCCTCACAGTAAAGAATTTCTTCCCAAAATCTCATCTCACCCCACCCTCTGTCAGTTTAAAGCCATTCCTCCTTGTCCTGTCCCTCTGTGCCCTTTTCCAAAGTCCCTCTCCAGCTCTCTTGGAGCCCCTTTTGGTACTGGAAGGTGCTCCAAAGTGTCCCCAGAGCCTTCTCTTCTCCAGGCTGAACAACCCCAGCCCTCTCATCCTGTCTCCATAGCAGAGGTGCTCCAGCCCTCTCATCACTTTAGTGGCTTCCTCTGGACTTGTAGTATCCAACATATGAGGCTTTATGGTATAGAGAAAAAAAACCAAACACAGCATCTGCAGTTCTTTGTCTAAACTTAATTAGCCTTAACTAAATTTCTAACCTAAATGCCTTTAGATGTGATTTCTTATTTACTTTCAGAATAAATGTTTCTTTCTTCCCCACTTTCTTTTTTGCTGAACAAACATTTTTTTTTTTAATCAATAGTTTAAATCTATAAAGCACAGGTTTTTGGATATCCATGGGCTACTCCTAATAGTAGATCTGTGACAGAGGAACCAGTTTCACACATGGAGTAGGCACTCAGTCCATGTGCCTGGCATTTTGATGTGGGTTTGTGTCTTTCTTGGAGACACAAAAAAAAGGGTCGATAAATCAATGAAAGGTTAAAAGTAATCTTTTCTCCCTGCTGGTTCGAATCCTTTCTAGCAATAGAGATTCATGAAATGCACCAGTAATTGTTTCCTTTGCTAGAGAATTCATTAAGCAAGGCATTAGCCTTTTTATTGTCACGAGTGATGACTAATACCTTGCATCCTGTTATGCTTTCTCAGGTGCATTAAAATATTAAATACGTATTATTCATTCGAGTTTGATTCAAATAATGATAATCTTGTGTTTTGAATTAGAGGCAATTCAGTTTCACTGCTGTTGTCTCTCAAAATCCCTAAGACTGTGTTTCATTCACTTACACAGTTACTGTCTCTTCTATCCAACTCTCCAAAATGGGGGAAGGCTTCCGGCTCTTCAGCCTGTTCACAAAAAAATGAATGGAGATTGATCTTCTTTCAGCGTAATTTTCTTTCATTTCAGGCTTCAAAAAATGCAGAGGTGATTACTTTAACACTGATCCAACAACCCACTTATTTGACATTTTTAAATGGTTTTCATTTGGAAGTTTTGAAGTACTTTGTAAAGCAGGTCTGACAGTATCTCCGGGCAGTATCTCTGGTGTGTGTCTATCTGTGTTCCTTTACAAACCAAAGCAGTGGAGGGTGAAATTGGAGGATGAAGCCACCAGGTCAAATTTCTCAGGTCAGAGAGTGAGGGGCAAAGCCAGGAATTGGACATGTGAGTGAATCAGATTCATGATCTTAGAAAGATCGCACCCGTCTCCTCATTTCCCTTTCCTTTAAAACTGTTCATGACTAAGACTGAGGCTTCTCACAATGGTCTTTCTGAAGAAGCTTGTGCTGAATACCTGAAATGGAAGTTTTTAGAAATGTTGTTTGATGAGAAGCATAGCTGTAGTATTGCTCAGTAAGTGAATGTTTTCTGACACTAAGGATATAATTTCAGTTTTACTTAAAATTTTACTTAAAAAGGGTTGCTACCCTTTAATAATTTTCTAATAGCTTGAGTTTTTCAGTGAAGTTTTATTCATGACCTAGAAATCTGAGACAGCAGAGATGCTTCCCATCTGTCTGTAGTCATACACATCTGCAGTAATTCATTTTCAGCAGTGAGTAATTTTTGGCTTGTGGACAGATGTATAATTGAGAGAGAATGCTGCTAAGGAAAAAAAGCTCTGGGAGAAAAACCTTATGGTGAAGACAAATACCTCATAAAAAGCTTCTAATGACAGAATTACTATCATAACCTCTTCTACTGTTTTCACCATATTCCCTGTCAAAAAGGCCATTTTACAGTCCTGTGCCATAGAAATAAGGGCTTATGATTATTATTTTGTAAGACATTTTGTTTGGTGCTGAAGTAATTAAAGACAGAATAGTACAGGAAGTATACCACGGTATTAAAAAATAATGGACAATAGGTCAAAAGCCCATAACCTTTGTTTTTAGTGGTGTACTGACAAAGGGTGTTCTTGGCTTTATTTTGAACATTCTTATCAACAGGAAAAAATACCTTCACTCATAAATAGAGTAAAAACTGCTGATGTGTTAAAAGAAAAAGAGAAGTGCTGCAGAGCAATCAAGTTTACTCTGATAAGCTGGTGAAGGGCCTAGAAGACATGTTCTAAGAGGAGCAGCTGAGGGAACTGGAGGTGTTTATTCTGGAGGAGGCTCAGAGGGGACACTACAAGTCCCTGAAAGGAGGTTGTAGTGAAGGGGGTCGGCCTCTTCTCTGTGTCTCAAGTGAAAAGATGAGAGGAAATGGCCTTAAGTTGCACCAAGGGAGATTCAGATTAGATATTTGAAAACATTTTGTCACCAAAAGAGAGGTCAAGCATTGGAGTAAGTTGCCCAGGGAGGTGGTGGAGTCACCACCTCTGGAAGTTTTCAAGAATTGTCTGAATGTGGCACTTGGGGATTATGGTTTAGGAGTGATTATGGTAATGTTGGGTTGATAGTTGGTCTCGATGGTATTGGAAGTATCTTTCAACCTGGGTGATTCTGTGAAATTGTATTTAGATTTTAGGTCATAAATACAGAATGAGTACAGAATTGGCTCTACTCGTGGGGCAGAGAACCCCACCCAAAAAAAGAACTGGCTTTGTACTAGTGATGAAAAAACTGCTGAAGCAAATGCAAACTCTTCTTCTTGATGTGATCCCTGAGTAATCCAAGGATTGTGAAGGAGTGTGGTAAAGGTTCTTCTGCATTGGATATTGATGCAACTGCTCCTGAAAGGCTTTGCCTTGTTCTAGCACTTGCACACCAGTACTTTAGTGACTTGCTTGTGAATTTAAAGATGCACAGGTTTGACACAATGTAGGATCAGAAACTTGATGTTCTAGGGGAGTATTGAGGACCTTGGTGTCTGCAAGGAGGTCAAAGGATGCCTTGGTGACACCTGAGAGGTACCTGTGCAAAGAACATCACGAGTTCTTCCATTTGTCAGGCAAAGCTGCAAGAAAATCTGATGGCTGGAAGTTTAAGCTACACTGACAAGGAAAACAAGCCAGTAATAAAGGACACTTGTTGCTGCAAGAGCTCACTATGTATTAGGGTGGAGTCTATGGCACTGGCAGTTGTTTAATTTTGTTGATTTTCTAGATGTCTCTTGGGCTCTATGTTGAAGGCACTGTCACCTTGATGATTCCATCAGTATCTTCTGGCCATAGTGGCACTAACTTGTCTTAGTTTTATTTTGTCTTAGGATGTTTTTTGTGCATCCCTGTGAGCTGGGGACCTCACTTTCTGCATGGCTGGATCAGCCCATTTAGTGGAGTATCTCTGTATTTCCTGAGAATGTAAGGGGTGCCTGTGTGTCAGAAGGGGCTGCAGGTCCCTCTGCCCTCTGTCCTGGCTCCAGAAGTGGCCACTGGTGTGTGATTAAAGAAAGCATCGTGTTTGTTCTGCTCTTGCTCTTAAATGAAGTATCTCATTTCTTGGCAAATGTTGGGTGCTGAGCTAAAGGGACATTTGGGCAGTGGAACACAGAGCTGTGTATGAGAACAGAGCACGCACTGACATTCTCCCTGCCTTTGGCATTTACCAGCTTATGGATTTCTGATCTGGGTTGGTGTTGTGGCTGTTATTATCAGTATGGGTTTTCCATAAACTTGTCTTATCCCTTTTAAGAACCACTTAAAGCTTTGGCATCCACAATACCTGTGACACCAGATGTTACAATTTAATTACATATTCCATGATGAAGATTCACGTTGTTTTTAATATTCTGACTTGCTATTTCACTGTGTGTTCCCTAGACATTGAGTTGAGACATAGTGTGTATTTTATATGTATTTGTTGTATTTCCCACAGTTGTATCAGCTTCAGGCTGGGGGGGGGGGGGGGGGTTCAGCAAGCTATTCCATGGCTTGGACCATACATACTGCCTGTCCAGGCACTTTTTCTAATCCTCCATCTTTTTTGAGATAAATGCATCTTAGGTTTTGGTAATGCCCTTAGAATATTTGGGAGTTTAGTCCTTTTCTGAGTATCTAACTGTCTTTTTGGTGTCTAATTCAGTAGTGGCTTCATCTTTGTGATTAATTTATTGTTCTTGAAGCTCCCTGTACAGTTTCTCTTAGACTGTGCTGACATCTAATGGTAAGGCAAAGTGGCTTAGCCATACTTAATGGCAAGATAAATTGGCTGACAGACAAATATAATTATATATTTCCTTCTTAATTCAGTATTAGTTTTTATAAGACAAGATGGAATAACGTGAATTTTTGCACAGAAAGTCTGACATATACTTTTTCTTCTGGCAATTAATCTCTTTTTGTTCTGCTCAATGGGCCATACTTATTTTTAAGTGTAGCTTAAATCTTTGCAAGAATAGCTTTGAGTACAGTGAAAGTGAGGTGATGGTTTCATACTGCAGAAGGTTTTAGTGTAAGTCACAGGATCTCCAGAAAAGGATATGAAATATGAGAACAAAAGTGTCCTCCAGAACTTCAGAATAGGATATTCCAGTGTTGTTGTAACAGTCTAATTTTTGCTGCATTTTGAAGAAACACCCAAACAAAAGTATTTGTCCTCTTTTACTCATCCTCCTATTTGAGGTTCCTCCATATCTTTAATTGGACATTTTTCAAACTTTTATTGATAAGTACCGTGTACTAATACTTTTAGAAATGGAACTAGAAAGTTAAAAAAAATTAGTTCAGATGTTAATCTTTCAGTTCTATTCTATGTTTAGGTGTAGTACATTGTATAACTTTGGACTTAACTTCCATTATGAAACATCATTCCTCTGATCCAAGATTTGTGTTATACAGATCCAATACTGCTGCTATTGACATTAGAAAGGTTCAACCAGAAATTGTAGAGCTTTTTCAAGTAGAACATTTCTCTCTTATGTCATCAGCTCTATTTTTCCTTTTTTAAGTTAGAGCCCATCTCTTGCCATAGCCTCACAAAGTTCACCTCTTTACTATGTAAATACATCTTTAAGTTAATGTTCAGATAAAACAAATCTCTCTTAGAATTTTTACATAGTTTTACTTCATGCTGTTCATCAGCATGATGATATCCTCTCTTTTGCCAAAAACAAGGTACTTTGTTTTGTACTAGAGAAATATTCTGAAATGTAGATAAATTTCCATTTAGTAAAGACTTTGACTGCAAGAAAGCCTTCTTTGGCATAAGTTGTAGCCTGTCCTTTAACCAAACAAGGAGAAAACCTGAAACTTGAAACTTAACTTTTAAGGAACATCAGTAATTGTTATAGAGTGAGTAATTCTCATTTGTGGGTTGTACAGGGAGTTAGGTTTGCAGAAAAGCTTGCTACTTCATGCTTTGGGAAGAGCAGAATCCCTAAAATAGAGTTCAGAATTTCAGAGTGTATGGCTTAAATTCGTACTCTGGTGCTCTGCTCTTAGCTGCACAAGCTGGGGAACACAGATTATCACACAGAATATCTCTGATAGCTCTGATGACTGTGACTGTTTAACCAGGAAATCTTAGGTGTCATCGACTTGGATATTAAGAAGACATTTTTATAATGAGGGTGATGAGGCACTGGAACAGTTGCCTAGAGAAGTTGTGGAGACTTTATTACTGGAAGTTTTCAAGGCCAGGTTGGATGGGGATTTGAGCAACCTGGTTTAGGGGAAGGTGTCCCTGCCCATGGCCCCACTGGAACTGGATGGTCTGTTTACTAACTGAAACGAACAGTTACTTCAAAATGTATAATTCTTTGGGATAATTAAAATATTTATAACATGAGAATCAACACTTTGATTGTATTTACTTGTTGCTTCCAGGGCTGTGCAGAGTGGCCATTTCAAGGCTTCTGAGGTGTCATGGAAAATAGAGATGTTAATGGTTTGGGTGGGAAGGAAGGAGGAGCAAAGCATTAGTGTGGGTCATCTTGGAAAATTATCTAATTTTTGATCATCAAAACTGATGGCACTGCAATTTCGAATATAAACTCATAATAGCCTTATATTATACTTTTTGATAGTGTTAATAGAAAGAAAAATATTTCAATAACTCAATATAGTTTTGGACCAAGGAGCATGTACTAGAATGGCTAAATTAAGTGAAGGTTGAGATTCCCAAGGGTAACACAAATCTTCCTGACCTTATTCTCAATGCATTAATGATCTGCCAGTGAATTTCATTTCTGTTTTGCATTTCTTAAGCTTTATCATCTGATTTGGGATGGTCTACAAATCTCTGCCTGCAACTGGCAGTGAGGCAAAGGTAGAAATCCATCTTTTGCAGTTCCTATCTCTGTAGGTGAAAGTCTGCTCAGATGTGTTTACTCTCTGATTATTTTTGCGAGTGGGGTAACTGATCTGGGGCGATGAATGACCCACTCCAGTTTTTCTGTTAGGCTTTCCCCACTTGTTCAGGTCCAGTGGAAACACAGTCTGGTCCATGCAGAATTCTCCCATGAGACTGATGCAGAGGAAATGGTCCTGCACTGCACGCTGCAACCTTCAGGGTTTGAGAGGGGTTCTTCCCTGATAATGTGGAATTTGTCTCAACCCACTCTGGGTGTATGATTAGCCTACTGGCTTGCTCTTCTTAAGAAAAAAAAAAAGGGGGAAAAATGTCTTAATTTGCTTCCTTTTCATCCTCTGATCACCCAAGATCATGGGTTTTGAATGGACCTTCCTTCAAATCTTCTCAGTCACAGCTAATGTTTATCCTATACTCATTACCAGTGTTATCTGTTTTGAAAACTGAAATCAAAGTTGACTTATTTGTATCACTTCTGTTTTAGCCTGTAGGATTTGCTCACTCTCCTAGAAACATGTTGGAGAATCCCTCTTCCTTTTATCTTGAAGTCTCAGAAAGAGTAAAGCTCTTCCTTTCTTAAGAAAGAGCGAAATGCTCCAGACTGCAATGCCCAGAGGCATCTTCCCTTTAAAAATACACTGGAATCGTTTGCTTAACTGAAAGAAAAAACTCTAATATTGTTTTCAACCGAGTATATTTTAATCTAAAACGTCTACTGCTTAGAAGGGTTCCGTGCATTGGTGGTATCTCAGCTACTACCTGACATATATATTCGTAAATCACTTGGATTCTCACTTTATCCTAAAATATTGAACTACAGAAGTCTGATGTTAAATACTCTTTGGTATTTGGTGTTCAGGTTTTTAATTCATTAGGCAGTGTGCTTGTATTTTTAGTGAATTTCTCAAATACAATTATTCGTGTTGTGGTTTGGTAATTGCAGTAACTAAAGCTTCCATAATTATAAGGCTTTTGTTTTGCTGGGAAATGCTTCCCATATCATCATCTGCTCTTTGTGTTGGAACTCGATGTACAATAAAACCGTATGAGGGTTCAACTTAGAATGGTGTTAACATGTTAATTTAATTTTTTGCTCAAATTTTTTTTAAACTTATGACAACTTACTATCAATAAAATATTTTTTAAACAATGTTTAAAAGAAAAAAACCTACTAGATTTATATGGTATGCTTTGAAGCTACTGTAGACAGATAGAAAACATCTGGTGACACATTCAGTGGTAGGTCAATAGTTACAGATGGTCTGTTTTTTACAGCTGTCATCCAGCTTTGCATGCAGAGTGACTACAGTGGAAAAATCTTTTGCTGAATGAATAAACAAAACAGCACAAGGAGGCCAGCAGGCATATATGTTTCTACAAGATGGGAAATTAAATAAGCTATAAAAATTTAAACCAAGACTAGTGTTTAAAATGTTCATTATGTTCTGGTTTGGTTTTTATCCCTTAGATCTTTCTATGTGGTTATTGGAGTGATAAGTAAATACATTAAAGACTATTTCAGGACTGATCCTCTGCACAAGTTTAGGATGTTGGCTTCAGCAATGACTGGTGGTTATGTTGTTGGCTTTTAAGGTTTTAAAAGCAGTGTTAGGTTTGATGTAGTGGTTATGCAGTCTTGTAACAGAGCCACACTGAATGTTGAAGAATGTTGTATTTTAGAAGAATATAAATGTTGGGAAATGTAAGAGAATTTCAAAAATGACAGTATTCTTTTTGTTTTTTAAAGAGTAAAAAAACGGGTTTCTACATTCTTCATCAACTGTATAGATGATGGGATGTTATATTCAGCTGTAGTCAGACATTATGCAAAACATCAGAAGAATCTTGAATTTGAGGATAAAGAAACAGAGGTGTGGGGGAAAGCGAAGAGGAGGATGAGGCTAGATGAGTGTTAAAAGCATGGTGAATGTTGCACATTAACTCCATTTCAAATGAGAAAAAAACCCAAGCCCACAAAGAAAAAACCTCTGTTAGAAGTCCAAATGCACCAAGCCAGGTAGCTCTGATAAAGATACTTATTTTAATGCAAATGTGCAGTTCTTGATATTCAAAATATTTTTATCATTTCACTCAGAGTGCATCAATCTTGATCATATTTTGAAGTGTGCCTGTGTTTGGTTTTAGTAGAGCTGAGCCTCTAGAAAGAAACAAGCAGATTTCTAGGTTCAGTCACTTGTAAGGCCATTTAATCCTATCCACTGATGTTGAAAGCTGTTGAGCAGGAATAAAAAGGAACAGGGAGGTGGATTATTTGGCTCAGTTTAGTGTGCACTGTGCTTGTAATACAGTGTGGCTCGAGTTTGTTTCTCAAAGGCTGCTGAAACATTTAAAGGTGGATAAAAGTGGTGCTCTGACTATGCTTTTTAGAGGATCTGGATTGTTTTTTCCCGTCCACTTGCTCATGTGCATTTTATATTCTAATGCTGTGATTGGACTGTCACTGAGGGATTTTTTTCCTCCCTCTCACCCCATCCCCCCCTTCCTGCTTCTCAGTGGTTTGGCTTGAAATGCAGACTGCTTGTTGCAATACCCTCACGCTGTCTTGCCCAGCTACACGGGATCTGAAAAGTGCTTAGCTGTATTTGCTGCCAAAGAGCTTGCCTAGTCATGCATAAACCTGCTTTAAATGCCATTTGGTTGATATAGATGTTGGCATTCTGTGTTGTCTCCATGATGCATTTCCTCGTGTCTGTGCCCCTTGACCTGTTTCCTTCAACTCCCAAGTTGAAACTCTGGTTTCCTTCATCATCGAGGGCTTAAAAGTTAAGAACGAAAAGAGCATTTTCTCTCCCTGCGAGCTTTGCGATGCAAAATTGTGGCTTTCCAGCCTCCTTTCAGGTGAACACATTTCTGTCATTTTATGGGAATCATGTGCCTGTGCCCATCCAGGATACCTGTGTTGGCTGGGGGGTTGTTCAGTGAAAGGGCAAGAAAGTATTTGACAGTCAAAAGGCAGAAAACAGCAGCTGTCTCGGAGCATTTCTACACCGACTTGTCTGAGCTGTGCCCTGTGCTTTGCATCTCTCTGTGCTTAAAAAGCAGTTTGTTGTGAAATACCACATTACCTAATATGATTTAAGAACTTTATGTTTTGTTTTTTTTTTTTAGTTCTTTAGAATACGTGTAGATCATCTTTCTGGAAAGAGGTGCCAAAAAAAAAAAAAAGGTGTGTTTTAAAGTTTAGTAATTTTATCTTTTTGTTCACAGGTGAAAATAAGTTTATAAAAGACTGAGCATTTCTGACTGGTGGCTGGTGTGAGGAGACCATCACCAAGCTGTGTGGGGACGTTCTTTGAGCTTCCACTCTTACATCTCTAATGGACAAACACAAAGTGAAGCGGCAACGTCTGGATCGCATATTTGAAGGTTGGGCATTTCAATTTCTAGTGTTAACTATGTTAATTTTGTGGATTACTGATATTTCTGAAGACTGGAACTCTTTTCTTTTGGTCATTCAGTGTATTTTTAATTGAGTTGCAGTTCCTGTTGAGATGATACTGACTGTGCACAAATGCTGAAAACAGATCTAGGCAAATAAAAGCAAGTATTCTGCAGTTGAGTTTGCTTTCATCTTAGCATTTTACAACATTCTGCTCAGACATTGTGAAAAATTGTGGTTTTATATAAAATAACAATCTTAAAAGACTAAGGTGACCACATAGTGCTCTCAAGGGTCTTTATCTACAGACTTGCTCCATGTAGATTGATTTAAGAGCCTGTATCTGATCCTTGAAAGGAAGTAAAAAAATCAAGTGAAAGCAAAACACAAAAAAAATGGCAAAAGGCCCCCAAATTTAATGAATATTAATAAAAATAGCCTGAATTCTTGTTAAAGGAAGATAATCATTTGGGTATGTCATTTTACTTTAAGTCATAAATGACAAATTTTATATTCCTGGTATTCTCTGCAAATGTGCTTTTAGAGCTGGTGTGAAAGCAGGTTGAGGGATAAGGTGTACTATTTGTAAGAATATTCATGAATGATTTGGACTAAATTTTTATAATGAGATCTTAGATCCTCTTTAAAATGCAAGAGAACAGTTAATTTCATTTTGACACTCTGGGTGTCAGTGTCCAGACTTGTGGGCACATGGTCTCTGTGTCATGTCTAATGCTGAAGCAGTGAACTGCAGGTGAAACGTTTGCTCCTCCACACGTTGGTCTTCAGACTCTTTTGTGGCAGCCATGTCGTGTGAGCAGGTGATTTCTGTCCTTGTCTTTTCCCCTTCCTTTGTGCCAATATGAGTGTGACCATATAATGAGCTACATTGAGGAGATGTCTCATACTGAAAACACCCTATTTTGTTGGTATATTTTCCATTTAGGTGAATTCCTCAGTCCAGATCACTGTTCTGCTGACAAAGCACTTGCATGGAAGGGGCAGTTGGAAAATGTCAATGGGGGTTGCTGGGACTGTTTAGCCCAACGTGGCCAGAGAAAGAGACATTTTATCCAAGTATCAAAGGGCGCAGTTCCATGTTGGGTTTGGGTGATTAATCTCCTTGTTAGTCTCTTCTAAAACTGGCCAAGCCCAACCATGGTTGCCAGGTCCCACCTAGACTGGTTGGCCAAGTGGCCACTTGAATCTGCTCACTGGAGACTAATCCCTGCTCAGAGAAATGGGGAACTGACTGCTGAGGACAGGGAAATCGTGAAAGCTGCCCCACTTTCTGGGCAGCTCTACAGTTGCATCAGCTAGAAATGATCGAGGAGTGTGCTGATGCAATGCATGGTCATCTTCTCTGCTCCCAGTCTCGGGTCCTCATCCTAGAGTCTCTGTATCTGACTCTTCAATAAAAAATGGAGAATATTAACTCTTTTTGGTTGGTTGATTTTGGCCTGTGTTAGTCAGATGAATCAGCAAACTGTGAAGAGGAATGAGAAACCTGTCCCTTTTGGTGGCAACCAGCAGTCAGATCAGCTCAACCGGCTCGGTGCAATTTCAGCCTTCTTATGGGCTCACATTGAGCAGCAGAACAACTTAAGATGGCAAGAAAGTTTGTGATGATGTGGGAAGGAATGTTGCCAGGGACAGAGGTGACAGACCAGCAGCCACTGTGACTGAAATAGCAGTGGCTTCCCCCAGGCTTCATGCTCACATCTAATGATGCTGTTTAATCAGTGCCTTTTGTCTGGCTTGTTTTTCCCAGCTCTGCACAATTCACTGCATCCTACAGTGAAATCTGTGCGGCCATGCAGTGCAGGGAATTGATCCAGTTGGAGAATAACGTAGGGAAAAAAGTTGTTTTAGCCACCTCTGCTTCCTAATCCCATTTACCATGTGCTAGACAAATAGCCAGGTTGGGAAAATAGAGTGGGAAGACAAGGCAGAAGATGGTCAGGAGGAGAAGGGGTGAAACAATGGATAAGGAAACATGCTTGGAATTTTATGGTTATGGGAACCCAATTTGGCTCTTTAAAGTGTTTGAGCTGTGTGCTGCTCTTGAGTGTCTGTGTGCCCAAATGTTCTTTGAGGCTTGTAAGCACATCTCTCTGGTTGATGATTTTAAATTGCTATCCCTGCAATTGTGTCAAGTGGGATAAAAACTAGGGAGCTGTTTTGTTACAGAATGGCTTTTTTATACATATAGTCCTGTTCAGATTTAAAAATTAAATATTCAGAATAGCTCTCTAATGTATGTGCCTTTGATAACAACCTAAGTGTTTTATATTTTGGAAATATGCATAATGTTTTACAAAGCTCAGGAAATGTAATGAGCTTTTATAGGTGGTTTATCTTCTCTATCAGCTATTTTTTGCATCAGTCTGTACATAGCTTTCTTCTCTTGAACTTTCCCTCAGAAGAGAATTATTCTCCAGGTGCATTTTATTTTTATTGCAAGTTCACTTAGAAACAGGCTGCGATAATTTGCTAACTACTACTAAATATGTATTTTTTTATAGATGGTTGAACATAATATGTGATGGGCAGACATTAATATATTATTTTATCCATAAAGAAACACTAGTGCCATTCTGGTAGTGCCATATAGCATTTCTTCACTGTCTGTATCCCTCTTGGAGGAGGGGATATAACAAGTTGAAGTTCAGGTTTTGAAAAGTTAATGGTGTGGACCGGATCCCCAAAGGGAAATGCTCATGTTGGGAACATGACACAGGATTGCACACAGCTTTTCCTGTGGGGTTCGTGGGTTACCAGAAATGCTCTGGGAAGTTGGATAACTGTGCAGGTACTATGTTGTTTGAGTTGATCTGCTTCCCCGTGCCTTTAGGTAATTTGCACACTTGCTTTTAGTAACTAATCATGCAAAATAAGCAAATTGAACAGGCAGCACTGGATTTCCTATTTCCTTGTGAGCTAACGATAGTATGGGAGTAGTACTGATAAATTTCAGTTGCTACTCAATGCAAACCCACCCCCCCATTTCTATTACTTTGGGAGCAATTAGTCCTCTCTTAATGTAGCTGTGTAAATGATTTTGTCTCTGAGGTACCTGTGATTCCCTTCAGTGATTTCTTAAATATCAAATTGAATATTTGCTTTTAATCCCAAAGCTGTTTGCAATTATATTTTCGTGCACATTTCAATTGCTGTTGAAGATCGTCCCTTGAAAAAGCCAGGTGTTAAATTCTGGTTTCTAACTTCCTCCAGTAGCTGTGAATTATACTTAGGCATAAGGACATGATTTGGGGCACTCTGAGATGCTAATATTAATCTCACTTCACAATTTGTAAAATAACATTTAGGATTCTTCCCTTGAAGATAAATGGTATCAAGGCATGTGAAAGCTTAATTAGTTACTGATTATATTGTTCTTTGTCCCCCTCTCCGGTGATGCTGGTGATTGCAAAGCATAATTATAGCAGTATACATTTGGCAGAACAGTTGGAAGTGTCACAGTGCAAAAATAAAATGTGTTCATTTTGTGGGTAATTTGAAAAATTCAAAATGTTTTTGGCATTTTGAAAAGTTGTTATCTCTAATTAAGGTATTATTGTGCTTTATATTGTAGCACACTGTAAACAATGCTGTGTATTTGCTTATATTCTAGAAATCCTTAATTAAATGTGTGTATGTTTCACTGACCCTTCCTTGGGAGTTACCTTGGAATGTCTGACCTCTGTTGCATTTGCTGGGCACCAAGAGATGAAGCAGGAGGGAACAGGAGGTGGCTGCATGTGGGGAAAATTTTGCATTGCCTGAATTGTCTGTGAAGGGGCTTGATGAGCACAGTGGATTTTCTCTAAATACATCATTTTGTGTCATACACAGTGCTCAGGCAGCCACTGCTTTCCAAGCTTTAGGGAACTCTTTGCAGGGGGGAGCTTAGGGACACTGCTGGAACTGGGAGGAGGAAAGGGGTGTCTCCTCTCTCATTCCATCTTGCTTGTTTATACAGGTAATAGGGATTAAACTACAGCACAATACTGGAAATGAAACTGCAAAACTGAGAGTGACTTTTCCAGTTTGATAATTGCTTGAAACCAGAAATGTCTTCCCAGAGCACCTCATGTGATATTTACACAGCAAAGACTGCAGCATGTGCAAGTACAAGTCTGTGAAGACCCTATCTGCCCCCAGACAGATGTTCTTTTTAAATTTTTTTTTCTAATTCTGCTTTTAAGGAGGCAAAAAGCATCTTAGCACACCTGAGAATTCTCAAACACTCATTCGAAGTCTTTTCTTTTTCCTTTTTATGCAGCACTAGTATTCATCTGCAGGTTATTCTTTATACACGTGTTGCCTCATCCTTTTTAAAAGTGCCCTGAAGAAAAGTTGAAATGTTTTTTAGCTATTTTAACAGTGCCACTTTGTTACCTAAGGAAAGAAGGGTTGGCCAGGAATTGAATCATGAATTGGAAAATAAAGTGCATATTAATGGGATGAATTTCTGAAATTTCAGATAAAATCTCTCATCTTTGCTTTTATGAAGGGCAGCCTTTCTTTGGGAATGTTTGATTACTGGCAAATACCCAAGTGTGACACAGTTTGAAGGACAGTAAAAGTGCACGATAAACGAGTAGTTTCTTTTCAAGGACATGGCCTACGCTTTCTTTCCCTGTAAGAAAACATCCATGTTTTTGGAGCTTCTTTTTTTTTTTGCTTGTTGTGCTATATTGTAGGAGATTCAGTAAGATGAATCCACCTCAGAGTTGATCTGGTATGGTGATGGTTCCAGGAGGAATGCAGAGAAAAAAAAGCAGGTATGAATTGAATTTAGTTGTCTTTCCAAATTGATAAAGAAATCTCGAAATACAGAGTGACTTAGTTTAAAAAAATGCAGTCTCTTTCCTGATTTTTTTTTTCCTGCTTTTGCTTGTGCATGTAATAGCTTGGCTTCTTTACACGTGGAAAGTACCAGATTGACAAATACCAAGTGTTTTTTCATGACCACTGATGGATCCTGTCTGGCTGGTGTAAACTGTGATTTGACCTCTTGCAGTTGTGAAATTAGGCAGTTAAGTTTTCTGCATATTAATAGGGGAGATGGCCTACTTTGGCAAGGTCTGGGTTCTCCCTGAATGTGAAAAAGGCTTTTTACTAAAGTTGGTATGTACTGTGTGAGTTGATCATAAATAAAAGGAAGGAGGAATAAATGTTTGCAGGCAGTGAGTGCCCTTAGCTCTTTCTGACGTAAGTGAGAATCGCAGATGTTAAGTTCTTTGGAGAAGGAGATAATCAATTTTCTTAACTGACACCCAAATATGAAAATGTTCTTTGTTGTCTCACTTGCTACAGATACCAGAGAAAATAAGGATATAGTACAATGTGCAGATGAGTTTTCTTTATGCTGACTGATCTGAGTACTAGGCACACTAAATATGCCAAGTGTTTCTTAAAAAAAGGGATTAATGGGCTGCCTAGTTGCTTGGTGTCTTTGACAGACTTTAGAAGGCAGCTTAGTGAAGGATTAGGGCAGCAGAGGGAGCTAAAAGATTCCTAATATTTTATCATTTGTTTCCTAAGTCAAAGTCGCTCCTTTATAAAGTACCAATTAACCTTTGCAAAAATGTAATTTTCTAACCTTAAGTGCCTTCAGCAAATACATAAGGGTTTGAACTGGAGAAAATTCCTTTTCTCCCTAGAAATCCAGTATAAATTAAATTAGGAATCAGGTAGTAAAAGCTACCAAAATCTTTCTGCAGGAACAGCTATCAAATCTTTCAACTGTAACAAATGAAAGTGTTTAAGCAAGCAGAGTTTTCTCCCCCATTCTATCCCATTCCCATGGAGAACCTAAGCAGAATATTCTATGAAAAAACCAAGTTACTTTCAGTACAAGTGTTTTAACATAAAAATACACACTTCTGCGTGTTTCATACAGGCGTCGTTTAACAATTCAACACAGTCTGTGTTTTGCTTGTAAAAACTTTGAAAATATTTTTGAGTATTTGGTAATATAGAGAATTAGGTAAAAGTTGCCTTCAAAGAACAGGAAGGCTGTTCAAAGGACTAAGATAAGTTGACTTTGAAATAATAAAATTAAAATGGTGCTACCATGAATCGTCACATAATAAGATCATTTGCCACTTCCCAAATACAAGGAAAATTATCTGCATATTTGGGGTATGTTTACTCTAATGAAAAACCATTCTTTTTCTTATTAGAATTATAGTTGAAATGCTTATTGACAGGCTTATGTTTGGTTTCTGGTTTTGTCCTTAATATCAGTATTTACAGTGCAAGGTGGTTTTGGCTTTCTTTTGGGCTTGCTGCAGTCACCTGCTTTTGTAATCTGAGTCTTCAGGGTGTGCTACCTAAACAGCTTTTGGATTTGCATGCACTTCAGCTACTACAATGTTCCAGACATATCACTAGCAACAATGCAAGCTGTATGAAAAAAGAATTAGCTTAAAAGCCCATTTTGCCCTAAATGATACTAAACAGTAGCTGCTAATGAAGAGCATTACTTCAACAAGAAAACTGAGAAAAAAAAGAAACCATATGGAGAAAGGAATCTCAGTGAGATTTTTAGATTTTGTTGAAACATTCAAGTCACTGATTCATTATGAGTGTTTTAAAGAAAAACTGTGCTTTTGTGCAGTCCAGCATTATATATTTTATCTGTATTGCTACATTATGATTGGTATATTGAAATAAAATACACTGCTTGCTTATGACAGCAGCTATGTTCAGCTGTGATATATCCACACCACCACATCTTGACACTAGAATGAAGTCAGAACAGTTTCCTTTAATGTTGGTGTCAAAGACAGTTTTAAATAGAGAAAATAATATAGCATGACACTAGTTTTGAAGGGTTGTAATAATTGTATTTGTAGTATCATAGATATTTGAGTCAAAATTCAGTAGGTAACTACATCTCATCATCTGATTCCTGAATAGTCTTCAGAGAATTTAAAAAGTATTTTCAGACTTCATATTTACCTTTTATACAGTGCAGATGAGTGCCTGGTAAAACTTTTAAAAGCTTTAGAAGTACTTGGTAATATGTACTTATTTCTGCCTGAGGTCAGGGAAGATGCACTGGAAGGCCTTGATTTATATGTAGCTTTACACTGTGCTCTGAAAAAACTGAGTTGAGCAAAGATTAAGTGTCTAGGTAAACATACTGAAAAATTTAAGTAGTCATCTAATTAAAGCAGTTGTGTTCAGCTTTCACAGAGGCAGTTCCCATCCTCAGGGAAGTGCAGTCTGAGATGCAAAAAAGGATTTTATTTTGTTTCCTGCCTTAGTGCAGTCAGGAGTGTGATTATGCAAGTGGAAACAAGAAAATAAAAGTGGAGACAGTCTTCCAGTGCTGGAGGCATCTGCTGCTCCATCCTTGTGTCCTTGTTCCGCGAGGTCAGTACTGAACCTGAAGGGTGCCTCTCCTTAAACAGGAGGAATTGCATGCAGGCTTTGCCAGGGGAAGAGTATCTTGCAGAGATGTCTCTCCTCCTTAGAAAAGTCATTGTGATCTGATGAACAGGTCATTTGGAGTTAAGAAACCTGTGTTTTATCTGGTAGTTCTTCCAAAGTCAGGTAGCAGGTTAGAAAACAAAAGCTGCCTCTGTGCCTTTTCTTTTTCTGTGACAGAAAACAGTCTGTTGGAGAATTTCAGAGCTACTGGGATATAAATAGCAGCACGCTGTTGTAATACTCTTGG
Source organism: Pseudopipra pipra (assembly GCF_036250125.1). Taxonomy (NCBI): domain Eukaryota; kingdom Metazoa; phylum Chordata; class Aves; order Passeriformes; family Pipridae; genus Pseudopipra; species Pseudopipra pipra. The sequence goes on from NC_087552.1 coordinate 69,230,981, forward strand.
AATCCCTTTAAAAGGGAGGCTTTGCTAATTGTGAAAGTACCTGGCATTTGCCTCAGGTGAAAGCACACCCATTGGTACCACTGGAGATCCACAATCCTGCAATGATTCATGATCCTGCTCAGATACTTAAATAAAAACGTTCCTTCTTCCTTTCCTGTGAGAACTAAATTTAAATTGCTTGTGACTTTGAGCAGATGTGTTTGGGACTTTTTTTTTAAAGGCAAAAATTAGCTGTTAAAAATTACTCATGTTTCCCTTTTCCTGGTGTTTATTTTTCAAAGGATCATCCTATGCACTGAATGTTCAAACGTGTCATTCTGTCATTTAAATGGAGACACACCAAAAAAACACACCAAAAATTATAGGTAATGGCAGTAGGACAGCAAAAGATGAAGAGTAAAGACTCTTTATTCTTTTGATCCTGCCTCTATTTTTCAGAAAGTTTCCTTGTGTGCTAGATGATGACACTCAAATACAATTAGACTCTGGCTCCTGCTAATAGGTAATCAAGAATAATTATAAGTGTTAATTAAATACACGATAAATGTCTCTTTTCGTCAAGGAGTGCACATTTGAAGAAATAGTTTTATTAAGTGCTAAGAAAACTTTTTTTTCCCAGGCAATTTTATCACTGTTTTCTTATTCCCTGCTGTTCCTTTCTGTCTTGATTGTATCAGTCATAGGCATGTGGTGTTTTCCTGGGTATCAAATACCACTTAGGCAGGTGCTGCTTAGTTTCCACAACATCTGCCAGTCATTTTTGGTGGTGGCTGTTAGTTTAGCCAACCTGCAGATGGTCATCTTTGCCTGTTTGTGTGGTGCTCCACAAACTCCCATCCTTGTTCCCCGAGTGCTGCTCTGTGCTTACATGCAGGCATCACCAATTTATCAAACTCAAATAATTTAGCAACACTTCTTCTTGCAATAAACAAAAGCAGCTGTGCTCTAGCTATCCTTATCTGCATGAATGCATAGATTGTAAAGGGCTTTCCTGATGAACAAGACAAAAGTTTAGGATTTCAAACTGGAATTTAGGGCATGTAAGTCAGAAGGACTAGACGCTGATGTTTAGAAACAATATAATAATGCAGAGAATGAATTAGTTACCATAGTAACTGCTTTGTTTTAATAATTTGGTGGGGCAATGAATAGAAGGAGCTCAGAAAGAAGTAGTAGGAATCTTAATTACATGTTGTGCAACGTGAGTGGCTTTGTTCATTAATAGTGGAAATTAATTTGATTTTATAACAGATTGAAGAATGAATGTATAAGTTTTACTTTGGAAGGGCAATAAGAATGATTTACAGGTTTTTTTATTCTCATTTTTTCCACCCCCTGGGGAAAAATATAATCACATTTTACATTTTATTATGGCAATGCACATTATTGATTTTTTAACAATAAAACATGCTCAATATGCTGCATTGTAAGTGTGGCTTCAATCTGTGTGCTGTGATTTGTTGCCTGGCAGTTGTTGGCAGCCTAGCAACATGCTTCAGTCCAGATCTGAAAAGGATATAGACACCCAAAGTTAGGAGTTACAGGGAAGGCAGGTTTCTCAGTATTTCAAAACCCATCTAAAATCATCAGTGCCTTGAAATCCCTTTGCACTTTATGGATGGTTTTCAAGTACCCTCTGTGCTTCAAGATCACAGAATCACAGAATGGTTTGTCTTGGAAAGGACCTTAAAGATCATCTGGTTCCAACCCCCTGCCAGGGCCGGGAACACCTTCCACTAGACCAGGTTGCTCAAAGCCCTGACCTTGAAGATCATCTTAACTTTCTTTCCCCTTGCAGGTTTGAGCAGTTTAATGTGCATTTTTTGCTTGAGACAAGGCAGGATCCTCAAACTGAATTAGCTCTTTTGGAGGCAGATGCACAGCAAGCAAAACCCTTCTGTGATCACATGCAGCACACATCAGCTGGAGCCCGTTTTGCAGAAAGATAGTGGGCATGATGGTGCTTTATTCAAGAAAGTCACATGCAGGGCACGTCCCAGCACCTCTCCTAAGGCAGCAGTTGGCTGGGTTGGAGATGCCTCTGTGCTGATGAGTCAGTCTGTGTCCAGAGACCCAGCCGTGGAAGGGATTACTGCTCGTGTCCTACCATAGCCATTCACAAAGCAGGGCCTCTAATTTGAGTTTGTCTTCTCATCTGGTGCCCCCCCCCCTTTTTTTTTCCCCTTCTCCTTAATGAAACTTGTAGGAACTTAATTCTCCTTGAGAGTACTGGCAACTTTTGGCTGAAATTTGCTAGTCAGTTAAGGATTTAATTAAAGAGGGCTCAGCAGGTAGATGGACAGATGCAATTAGGTAAACCTGACTTCCTTTGAAAATCTGTCTGAAAGGTGCTTAGATATTGCAGACAGAAACAAAAAGTGCCACCTGGTTATTCCTTGGCCAAGGAAGTGATGTCCATTACCAGACTCAAACCATGTTCCCTCCCTAGACCAGGGAGTCTGAAAGTTGTTTCTGCCAAGTGGCACCGCTTTGAACAGTGTCTCTCCAATAGGCAAGAGGGTCTTCCCATGAACTGGGAGACTTTCTGTTCTAGGCTACCATCAGTCCAAAGAAGATTAGCTTTTCAAAGGGAGGTTTGTTACCCTTTCTGTGTGGTTTGCTGCTATCTGTGTGCCAGGTGATGCCAGATCAACTCATTATGTCAGCAAAAAAAAAAATGGGATAACTGAGCTCAGTAATGACTCAGGAAGGGAAATTCAAGCTTCTCTGTTTCTAGTGCTTCTGTGTATATGATTTTGAATGGAGATTTAAAGCTGTGGACTGTGTCTTTTCTTTGAGGTGAGGCCCCTCTCACTGGGCTATTCATGTCCTTGCCTCCTCCTATCTAGTCTCATAAGAAACTTGCCCCGATAAAGTATTTCTAAAAGCAGTGTATCATACCTCCAGAAGGTTTTCTTCATTTTCCCCTTCTCTCTTAGCTGTATCTTAATAAGATTAAATTGTGATATCTTTGAAATAGATGCCAGTTTGGTTTGAACTTTCCTTGGGTCCTAATCCTTCACTAGAATTCTGAAATGTTTGTTATTATAATCTTAAAGATTACAAAATCCTTTCCTGTTTAATTTTTGTGTGTCCGTCTGTGAAACTTCTCAAAATGTCAGAAGATTAGATGAGTTTTGCCCCCTGTCCAAGATGTTGATGCATGGAAGTAAAGGAAGTTCATTCCAGAGCTGCAAACATCCAGTGAAGAATTTTTTAGTCAGTCTCTTGGTTTTATCTGTGTTAACCAAGTGGTTATCTTATAGGTTCCTTGTGATTACAGGAATCAACAGCATCATTGTATCCTGGAATAGTTGGTGAAAGAAGCTTCAGAGCAACTCCTTAAAGGGGTTGGTGTAACAAGGGAGTAGCATTGGTGCATTGGATGATATAGGGTGATTTGCAGTCAAACGTGGTCTTTACCTGCCTTTCCCCCTGCAATTCTAAATCTTTTGCTTTTCTGGTTCTGTTTTCTAATGAGAGAATAAAATAATTTTTATACATTCCTTGTTTTCTCATGTTTCTTAAATTAATCTTTCTGATATGTATATTTTGCTTGGTGATACACGAGTGGATTTCCACTGAAATTAATTAGCATTAAATGTTAATTTTTAAAAATTTAATGTTCAACTCTATTTCATTAACTCTGATTTTATTGCATTAGTCCTTTATGAATGGAAGCACATGCAAATATGTTCCTAAAATCAGTTTTCCACGTAGTTTAAAAATATTTAACTGTTTACTAAGTGATCAATTATAGGCCTTTTAGATGGAGAGGACTTGAAGCTCTTTGCAAACAGTGGTATTGACATGATTTAGGTGGGAAAACACTAAGTACTGTTCCAAAACAACCATCCCTTAGGCTTATGTCTCCAAAAGCTAGTGAGGCTGGAGACCTCACATATGGTGGATTGTTCCATCTCTCATTTTCTGTGCAGAACTGAAGGAAATTCACACTACAGGCACATATTTGAGTCTCTACTTCCAAGTTCCTCATGGAAGCACTCCTGCCCTTCCTGAAGTTGTGGATTCCTCCTTTTTAAAAGAAATACCAGTGGGGTTTTCATGTCAACTCCACCAGTGGTGCCAAAGGCTTGTTGGATACAAGCTGTGGTCTCTCCTGAGTCATGAAGTGCTCCTGAGGGATGATTGATTTGTACCGCCTGGACACGATGTCATCATCTAATTGAAAAATATATTTGCTAAACAAAGTTTGTTGGATTGTTCTAGATAAAAGTCTTGTATTTCATGTGATGTTAAAAGCTCTCTTATAAAATTATTTACAAGGCAAACTTGTAACTTATCTTAAACTTGCCTTGACTTATAGGTGAGTTTATCCTGTTGCATTGATAAAATTAGACAGAAAATTTTCAGATAGGAAGATGGAGTTCAAAGTAAAAAAGTAGTATAGCCTCATTCTATAAAAGTCACTTATGAATGTTCAATTTAACAACTGTGATAATTGAGCCAAGTTAGCACAGACAAGAGAACATTACATTTTGGAGTAGTTATTAAAAATATTCTTTATACTTCCTCTGAAACTCCTTTTGTGTATATGTGAGTTCACATACTCAATATAGGTAACTTGAAAATGTAACCAAATATTGTGTATCCAAAAATGAGATATTTTATTAAAAAAAAGTTTGTTTAAACACAGTTATGGTATTCCTGCCACCTGACTCCCTAGTCTTAGAGTTACTATGATCTCTGATTTGCTACAAGTTTGTTTCCATTTAGTGTTTTGTGTCCCTTTACTTGTGCAGTTCTCTGATCTGGATGCAGTTTGTATCTGTTCCACTTTTTGTTTTTTCCTTCATGCCTGAGTATGGCAGAGCTTGTTCTTTTATCGAAGCTGGACTCTGGTTCCTGGAATTCTTTGCCTGTTTGCAGCAATTCTGTAGGTCAGAACTGCCATGAAGTTCAGAAATTAAAGCCTTATCAGCATTCCTTTATAGGAACATAGAGGTGTATTTTCCCTTGAAAATCTTTCTTTAATTTGGTGTTATAATTGAACTACACTTACATCCAGCATAAAAGGAGCTTGATTTATTAGTAGCAGTTAATTTAAAAGGCTGCTGGATACTTCTGCTTTCCTTCTCCAGTATGAGTGGGCTTTTTTTGAGTCTTTTTATAAGTTCTCAAATGTAGCTGAAGCATGGGATAGACCTTGACTTAGGTTGCCAGGTTTACAGATGCCACTGCTTTTATAAACCTTAAACTGTGTTTTACATAAAGACTTTATAAAATAGTAGAAGCAAAGTTTTCATGATTTGCAGAAAGTCCATAAATTCATACTTAATTTAGCTGGGCTACTTTACTATATGAAAGGTTGAATTGATCTGAAACAATTTAGCTTGGCAAAACTGCTAGAATTTCATATTTTAAATAAATGTACTGAAAACTGGAAACTTCTAGAGGAGTGATTGTATGCAGCATTCCTTGTCTGTGAAGGACAGAGTAGGGGGAGGGAGGGAAAGCTAAAATTATAAATAAAAGCAAGTTCAAGCAATCATCACATCCTTGACATTACTGGTATAATCTGTATTGTAGATTGGCAGTAACACCAGTGACTTTCCTTAACCATCCAAAACCAGATGACACTGTTCTCCCTAACACAGTGTGTTTTGCTGTTTTCTATTAATGATGCATTTCCCTTTTTATCAATTACATTTTAATTACATTATGTCCTTCTAGCAGCATTACAGGATTATGGGGTGAGAAAATAAAAACTAATTTGGTAAAGTATAAATTTGAAAAAGGCAGTTAATTCAAGTAAAACTGCTCCAATATTTGTCTACTGATGACCATTCAAGAAACAAGAAATGCTGACAGTATTGCCAATATTTTGCTGTTTATGACACCTCAACCCAGGACTTTGAACCAGATACTTTCAAGCATTGGTTTAGTGTTCAGCTGGAACTGCTCCATCATCTGTCATTACCTGTGATGCTAATTTTATTGTAAAATATGTTGTCCATAAATGGTCAAGTACTAGCAATTTTTTGTTTTAAATGTTTAGCTCAAAAGAGCCACACTGATCTGGTCCTGTTTTACTTGCTGAAAGGTTTTTTGTTTTGTCTCTATAGAAGGTAAGGGTAAGCTAAAGCCTTTTCATTCTAGTTTTATTTAAGAATAATATTGATCATATGATGTTATCAGCAAATAGAGAATCAGCATAGCTGCTACTAAAACAAAAAATGTATCTAGATTTGAGTTCTCAGCAGTTGGGAAGGTTATTTTAAGATACAATCACCATTTGAAGATGTTCCATTAATGCTCAAGATTAGCATATTTTTTAAATGGCAGGAAATATGATAGAAGCATTTAGAGTATGCTGGATGGGATGCTTTCAGAAGTCAGTTTCTGTGAAGCTTGGCAATAATCCTCCACAGTTTCATGTTTTTCAAATGACATGACAGTGTCTTCTCTAAAAACATTTGGCTGGTTGAAAATAAAGTGGAAGAAGATTAAAGATTGCATGATAACCAGGGTGTCATTCATTGACTTGGGTGTTAGTCAATTCAGAAGTGATGTGGAAAATGCATTTACAGAAGTTTTAATACCATACCTGTATGTACACTGCAAAATACTATAAATGTTTTGTGCAGCAACTGAGCACAAGCATTTTTATTTATTTTTTTTTTTACCGTTCGGTAATAAGGAAAAAAACATACTAACCTCATGTTTCAGGGGCACAGAGATATCCATAATACCCTAATTAAATCACAGATTGCTGACAGTATACTGATTACTGATCTTGTAGCTACACTGACACTGCTGGCCTGTCTGTGTTCTGACCTCCTCAGGGTTTGGTACCAGTCAAAGGAGGGAAACAAGAATTCGAAAAGCTCGTGTGGTTTAAAGATGAGAACTACTCACAGAAGTAAGTTATGCACTCGGGATTTGTCAGGTTTCATGATGTGATTTGAAGGTTGCCTCCTTCAGCTATCCAGGCTATGAGTGGCACCTTGCAAAGACCAGGGAGGTTGGCCAGGGCTGTTGCAGTTCAAAGTAGGTGCCTTTAGGAAGCAGTTCAAGACTTGCCAGAAGTTTCTGTTCTTCTCCATGGGCTGTATGTGGATCCAACTGGCAAGAGGGAGTAAGGAACATTAACATTTCTCCTTGCAAGAGTCTTGATGAGCTCTGCTTGAAAAGTGCTTGACTCAGCACCGCACTCTACGCTATTGATAGTCAGAACATCGAGTCCCTTTCTGGGAATAAGGAAGAAGATTTTGACCTACTTTAATGGAAGTGTAGCAGTTGAAATATTCTCCTCAGCCCTAGGATTGAAAACAGCATCCTACTTCCTGCACAGGAGTCCAAAACCGCTTGCCTGTTATCTTTGCAAATCTGTTTCTGTTCTCAATGCTGTAACCAGCGGGCATCAAGTGAAACTGCTGCGTGTAGGTGTAGAAAGTGTTCCTTCCTATGTCAGATGAGTTGTAAAACTTCTTACTGCAGGATATTACAGGTTAGTGAAGTTTCATGAAGGTTGAAAAAAATGTGTAGGTAGGTAGAAGAATCCACTAGGTTTGCTAAACCAATTCTAATTGATAGACGACCTGAATGGCAAATTGCTGATGACAGGGAGAGGTTCTGGAGATTAATTACTAGTCTTGCCCTTTTTTCATATTGTTTTCCTCACTGTTCTTTTCATAAATCTTGCAGCAGGGGAAAAGAAACACTATTGAGCAAGATGGAGCTTTGGTCTGAACACATCACGAGCTTTTCTTGTACTCTTGGTTGTTGAAGGCTTCTGTTTTCCTTGCCCAAACTTAGCAGAACTTTGGAGGGTCCTTATTCCTTTTTTTGAGGCTTCCAGCCTCATTATTAGAGTCAGAAATTGGAGTAGTAATGACCATCTGCAGTGCCTCAGTCTATAACCCAGCACATCTCAGGAATGTGCTGCTGTGCATTTCTAATACTTTCCCATTAGGCCTGGCAGTGAAATAAATAATAATGCTTTTTACAACTTCAGATATCCATTTTATAGATCCTGTTCAGGTTTCTGTGTGTGTGTGTGTGTGTGTGTGTGTGTGTGTGTTTTTGTCTGACTCAGAATGGCTGAACTGTTCAAAGAAAGAGAAGCAGGATACCTAAAAATAAAAAGTAGCTCCCTACACTTGCAGTAACGCACAACATGTGATTGATGTACGTAACACATCTGTGATCAGATCTCTGGAAGTGCTGTGGTGTGTGATTAGAGATATGGGAGATCAGAACAAGGAGTAGCCAGCTGCATTTAGAGTCCTTGTGGAAACAATTTCCCCCTGTAGCTGTTTCCTTACCTGTGAAAGGATGATAATACTCATCTGTCTGAGGTTTAACTCATTATTGGTTTTACAGCAAGGTGAAAAGTGTGTATATATATATATAGGTAAAAAAAACCCCAACAAGCTATTACAGAACAGTGCTACTTAGTATTTAATAATTTGCCTATCCAAGCAACTGCCTGTATTAAGGAATAATTGAAACATATTTACAGAGCGAATTTGAAAGAAAATAATAGCATTATCAAGCTAAAAAAGCTATAGCGTGTAATTATTATATACTTACTTCATGATTCAGCAGCTGAGCTGTTTTTGTGCATGTAAATGATTTTTACTTAATGGATTATTGCAGCAGCTGAGAGTGAGCGGCGCAGGACTCTCCGAAGGGCACACCTTGAGGACACTGCAGCAGCAATATTTTGCTGTGTCACGAGATTTTATCAGGCGTAAAGGACAGATTCCTCCGTGCTCGGGAGTTTTCACATGGAAACCACACTTTCATTTCTGACTGATTTCATAGATGCCAGCAGTGTACAGCAAGGCATAAAGTTATTAAGAACAAACTGGTTCTATTAGTTCAGGGTTGTGGGGTTTTTCCTTTTTATTTAAATATTGCCTCATCAAGTGTCTAACTATAACAGCAGTTATATAAACTATGTCAACAAAATGAAGAAACTTACGACTACTTACAAGAATTTTACAAGTGATATCTTTTGTTTCTTTTTTTTTTTTTTTGAAGCAGGAGCAATAAAAATGTAAGTGGATTTTAGTTTACTGTTACAGTGCTCTATATTTGTCAAGTGCTATTACTAAACAAATATTAAAAATACTCTGTTGATTTTATTGCTTTAGTAGTACTGTAACCAGAACCACTTTACTACACTTCTCCAAGATTTCCAACACATTTGAGAGTTTGTACATACAAGTAATTTCTCAGGTTTGGACTACATCCAGTACTTCATAGAGTGATCTTCCTAAACAGCCAGAGATTTGGTACTGGATAAGACAGGTATGGTTTCATTAGGATGAGATTTATCTCTGGAAAAAGAATTAAAAATGTAATTACATGTAAATTGCTTTGAACTGAGGATCATACCCTAAAATAAGGGCAGTGGTGCAAATATTAACTATCAGGCATCTACAAAAAAAAAAGGGGTTGATGCATCATTTCTGGAACAGTTTATCAGTCCCAGAGATGGTCTCAATTACAACTCAGTGTCTGTGCCAAGCATTCTTTATATCCCTAAACATGTAAAACCTGCACAATGGGTCTGTAGGCTGTGCAATGCAGTATTGTGTTGACTTGTGGTTTTCTTGAAAAACATCTTTCTACTGCACTGATAAAGTCAAGGGAAGAATGGAGAAATATCCGGTAAACTTTGGCATTTCTGACTGAGCCTTTAATGTCAGTCCAAGAAGTAATAGGGCTGTGGAGAGATGTGAAGATGCATAGATAGAATGGGGCTGGTAAAACTGCTTGCTTTGGCTTTCCCTCAAACATCTAGGTGATAACAGGAAACTTTCTGTTGAACTTGAGTCAAAGAAATCAAAACAAACATTCCTACTTTAAGGAACCTCATCATTAAAAGCTAAAGGGTAGCTTTCTGTTATATGGTAATGTAATATCTCAAGTCACTGAAATACAATACTAACTCAAAATTTTGGGGTTTGCCAAGATGCTGTTTGATACCTATCTTGCTCAAACTGTGTTACTATTTTCACTACCTTTGGTAGTGGTTGATCACCCTGCTGGCAGGTTCAGTGAGGAGACACCAGTTTAGCACCCATGGACAAAGTACCTTTTAACTCTGATCCACACAAGAAGGTTTAACAAATTCTGTGGAGATTTGCTCTATGAACATTTTATTTCTGGTTTGAATTCAGAGTATTGTCCCTGAGTTTAGCAGTGATGTGATGAGTCACAGTTGAGCCAGTGGTGCTAATGAGTGGAAGAAGAAAGCCTATAAAGTGACTAGGATTTTACTTGAGATGACCTGATCTGGAAGTTTCTGTCATTTCCAGTCAAATGTCAAGCAATTTGACCTTGAATAAGGTACCTCCTTTAGGTTCTTTAGGTGGTAGGAAGGATCTGAGCCTAAGAGGGGCTCAGGTCAACTTCTTTGAATCTGAAGTTCATATGAGAGAGCATTTACTTTTGAAAACTGCCCTCTTGGCTGTGTTTCTGTATCTTCACAATGAAGGTAACTCCTTCCTGCATTGGAGTTCGTTAAGGAGCCAGAGAGCATCTTAGACTCTCGACTGTGCTGTAGTTTGAATATTGAGGACTTTACTTTCTGGAGCTCTGAAAGCAACACTCCTTAAAAGCAGCGGGTGTGCTTACTTTTCAAAGGGGGACAAGGGAAAAATATGTTGTGTGTTTATGCCTGTACCTAGGTTTTGCAGCCATATTGATATGTGTATCCACGCTGCGAAGAACTTTTCAAAATTTGGCATTAAGAGGTTGAATTGCTTTATATTTTTATTTAAACCCTTTTATGTTGTTATGGTAGAGCCTACAATTATTTTGTACCTTAATTTTCACTTGGAGCTCTGTCTCTTCTTTGTGGTGTGCAATTGCATGTTTCTGTTATGGTTGATATACCCTTGCCTTCCTAAATACTAAAATGTTTCCAATTCTGAAATGCTTTCTCCCTGTAGTCAACATACAGCCAGTCTTGGGTGCCTGCCTGCCCCTGTTCCCTTTAAAATAAGTCATGTATCAGATATTTCTGTTTCCATTTACATCTGATATTTTGGTGGCCTTTCTTCCTCTGTGTATCAGAATCCACTTGCATCATCTCAACTGATTTTTACCAACATCCTGATTACTTATGCTCCTTCACACACTAAATTAGCATTGAATTATGTGCTGCATGAATTTACTTGACAGATAAAAGGAAGAACATTTCTTGTGTCTTGAATGAGGAAGTGAATACAGTTGAAACATTGTGTAGGCCTGCCATCTGCAAAGAGGATAGTATCTGTTTTCCTTGAGAAAGTAAAAAAAAAATGCAGTGTGCATGTGCTCCATTAAAGAACTTGCATCATTTATACAAGGTACAAAAAAAGGTCTCCCAAGTATTCCTCAGTTTTTCAGGTAAATACTTTTTTTATAAAACTGGCACAAACCAGAAAACATTTGGACAAAAAAATTGCATATTTGAAGGTACATGTGGACAAAGGTACAGAAACAAGTCCCTGAAGATTCAGCCTCTACTTAGGTTTTTATCTCAGGGATCTGCCTGATTCCAGAGCTGCAGATCTCCTGGACATTATTTCTTCTGCGTGTACATTATATTTTATATATATTTTCATCTGGGTGTATCAATGAGGCAGAATGCCTGCTCTGAGTAAGCACTTTGGATTCCATCTTCAAACTCTGCTTTAATCAATATTGTTTGCAGTGATAGAGTACTGTGTAGAGTCTCCTCTTCTTGTCTAACCTCAGCCAGGAAATACAACAGATGGCTTTCACCGTGCTTTTTTGGCAAGGAATAGCATGAAAATAGAAATAAACCTTATTACATATGTGCTTCTCAGCACGATGCTTGTAATGTGCAATAAATATCACTAAAAAAGTGCAAAATTATTGCCAGTTAAGCATTAATCAGGGAAAAAAAAGTTTAATAGAATGAGTTTGAGAGCAAACGCATCTTAACCTTTACATTAAAAACTGGTAGTAGGGTGGGTTTTTTTCCTGGCCCCAGATGAGATGGTGGTGTATCTCAGTGTACTGTCATGAACTGAAAGGAGATGCAGTTACATGTTTTTCCAGAAGCAGCAAATCCACTGTTGTGTGAGCAATATAAAAATTATGTAATATATAACAAACTAAGGGAAAAAAATATAATTTGAAGACAAAACTGCGTGTCTATTGTTTTCAGCAAAACATATTTCCACGAATTACCAATTAATATTTTAAATAACCTGAAATCTGCCATTACATGGAAATCCTGTAGGCCTGGTAGATACTCAGTGTGTGCAAGAAAACTGTAACAAGTTTTCTGAGCTCTAGATGATCAAACTTTTCTCAGTTGATAAATCTGTAAAATACTTCCAAGCTGAAGTGGTTGCCTGTGTGGGGTGAGATGCAAAGTCCTGGGTAGTTTGGTGTCTGTGCTTTGTGTCCTGTCATATCGGAGAGGGACAGGGGACAGTGTCAATTTTTTGGAGGACAGAGATGGGGATGTGTGTTTATCCAGTACTACGAGCAAGATTTTATTTTAATAACAATTCATTCAGCCTGTTGTGTAGCTCAGTTCTTAGACTAGTTTCTGTATATTAGTACACTAAGTTATTTGTTTGGTTTCTTTAAATCCTATCAACTAGGATAAATAAAAGCTTAAAAATATTTTTAAATGTAGAGATTAATGGGTGCTTGACTTCTTTGGATGAGGCCAGATTTCTGACTCTGTGAGATGCTGTGTTCTGTAGGATAATGCACTGTGGTTCTACCCAGGACTGGATGGTACATTCATTTTCCTTACAGCAGTTTCTTCTTCACCACCTTCTTCAAATCTCTTCTTCAAGGAGACACTACTCTCTGTCCCACCTGTAGGGTGTCAAAAATTCAAAACCTTTCAGATTTTTCCATTATATGTGGCAGGTTGTATCGCTTTTGGTGCTGTTCCTGGTCATTCTGTATTCCCCCATGGCTGATGCAACCTCTCTGACCCACCATAGACCCACCAGCCACATTGACTGTTCCCTGGAAAACCAAAATGGTCTCTTTGAATAGTCTGGAGAAAAAAATTGATGTCAATTCTTCATCCTTCCTGTTCAATGCTTTCACTGTTTCACTGATGTAAATTATGTGCTTCTACTGAAAACAGTGAAGAAAACAGTCAAGATTCAACTGCAGTGAATCACGTAATCCAAGAGCAAATGAACCCTTTTAGTTCTTCCTGTCAGCTCTACTCAACAGTGGATTTTGCAGTCATATGCAACACCTTCAGTTATATATTTTGATACTGGTTGGTTGACTAATATGAAAAAAAATGTATCTGTTCAAATCCAGAGTAAATCAATAAAAGTGTAGAAATGTAAGAAAACAGAGGGGGGAAAAAATGTTTTCAGCACATGCAGGACTTCTCAGCCCTCATTAACTCAGGCTTCTGGTTTTCCTGAGTGTCAGAAACCTTAAAGAATTTGGGACATCTCTCCCTCATCTCCCATTGTGTCTGAGGTGTGAGGTTCCTCACAGACACATATTGTTGCACCTGTCCAGGCTTCAATGACCAGGAAATAGGAGAAACCAAAATAGCAATAACTAATTTAATGCAATTTCTATTTGCTTTTACTTTTCTAATTCAGCAGGAGGGTTATGTGTAAGTAATAGGTAATGTGGGTCTGTTTCTACTCCTCAGCTTTAGGAAGACCAGAAAATGTTAGGTAAATGAGTAATTTTTTTTTTTTTTTTAAATCAGTAAGTTTCTTCATTTTATTCTGTTGACAGTTAGAATTAAACCTCACATCTTTTCGGTAGCATCCCTATTGCCTCATGCTATGTCTTTTTGTTGCTTCCCCATCTCTTTGGGTTGGCTTTTCAAATATAGAAAATCTACTCCTCTGTATCCTTGTGAAATCCCATTTCTGTAGAATGTTACATGCTCTACTGAGCCATTTAATATAGATCTCACTTTCTTTTGTTTACTGATGCTGTAAATTTAAGATATTTTACTCTTCCTCACCCCAAAAGCCCAGTGGACCAGAAGGAATGTTTGGTCTTTTTAGATATAGTCACTTATAGAGAGCAAGTTTACTCTGCTGGCGATGGGTTTTACTCTTGGAGAGGGTGAGGGAAGTGTCAGATTCAAAATATAGTGCACTCAGCAAAGGGAATAACTGAATTTTAAAATGAGAACTTGGTTAAAACTAGTTAGAGGAAAATGAGGGGGATAGCTTAGCTTCTGACAATTTTGGTATCTCTTGATTTTGATTTATCTCTTGTTATATAATCAAATGATATGTCTGGAATACTGTGATATGACAATTTTTTTCTTTTCTCATTACAGCTTTTTTCTTTTAAAAATACTTAAGTCCAGTATTTCTAGACGTGATTCAGAAATTATTTAGGCACGATGCTCATAATATTTCATAAGAAAAATAAAAATCAATTTTTATATATTAATACTATGCTATAATCACTCACATCAATACTGTTACTCTTTACAGACATTTGAAGTATTTATAGTAGGAAGTATATTAGTGGTGGATATAAGAGAAGGGATAAGGTACTCATCAAAGCCCTGTGGATGTTAGTCTCAGAAGGTCTTGGTACTTTGTGGTGGTCTACAAAGATTTTCCACCCAAAAAATGCAGTAACTTCAGTGATAATTAATTTTTATTCTTGCATCATCATCCTGCTTCTTGTTGTTAAACAATTCTTCACCTTTTTAATTTTGGGCATGTCTTATTGCTAAATCTAATTTTTTTCAATGACTCCTGCTTTCTTATTCTGACATGTTCAACACTTAATATGATTAAATGGCTGTTTAAATGGCTGTGCAGGGCATTTAGTTCTGTATACCCCATGAAGTTTCTATATTTGGAGACTGAGTCAAGGGATGTGGACCCTCTCATATTCCTTCTAGCTTATTCGGTGGTGCAAAATAGGGAGTAATTATTCCTGGTGTTACCCAGAAAATTCTGGGTGCCCCAAATGTGAGATGCTACAAAATGACAAAATACTGCTGAGCATATTTGTTTGCTTTGTTGCTTTGGCTTCAGTTGTTTGGGTTATTGAAAGGATGAGGATGTTTGCTTAGTTCCTGTAGGGAATTTCTACTTCAAACAAGATGAAACTAGTTTCTCCTTGACTGGCTGCTGCTTTTCACCTGTCCTTAAGTGCTGTCCATGCCAAGGACTGCTGGGTGATCTTTGCTACCTTGTTAAATTACTCTCAGTTTTTTTCTTTTTTAAACGCTATGGAGGTGGGTTTTTTTTACTGTGATTACAAAAAAAGTGACCTTGTTCAAATAATCTAAGTGTTGAAGATCCCATGTAAGTCTTTAGGGCACAATGGAAGCTGTTCTCTGTCATCTCAGTTGTAGACTCATTCGGTGGTTGAGGAGAGATGTGTGGCAGGAGCAGGGATTTACAGCTGGATTTACAGTTTTATTTTTCAGTTATGTGGTATTCAATACATTTTAGCATAGAACTGAAATGTGTCTGAACTGGGATGTGTCATAGTATTGTAGAGTTCAGTCTTCATTAATTGCTGCTTTTTGTACAATTATGGACAGAGGTCTTGTCTTCACGTACAGGCAAACACTAGTTTGAAGCCTTAGTATTGCCAGTGCTTCTAGAAATGGTTAAGCCTATTTATTTTTTTGGCAGAGCCATTTTTAGAGCTTCTGAAGGGCTATTAAACTCTTCCAAAAAGGTACATAGGAACAGACAATCTTAAAAATAAATGTTAAGCTGTTGTTTCTGGTTTAACCATCAAAACGGCTCTCTTCTTACTCATGGGCTCTCTTACTCTCTTCAACATGGGCTGCACAAAGAAGTCTTACTCTAGCAAGAATGTGAGTGCAAAATGCAGTGAATTATGTTAACTATTATGTATTTTACCTAGTTTTATGCCAGTGGGTTGTTGTCTGTATTTCAGACAGCTTTGAAAACAAACATATTCCTTTTGTTGAAAAATAGGTTTACATCATCCAAACTGAGCAGTATTATCGTTTCAGAAAGGCTAAATATATTCTGTGCTATCTGTGATCCAAAAAGCTTATGAAGGGATAGAGAAGTAGGAAAAAAGTCCATCTGCTTTTGTTAAAGAAGAGGTAATTAACAAATACATATGAAAAACCCCAAACCCTTCCTCATGCAGAGCTGCCATGAGCAGGTGGGCAAGTGAACTGAGGTGTGTTGGCCTCCTTGAGAGCAGGTAGCAAAGCTCAGGAGCATTTTCAATGGAGGTGTTCAGGCTTGAGATAATTCAGGTTTTTTAATCAACTGGTAGTTTCTTTCAGAGTCAGAACAATAGCTGAAACCTAAACAATGTCAGCTCTGCAGTCAATTTATTATGGGATTATGAGAGATCCGAAATGTTATCTTAAGACTATTATTAACTGTTAATTGACAATTAATTCCAGTTAGTTTTAATAGAAGCGCTTTTCTGTTCCGAGTTTGTTTTGCAGAACAAAGGGGAAAGTGTGTTTGTGTACGCACATGGAGGCAGGTTTAGTGATGTCTGATCTAACACTGCATCAAGGCGAAACAGCTGTGATTTAATGAGCACAAAGTGACTGAAGTTCATAACTGGGACAGCCTTATTGATGTTTTTGGAAGGGTTTAAGAAAGCTTCTTGTCCTGCACACGGCTTCAGAATTTAACTGCTGAGGTAGGTTGTGCCAGGAAGAAGGGTTGTGTCTGCAAAACCCGAGAGCTGGGTCGTTGAGTTCTGTGTAATTACGTAATTAAAATGCAGCGTTTCGTTGAACACACCTCACTCAGCAGAGAGAAAGACAGAGATCCTACAGCTACCTGACACCTCTGCAGCAATCCCACCCTTTTGGCGAGAGGGCCGTATCCGTGCTGGCCTGCCCAAGCCAAGGATCATCTCCTTGGGAGAGGCAGTGGGTTCAGTGCCTCCAGCTTGAAAGATATTGTGTGATTTAACAATACTGTTTGATCGTTCTGGGGATAGGGAGACAGGTACAGGCAAAGACTCTGGTTTGACGCCTTGGTATTGGCAGTGCTTCTAAAAATGGTTAAACCTGCTTAAGTAGCAGTAGTTTTTTTGGCAGAACCATTTCTTTCAGAGGTTCTGAAGGCTCCGGTGTGCCAAAGGCAGCCATGTGGTGTGGAAGCTATGCAGGGCAGCTTCTTTCACCTCTCCAGAGGAGTCTTCCCTCTTCATTTCTAAACCACCACAGTGCTTTGAAATCCAGACATTATCTCCTGTTCAAAAAAAAAAAAAAGCCTCAGCTCAGCCCTTAGCACTTTTGTATTTTGTAGAATACTATGGAGCTTACTGTGAATTAATTCAAGACTCATAAAAATTAGTATTTACTGCTACTAAGAATTAAAGGCTTCTACCTTATGAGCTACCAGAATTGAAGAAACAAGCTGAGGTCTGGGTTTTGCTGGCCTCTTGAAGGTCAGCAAAACCTTGGTGTTGGACTAAAGCATCCACAAAGCTTGAGCGTGACTCCAACCGCAGAGGCCGATTCCTCCCAACCCTGTTCAAGATCTTGAGCCAGAACATGTTACTCACGACCATCTGCTGAATAATGGTATTGCAGAGTCCAGACGCCGTCCTTGTGTAAGCAACCGTAGGCACAATTTCATTCCGTGTATCTCAACTCGTGGCCTGATGCTGAATGAAATGAGAATGCAAGCAGAGTGGCTGCTGCTGGAAAACTCAGCTGAAGAAGAACTATTCCTTCATGCAGAAATTCACTGCCAAGGTGTTACTCAAGAAGAAATATTTTTTGAAAAGGTGTGGTGGGCAGGAAGGGTTACCAGTGGAGTACTGAGCTTGGCTGGCTTCATGTGGATCACCTGGCATCAGTGGGGGCTGTGCTAATGAAACAATTGGAAGGCGTCTTAAATATAACAGGGAATCAGGATATTGTTCCGAAATAACGGAGATTGCGTCGGAAGCTGGGCTAGTAGAAGCAGAATCAAATTCAAAATATAGAATCAAAGGTTGTGTCTTCTAAGTGAGTAATAGCAGAGTTTTGTAAAATAGGAACTTGCAACAAGATTCTCATTATAGATAAATAGTACTTGGATGATCATGGGATGTGCTTTAGCAATCCCTGTGATATGCATAAAAACAAGTGAACAGAATTTTCTGCTCTATCAGTGTGAGTTCATCATTTCTGAGCAGCTTAATGAGTGAGGTGAAGAGGCTATCATCTCAGAGGGAGACGTGAGGAGGATATTCATCCTCAGATACTGTATGCAGCAAGAGGAAAAGAACTGAAAGCCAGTGACTGCAGAATCAAAAAAACAGTACCAACAACTGCTGAATGAATTGAAGGTGAATGCTGGAAGAGGATTCCTGATGGGCAGAGCACCTGAAGTCCACCACAGCTTTCCAAGGAGAGTGGTGGCAAGAAAAAATGAAGGGGTTTTCTTAATAGGGAAATTTAAGTTCATGAAAGGAATTATTTTGCATAGCTCCTATAACATCCCAAGGGAAATCCTTCTCAGACCTCTGCTTCTAAGAAATGTGTTATGCCATTAGCACTATTAATGCTTTATTCAAACTATTTTCTTTTTCGGAGCAAAGTGTGGATGTTCTCAACTACTCAAGACAATCTGCTTTGGGAGTAAAAGCCTGTTGTGCTAGATGTTGTGATACACATTTAGCCTACATATCAAGGTAATTGTAATATTAAGAGAAGAACGTATTTAAGTAATGTATAAAGTACGTCACCACAATAGAATGTACAAATATCCTTCAAAAGGAGCTCAAAATTTCCAAACCAAAACTCCAGGGAGAAAAATTTAGGAAAAAGTAGATGAGGTACAGATACTCATTTCTGGATCCTAGTTGCTGATTTGAGAAAGCTGATAGATTCTTAAGAGCCAATTTTAGATTTTAGTGCAGTATCAACTGTTTTCTTAAATTCCTTATGGTCTCAAAATTGCACCCATGAAACATCAGCTATGTTTACCAAAATATTTTCAAATTTAGATGCGGGTTGCAACACAGGGAGATAATTCAGAAAAGGAAGCGTGTATCTGGTGTTGACAGTTTTGCAAAATGATGTGAATGTGCATTCAGAATTTTCACTATAAGTAAAAAAAAAAAAAAAAGATTTTTACTCTTCCAAAAAAACCCACCAAAAAACCACCAAAAACAAAACAAAAAAAACCCCAACCCCAACCCTATCATTATAACACATTTTGACTTTAAAAATAGCATTTGTTCTTGTGCTTTAAATCAGAAAGTATCAAGGCTTTTCAGTGGAGCAACCTATTCTATCACCCTTGAAAACAAGTGTGGTAAAAGACAACTGTATTGAGTTCCCATCTTTTTGTGATTTTTAGGCCCTATAAGAGTGCAAAGAATAACAACAAATGTTTAAAAACAACAATAAAAAAAAATCTGAGTTCATTGTTGTATAATGTTTGCTGCATAATAAATGAGTGAGTACAAAAAGTGTTCAGATCACTGAGAACAGAGATTACCTGGTCCCTACCCCAAACCTGCCCATGGTGTTTGGTGCCCATGTAACCTCCCTCCCCTCTCCAGCAGGTGCTGGTGTGGAAATGGCTGAATGTAAAGCTGTGTGAGTAAAACCAGAGGCTCTGAACAGCTGTGGGAGTTAAGCCCTTGAAGCACCACTTCTGCTAAAGATCTGTGGTCTTATCCCCTGTCTGAGTATCTGTGTCCCTCTACTCTCGTAAGACCCCACCTGGAGCACAGAGCCCAGCTCTGGGGCCCCAAAATAAGAAGTTCTTGGATCTGTTGGAGCAAGCCAGAGGTCTGGAGCCCCTCTGCTATGGGGTTGTTCAGCCTGGAGAAGAGAAGGTTCCAGGGAGACTTTCCAGAACGTTCCAGTACCTAAAGGGGCTACAAGAGAGCTGGAGAGGGACTTCTTCCATGGACATGGAGTGACAGGACAAGGGGAATGGCTTCAGACTGACAAAGGGCAGGTTTAGATTGGATATTAGGATGAAATTATTGACTGTGAGGGTGGTGAGACACTGGAACAGGTTGCCCAGAGAAGCTGTGGCTGTCCCATCCCTGAAGTGTTCAAGGCCAGGTTGGAAAGGGCTTGGAGCAACCTGCTCTAGGGGAAGGTGTCCCTGCCCATGGCCGGGGGTGGAACTGGATGATCTTTAAGGTCCTTCCTAACACAAACCATGATATGATTCCATGATAATTGGATGTACAAGCTGGACAAATGCAGCTGTCTGAGAGGCAGCACTTCACAGCATGATAAGGATTTAGCAGAAATGTTGGTTCTTTGGAGAAAAAGTGGTCTACCAAGAACTCCAAAAAAGTGGGAGCTCCTTGCTTTAACTTAAGATGTTCAATAATTCCAGTGTCCAAGAGAAGAATGATGCAACTTAGTCTCAAAGTGCTTCATGAAATGATTATTGAACTGGGTCAAACCATAAGGTGCCCTCTAGCCCAATGTCCTGTATGAAACAGCAGGCAAAATCAAGCCAGCTATGTACAGTATTTCAAAAACTTCCAGCTTTCAGATTTTTTCAGAGTATGGACTTCTGACCTGATGCAGCTTCCGTGCTACACTCGGTGATATATGTACATATTTATTCTTTCCCTGGAAAGCCTGGCTGGTGCTCCTTCTGACTCCTGTGAACTTAGGTCCCTGCACTCCTTACTGGGAAGGAGGAAGGTACATTAGAAGAAAATTTACCAGGATCAAGTGAATGGTACCAGATAAAAAAGCAGTGGTGGGCATTTTTGACCACTGGAATGGCTTACAGATGTTTAGGATAGGAATGCTGTCATGTGGGCAGTAAGATAAAGACACCCTGGTGTATTTGATTATAATACTTAACGTTATGCATGCAGATACATTTTAGAGTAGACTGGGTATGCATATATGCAGTCTTAATATCCGGGATAAATTTGCGTAATTATAGCTCATAATTTATCTTGTTGCAGCTATTTCTGAAAGTTAAATAATTGCTGAAAGGGGGGAGTGGTAATTTATGGCAAGAGAAAACGCTCTCGCCTCATGTGGAGGGTGGTGGGTGTGATTCTGAAGCTGGTCCTGTTTGCTGCTTCTCTAAAATATGCATTGCTGCTGTCTGTAGGCATGTTTTCGGGACTGAAAAGACTCATAGCAATGGGGGTATTTTCTTAGTAAATGAAGTGATCACTGTGCAGAACACTTGTAAAATATTTAAATAAATGGTGATTTGTAAGCGGGGATATTGTGGGTATGTTTTCCAAAATATATTCAATCAGAAGGAAAATAGCACGTTATAATAAATTTCCAGTTGCTAATAATATGCCAGAAAACAGATTTTTTAATTTTAACTGATCTGGGTTGCCATAGTTAGGGAAGGCAGCAGCTTATCTAGAGTAGTAAGCCTTTTAAGTAACTGTGTCTGTTTATTAGCTTAACAATGTTCTATAAATTATTAGATTGAAATGTGGATATGGCCTTTGAGAAGATGGATGTCATGAGAAGAGCTGATGGAATTATAACTTCGAATATGTTCCTGTTTATGTGTTTAATGTATTATTAAATGTCGTTTATTTAAGAAAGGAATTAAATTAATAATGGATCTAGTATAAACAAATATTGGTTTATATCACTTAGACTCTATTTGATTTTTGTTTCATGACAGCAGTTCAGAATTAAGATTCCATTATTTATTAGCTAGAAAGAAGGATGGGAAACGCCACATATCATTTGTTTAGCTAGGAAATCCATGGAAGCCGAGGAAGTGACTAAACATTATGGATGGAAAATACTCACTGCAGGTACGAAAGTATGCTTCCAGGAAATGCTGGATGTTTTTCTAGAAAAGAAATATTTGGATGATTTGGCAAGACATCAATCGTGTGAAGACTCACTGAAAGTACCACGTATCTGGCATTATAGAGGATTAAAACTAATTTTAGGACAGCCATCTAAAGCAGTTGGTAGGGCACAATTAGCCTGCAGAGACAGAGTACTGTGGAGTTTCAGGAACTAATAACTGTAAACTTTAATAAACAGGATCTCAGTATTTTAAGTTCTTCGTTTAGGACGTGATTCAAAGCTGTGTGGAAATAACATAACACGGACAGTGGAGACTGAGGACGTGCCTAAGTGTGTTCTTCCCAGCAGTAAAGCCTTTGCAGTAAGAGATGCTCCATCTTCCTCCCTGAGGAAGGAAGGGCTTCTCCAACACCTTTACAGGAGGCTGGAAAAGCTCTTCTCGCTGCATTTCTCAGTAGTGGAAAATATCCATGCGGGAAAACACTTTACCATGTGTAAAGCCTCAGACCTTCAAGTTCAATGGGATTCATTGTGATCCTAAGTTCAAGCAAGTACTTAATACTCAAAGTTATTCAGCAGGCACAAAATTTTGATAAGAGAGTCAGTCTACCAGGTAAGACACTTGCTTTGTGTATTTAAGTACGTATTCCAGCATCCTAAAGGTACTAGAAATCTTTGTGTACTCCAGTAATGACTGCTGAAGTTAATTAATTAATTTGGTGTAAATATTTTCCTATGTAGGTAATCTGTTTTTATTACTTTTAATGCCAAAATCAGCATCATCTTTGAAGGAATAAATTACAAAGCAAAGAGAAGTCTAGAAGGTAATTATTACGAATATGGTAGTGAATTCTCTAGCCACCACTTCACTGCGGGGTTTTGGTGTTTTTTTTTTTTGTTTTTTTGTTATTTTCGGTTATGCTTTATAAAACATGTTTATAGACTATGTCAGCAATGTTCTTCCTCAGTTGCTGCTGCAAAGACTATTTTCGCAGTTTATCACAAAATGCCAGATTTGCTCAGCATGTAATTTAATCTTATGCTTGGAAGCATCCACATTACTTGGTTATCATGAAATTATTCTTTAATAAAAATGTATGCTTTGTGATCTATATTTTATTAATTTGGTGAGTCAGTTTATCGATTGTTGCAGATGCCATGAATGTATAATTTGTCACAGTTATTGGTTGCCTGTCAGCAGTTCGTAGCACCACAGTGTTCTTGGCTCTTGGGGCACCTTAGAAATAAACCTTTCTTGATCTGCAAAAGAAAAGCTTTTTCCTGCAAATTAGCATCAAGACATGGGTTGATATCTGGTTTATCACTTTGTGGTGTGTGTTACCCTGTATGAGCCAAACACTGTGAACAAATTCATAGTGTGGCCTGTTCAGGGAAGAGTTTTGAGCAAATACAATTTAGTGATTTTAAATGCTGGGGGTGAGGTCAGAAGGAGCACGACATCAGAAATGGGAGGCGCAGGCTTTGTCGCTATTTTAGTTCGCTCTAAACTTAGGAATTAGCAGGGTCACTAGACTGGAAAAACAAAAGCAAATTCTTGAGTTTTTTGTCCCCTCTTTTACAGTTGATAGTTCTCTGCTGTAATATACAGCAGTCATGAGTTTTGCTGATTGAGAAGTTTATTTTTAAGAATGAATGTTAATGAATTTGAATTAAAAAAAAAAGACTGCGTGTTCCATACAGAGATATATATTTTTATATATTTATATATATTTAAGTAAAGCAGGTATTTCTATCCAAAACTGTTTGACTTAATAAGAAAGTTTACTTTGCTGATAACTCCTCGGCAGTGATACAGCGTAAAGCTTCGTGTGTTGGAGTGGAGTCGTGTGGTTGAAAACATCTGCTGGTTTCGTTTTTGGTATTTTTAAAGGCTGGTTCTGCACCCTGGGAGCTCGTTCAAGTCACGCACGGAGCTTGCGAGTTGGGTTGTCAAAACCAGTGGCTGAGCAGGACTGTTCTGAGCTCAGATTTTGGCTGGAGTAGACTTTTAGTGGTTTACATCCCGTCATCTTTCTGGATTCTCTAAAATGCGTTTCATAGGTCTTGGGTACTCTCTGGTGCTTCTGGGTCTTGATTTAGGAAGGGGCATCCTTTCACATGGAGCAGAGTAAGTTCCCTGGGGGGCTCCCCAAGTTTTTGGTCTGTATAATTAATATGTGTTGGTGGGGGCGGCTACATAAAAAAATCTGGGAAAAGGCCCTGTCCAAAATAAGAAGGATTGAGGGAAATAAGAAAGGACGGGGGGTGGGGCAGAAGGGCAAAGAAAAAAAGGAAGGGGGGAAAAAAAAGAAAAAAGAAAAAAAAGTAAGAAGGGGAAAAATAATAGGAAAAGGGTGGGTAAAAAAAAAAAAGGGGAGGGGGAGGAAAAACCAGAGGAAGAAGGGAGGAAAAAGGGAGGAAAGGAATTAGGAGGGGGGCGGTCGCGGAGCGGGCCGAGCCGGCGCTCCCCGCCCCCGCCGCCGCGTCACGAGCCGCGCCGCCATTGGCCGGGGGGCGGTGACGGGCGGCCGCCATTGGCTGCGGGCGGGGCGCTCCCCGCCCCCATTGGTCCGCCCGCCTGCCCCGTGTGTGCGGCGGCGGCGGCGGCGGCGGCGGCGGATCCCGGTGCGGAGCCGGCGGGATGCAAGGTGGGTGCAGGGATGGATGGATGGATGGATCGATCGAGGGATGTACGGATGGATGGATGGATGCCTGCGCGGACCGCCCCCCCCTCCCGTGCCGTGCCCCCATCGCTTGATTTTTATTTTTATTTTATTTTTTTTTTTAAATTTTAATAATTATTTTTATACCGCGCCCCCGGCTGCGCCAGCGCGCAGCGCAGCGCCGGGGATTGCCGGGGAGCGCCGGGGGTGGGCAGGGAAGCGACGGGAAGCGGCCGCATCCTGCCCGCTCCCCCCGCGGTGCGGGGCTGCTCGGGGGATGCGGCTCTTTGTGCGGGGGGAGCACCGGGAGTTTGCCGGGCCAGGAGCGCCGGGAACGTCGAGGAGATGCCCCCGCGCTTCCCGGGTCGGTTGTGGTGGTTCCAGCCCGGTGGGACCGTGCAGGGACGGGGCGATGCGCTGGGATGAACTTGGGGAGCGCGGAGTTGGCGCTGCGGGTGTGTCCGGTTTGAAAATCGGAGGTTTGCGCGTGTTGAATTGCGGAAAGTGAAAGGGAATCAATCTGCTGGGGAGCTGTCGTCAGATCCCTGCGGAAAAAGCCGGGATCCTTCCCATAAGTTGTTTCTGTGGATTTGCTAAATATTAAATGACTGCTTCCCCCTTTGGGTAATTGGAAGTCGACGTGATGATGTGCTGTTATCAGAACATACTTTGTTTGGTTTGAGTTTAAAAATAACAAATATGAAGTTAAATACTCTCCATTTTTATCTTGCCTCGCAAATCTGTTTTGTGTTTCAGGGACAAATTTAGATCTGTTATTTTGCAACATATCTCTTTTTCATGAGGTGTTTTACAATCAACTATATTTATTATATTTCTTCTGTATATTTAACATCGTATGAAAACACTCCTGCCTTTTTAACTTCTGAGCTTCCTGGTGGTTTTCATGGCAAAAGTTATTTCTGATGGAGGTACGTTTTCAGACGGAGAAATCAGCTGGCAGATTTTGCAACTTTTCTCTGTGGCATTTTTCACTGCGTAAGGCTGCAGTTGGGATTGGGTTCTGTGCTTTTTGTGCCATCTAGTAGTTACCTGGAAATTTAAATTCAATGTGAGCATCCCCAGCTGGAGATAGTACTGGAAATTGTAGTATATTTGCACAACGATTTCTGTGACATACACGAAAAGTGGAAATGTTGGTTAGAAGTAACTCATTATGGCCATTTAAAAATCAGTGCCTTAATGCTTCTTTGGAATAAACTTGCCACTGAACCTTTAAGGTGCCTTATGCAGAATTTGGGTTAAAACCAGGGGTTCTGTCAGTGAGTCAGTGTGATGTACACCTGTGTTTGCTCACGATGCTCTTAACCCCTTGCTGTGCATCACAGAGGCAGAAAGATGCTCATGGGGCCAGGTCTGTTGCTAGGCCTAAAAATTTCAATTTTTTTGTTGCTAGCTTGAAGCTGTAAGAATCAATAAAGGCTTTCCTGAGGAGCAGTGGAAGAATTCCAGTGTGGCCCTACCAAGCAGGAGCAGCCCCTGCGCCTCTGGGGTTTGGGAAGGAGCTGGATGAGCTGCTCTGTCACAGGGTCATGTGTCCTCACCTGTGGGTGCACAGGCATCCTGAGCACCGAGAGGGACCGTGGCAGTGGGATCCTTTTTGTGAAAAATAATGATGAATAGAGAGAGCACCTGTTGCACCAGCAGTGATTTGTCAGCTCCCAGGAAAAAACTGCATACCTGCAGCTCTGTGATTGTCTACCCAAATCACTTAGATTGTCTAAAATGATAGATACCTGGGGAGTTTAAATTGAATTTATCAGTGTGTTATAATGAAATGATTGTGAATGCTTGAGTATATGAGAAATTTAAATAGCTATCTGTAAAATATTTTTTATTATGAAATAATTGCTATTTATACAAGCTATCTGTACTTTTAAAATGAAGCCAGCTACAGTTCAGTCACTGCTGTTTAAAAGTAGAAATACCCTTGCGTACATTTTATTGTGTTTTGATTCCATTACATAATGGCACGCATAATTTTCACACGTTACATAAACTTCTTCAGAGCATCCTGAGAAAACAGACAAAATAAGGTCTGTGCCTGGCTGATACCGACCGAGACTTCTTTAGCCTAAATAGCAAATTCTGGTTTCTAATAGTGTGTAAACAAACTGCAGCCAGGCTGGCAGGCGTTGCCTGCTCGTGGCGGTAACAGAAATATGGAAGATGACGTGAGTGCTGCAGGACTGAATTACCCTCCACTCCTCCTGCTTGTTTTCTCACCCAGGCAGGTGAGGGAGAGCAGATGAAGGCTTTGCTTTCCCTTTGGCACAGCACCAGATTGTTTCCCTGGTGCCACGTTACCTGTGACCCCACCACAGAGCTGAAGAAGTCCTTGTTGTTTCTTAGTCTTGTGCTTAAATTAGGAAATGTTGCTGAGCGTAGACTTTAACCCGAAGTCTACGTAGACTTTAACCCGAAGGAGATACGTGTTATTAAAAAAAATCTCTTTCAAATATAAATAGATAATAAACTCTTAATAAATATTTTTCTAAATAATCAAACTTAAAAAAAGTCAGGCTAGGAAAAGTAAAACTCAGTCAGTTGATTTTTTTAGGCTTATATTTTTTTGTAATTGTGTGAGTTGGATAACAATTAGACTCCAGTATACACAGGAAGATTCACATGGATAAAATGAATTTGCTAAACATAGGTTACTGAAGGTTAAGCATCAGTAATATGCATCAATCATACATTTATTAGAAAAAAAATCTCTGAATTTCCTATTTTATCTACCTGTGTATCTGAATTAAAGAACTAGAGTTTTAGTAGGTGTCATCTAGTTGTTTTATTGCTGATTTTCCTTTGTTTGTTTGTTTGTTTGTTTTCCTTTTCCGTGACCTTGTTGGGCGAGAGAATAGAGAGAATATTTCCTTGGTGAAGTGTGAGGGATTATTGAGTCTTTACGGTCATAGTTTCTCTCTAATAGCAGTGTGACTTATGGTAGCACTTTCCCCTGATAGCAGCAACGTTTATTTCAAAAGTATCATTTTCATACTTAAACACATGCAGCACTAGATTGGAAAACTTTTAATGACAATTGCACGTCGTGTTTGTTTTTAAATGGTTATGTTGAATGACGGCAGAAAAACTGATCTGTAGTTTTTAAAGATCTCTGATCTTTATATTTGTTATTTAACAGAGCCATAATGTCATCACCAAGCGCTGCCAGTTGGGTATAAAGTGCAATGTGTAACATTTTCTGGTGGTGGAGTCGCTCTAAGTGGAGAAATAATTTAAGCGGTACAAGGATTTTTATGGCACTCTTGTCACAATTAGCTGTGTTTATGAAATATGAATTTACACAACATCTGCCTTTTGGGGCCAGCGTTCCCATCGGAGCCCGCTCGCTTCCCAAACCAGCAGTGTGGTGTCTGGAGCATCATGACAGGGCAGCATGGACTGTGTGGTGGATGGACAACCATGGCAGCGTAAGGATTCACTTGATAGGTCTGGGTGAGGGACTTGTGCAGGAAATGCAGATGGTTTTAAGTGTAAAACCTTTCGGTTTCACTTTAGCAGGGGGGCTTGCTTAGGCGCACCAAGGTCCCTGACCTGCAACTGGCTCGTCCTGTTCTCGCTCCTCACAGTCTTTGCTCATCCCCTTAATTCTTGTGCTTCCCTATAGTTAAAAAGGGTGGCATGTGTGGTGTGCTGGTGGGCTGGGATTTAAGGTCTGGCACACACCATTACGATGGCTTTTGGAGGGAATAGCCCTCTCTAGCCCTCTCTGTCCTGAAGCTGCAGATGAGGACTTGCAATGAGGTGGGTGAATCCAGCTGGATCTTGCAGCATCAAAGTGCTGGTTTGTCTCCTCGAAATTCTCCTCCTCCACGTGCCTCTTGGTTGTCACCCTCTTACCTGAGGGTTTCAGGCATTTTATATGGTTACACCTATCAGATTTGTCTCATCATGGACCACTGTGTCTTTTACTGTTTTATTTTCCTCCAGCACATGGTGGAGGGCTCCTCTTGCCCCTCCTGGCTAAGCTCAGAGATGGTCATTAATGTCTGACTGCTAAAATTTTTGTAAGCATCACAGGAAAGGCAAGTTCACAGGAGGATAAAGTAACCTGACACTGATGCTCCTCCTTGGTAGGGGCTGGCTTGGGGGGAAAGAGCAGGAGGTGCTTTACAAAAGATGGAGTTTCCCATCATGGGCCAACTTGGGGCACAAGTAGCTTTTCATACCAATGAGAAATGGGCACAATGATGAGAGACTGTGGAAAAACATAAAAATAATTCTGTACCACTTCTCCAACTTTCCATACCTTGCCTATCTTGACTAGTGAATGTTTCAGATCTGGCACTGCCCCTCAGGGCAGAAACTGTGCAAGTGTAAGGTCCCAGCCTGGCCCGTCGAGGCAGGCAACATTCAATATGTGGAAATTGTTCTGAAACATTCACCGTGAGTGCTGTTGGCACAACATCCTGCAGATTTTGAGGCCCAATATTAAGAAATGAGTACTCAAACTAGAGGTTGTACAACTTGGAAAGCCTGGTGCGATGGTTTGGTTGGGCGGTGGGAGTGATCTAAATGCTCACTGCTATTTTTGCCATCATTCAGGGCAAAATAGTTGAGGTTGTTCATGTAGCAAGCTGTGGTGAGGTTGTTCATGTAGCAAGACTAACAGCAGACTGTGCTCTGTTACCTTTACATCCACATTTTAGAAGATAAAGTAAAAATAGTACCAAGTGTTATATCTTGGTGAAACCATCCAGCAAAACCTCCTTGTTCTTCTATAGATATTTAGTCCAGCCTTCTGCCACTGCCACCTGAGGCTTTGCTTCTAATTGTTCTCTTACTAATATTTGCAAATTATTGTTACAGTTGCTAGATCAGAGTGAAAATTATGTGCAACAGGTAGTTGTTATAGTGGAGGTCAATCATATTATCTTAGAGCTAGTTTAATCTGGTGAAGGAGAGAGTCCAAACTAGTTAATTGTCTCTTCTTTGGGTTATCTTCTATAAAATGGGGATAATCATAATCATAAAACGTGCTTTAGGACTTATTAAATATTTCTGAAGCGCTTAGGAATCATAGTTAAAAAAATAATTGCCTAGTAAATTGTCTACTTAATAAAATGTAAAAATAAAAGATCTAGAATATATTAGGCTTCATAATAATTTAAATAGATGCATGTAGTTTATTTACCTGCTCAGTGAGAACTAACAACCATTGAAAACAAATAGGTCTTTAGGAGAACTATATTGGCAAAATGAAATTATTTAAATCAGGGTTTCCAGTTCACTAGTTTAAATTACTTTTACATTTATGATTTAGGCTTTGATTTAAATCATACTTTGTACTGTTAACGTTCAAAATTTATCATCAACACTGAAGCTGTGAACACAAAAGACGTTCTTGGCAAGACCTGCAGAATGCAATGTCAGTATATTTCTCTGGAATACTAAAGATTTAGAAAACAAAACCTTCCTCTCGGCGCTTACAACTTTTGATATATGGGGGAAAAAACCAAAACAAGCTGCAAATGATGGTATTTTAGTCAACAGACTGATGGGTGGCTGTTCCAATGGCCTGGAAGGGACAAGGGCTGAGTAGAGACTGCTGGCATGTGGCTCTGTGGTCATTGTTTTTTATAGAATTGGAGGAATATTTATAAAGTTTTTTTTTTTAATAAATAACATCAATCTCTTCATCAAATATGAAAGGATTGATAATGTTTGCTCTTGCTTTTGTGGATTAGGAGTAATACCAAGAAAGAGACTTGTGCATTACCAGCAAAAATACTTCAGAATGGAAAGGACTTCCTAGAGCTTTTTATTCGTTTATTGTTCTGCTGAGCAATTAGAAAAACAAAATCTCTTTAGATTGTCTTTACACTCGACAGATTGGCATTTGTTTTCCTCTCTGTTTAAAAAAACCTCAAATAACCAACAAACTGAGATTTTCTTCAATAAGGAAGTTTAGAACCAAAGTTTCCAGAATTTGTGACTCTTATTCTCATGTTACTGCAGCTGGGAATACGAAGGGGAAGGTGTGGGCTTTGCTTGAAAGTTGTGTGTAGCCTTGCAAGCTGTGCAAGGCTGTAAATCCTCAAACCAGCTCTGCCTCCCAGCAGTTTTACATGGATCCTGGTGCAGCCACGGTGCTGTGTGGCCTCAGAGATGGAGGTTGCATAGGTGATGCTCAGGTGAGAACATGGTGCACTTACCTCTCCTGCTTGATCTCTTTTGGATGATAAAAGGGGATGGACTGCTTCCTCTTTTCACAGGACCCATATATCCTCAAGGATTTTCTGGAATTAAGTGCCTGTGAAATTAGGAGC
Source organism: Pseudopipra pipra (assembly GCF_036250125.1). NCBI lineage: Eukaryota > Metazoa > Chordata > Aves > Passeriformes > Pipridae > Pseudopipra > Pseudopipra pipra. The sequence continues at coordinate 69,261,652 of NC_087552.1, forward strand.
AGAGGAATGGCTCTTGGCAGGACTTACTAGCCCTTCAGTTGCCTTTAGGAAATGTTGTGAACAGGGATCTGACTTGCACGCAGTAAGAAATGGTAATTTCAGCTTTAAGTAATGATGCTTTAAATCGTGATTTGCATTTGTATCTTTAAGGAGTAAATACCAGATTGCATAAGTAGTTTTGTACCTTCCTGTTTTCATTCTTACTCAGAATATCTTGAAATAGAAGAACCTCTGAGTTGTTACTGTGTTGTATTGGTACCACAGTTTGAAAACCAAGATCAATAATCATATTTCCTATCCTCTCCAACAACAACAACAACAACAAAAATCCATTATTTTCTGAATTGTTCAAAAATGTTGCTTGGCTCATTTTGTGTGTACCCACTTCAGTGACCAGAATGTCAATGGAGGCTTTGTTTAAATGTTTTTCTTTATTTTTTTCTCTGCACTCCCACCCACACATACACCTGTTCATCTGAGTCTTTTGGGCCAGATATCGGTTTATTTGGTTGGGCTTTATGGCTTTTTTTTTTTCTTCCTCCATCGTTCAGTTAACTGCTTGTTGTCAGCAGTTCTGGCACATCCCCTTGTTTTCTGTAGGCTGCCTGTGGAAAAAAGGCTTGTTTCCAATGGCAAAGAGTTAATCTGGCTCAGAGTTAGATTAACTGTTGCAGTAGCTCATGATAAACATCTGTTGCAATACTCCCAGATGAGAACATTGCTTTCAAAACTATTTACTGCACATTTTGAACCGTGCACTTTACTTGTGGTTTTATTTTTTCCCCTCCAATTACTAAATTCTTTTGAAAGGACATAAATCCATAGAGCCTATCTCGGAGACTGTGTTTATTTTATGATACAGGGAAGGAAATGTGGTTATAGAGTTATTGTTCATGTGCTAGAGCCCCCGAATACTTCTGACTGGAGCACAGAGGCGTGTGCATTCCTTAATAAAAACCAACTGTGGAGTGGCTCCTGGGAGTACTGCTGCATGTGTCCGTGCTCTGCCTGTGGTGGAACCCTCTGGATGCAGATCCTCTGGGTGTTTTCCTCCTGCTCTGAATTTGGCAAGATAAGACTGGCAGGGAATGTAATTTTACTTGAGCCTGAAACCCAAGGGTGGGTATATGCTTGGAACGGTTTGGCCAAAAGGACTTCGCCATTGAGGAAACCTTCTGCTATTTCTTCGGAACATTTTTTTTATTTTATTTTATTTTTAATTTTTAAAGAAGTTTTTGAATTCTAGATATTTACTGGATCAAATAATGGCAGCTTCCCCTGCAGCTGGCTTTTGAAGTTAGTTCTGCCAGCAGCCACTTCTTGCTGTAGCTGAGGATCCAAGAGCAAGCAAGCAAAGTGAGCTTTGGTACCTTTTCCCAAAACATCAACAACCTTCTCCCCCACCCCGCCCAAGCCACAAAACCAAACCATTCTTGGTGTCTCTGGGAAAATACTATTGAAAAACAACATGGAATATGGTGCATGTTTTCCAACAAATAGTTTTTCTTTCTTATTCTAATAAGGAAGATTCTCTTAACAAAATTATGTTCAAAGCATTTTCACCCATATTTCTGAGAAGGTGAAAAATATTTTTGGGCTGAATTTCATATGCCTAATGTTTCCTACCAATATCAGAGAAAATATCTATGTACTTTACAGGTGTGTTGATCTTCACCATGATTAGCCCTCTTTGCATAGCAGTCTGACAAACTGAGGCAAAAAAAATGGGTGACTTCCACACATCGAAGCTACTTGTAGTAAAATACATGAGTCTGTAGCTTTATTTCTTGCTGATTTTCTTAGGTCTGGCAGAAACACTTGTTTTAGCAATAAATCTGTAAGAACAGCCGTTCTGGTTCAGATCAAGCACATCTAATTCAATATCCTGTCTCTGATGGTGATCAGCAGCAGGTATCTAGGGAAGAGTACAAGAACAGTGATAAAGTGTTAGAATCTAAGGTGAGATTTCTTAGTTTACCAGTTTTACGGTGGTCTCAGGATTTTCAGAATCTCCTTCCTAAGCATAATGCTGAAATGACAGGTGTGTGATATTTAACAGCCTTGGCTTTCTCTTAAGGGCTGTGGTAGTGATAAGAGGATAAAAAAGGAAAAAAACCCTGAAAAGTAATAGATGGTATGTAAAATAAAGAGAAATAATGCTATAGACTGGTAAAAAAAGTGAAAAAGGAGCTGTAATCACTGCACAGTATAAAGAAATGGCAGGAAAGGGTTGGCTTGTTACCTGAGAGATGATACCCTGCTGCACCAGAGCTCACTGAGAACTTGCTCTGGCAGGTTTTTATCCGTCACTTGTGTCACATCATTTGGGCACAGGGAAGAGTAGGGCACAACCAGAACATGGAGAAATGTAGTTGGCCTGAGCCTAGTTCAAGGCAAGATGGTAGAGGGCAGACAAATGAAGTGTGGGAGAAGAAACACATGGGAAAGGGGAACGTGAGTGAAGGGAGTGTCAAAGAAACCTTTAGAAACTCGGGATTGTTCTCTGTCTGTAAATATCTGACCATTCAAATTAGTGAGTAAGAAGTGTTGTCTGTGTAGGAAGTATGTTCTGCAGGTCTGCACTGACTCCCTTGTGGCATCACCGTATTTTTCCCAGGCTCCAAGACACCCAGGTTTTATTTTTAGTGCTACCCTGGGTTCTGTTTTATGGCGAACCAGCAAGTTCCAGCTTGCTGCAGTCATTACTACTAAGACCATCTAAATTAGCAACTTAGAGCAACGTAAATAGTAATAAATGATTTTGTCTTAGTGTGGATTAAAAGGTACACTTAGGATGGACTTGGTTTTGGGTCAGGTTTTTTTAATGCTCTAGAGCAGAAGCATGATGAGCACTTCCATCAGTGGCATGCAGAGGTAATGGTGCTGTACTTTAAATAGCAGACACGAAGGCGTTGTGACTGGGACATTGTCGCTTTAGCATTCACTTCTTAAAAAGTAGATTTTTTTTTTTTTAGGGAGCTTTTACAAAGGTGTGTGGAAAACTGTTATTGACTGTCTAAAGTGAATTCAAGAATAATACCGCTGAGGAGGTGTTGCAGTGGATGAGGAGGTGTTACAGCAAACAGCTCACCAAAATAAGTCATGCTGCAAGCTGGCATCAAACCTGACAAATTCAGGGTTTGTCGTGTGTATCAGGATGAAGAGAGGAGGACACATTTGAGTACAAAAGGGCAAAAGCCATCTTGAATTTTAACACAGTGTACATAATCCTATGAGCAACAAAGGGGTTTAGGACAACCAGAGAAAGTGGGTGCTTTGTGGTACCTTACAGAAAGGACAGCTTCATCTGTGAGTAAAGACCAGGCAAAGGAGGTTTATCAGCTCATAAGGTAGGTACAAGATAAAATAATTCAAACCAGTCTTTAGTTAGTTGGTATTTTCATATATGTGTATATAAATAAACATAAATTAATAATATTGGTAGTATTGTGTGCATATGATATTAGAACAAAGTTTCCTGTAATTAAAGGGGCACAGTGCAGAAGCAGCTTCACGATATGGGAATGGGAGGGACATAAACACCAGGAGTTTCAGGATTGAGCTTCATTTACCTTTCTAAGAGGATTATAGGAAATTGATCCTTTCTCAGTTCCCCAAAAGGCTTTTTCCAGCCTGGCATTCTCAAATCCAAGGAGCCTGGAGTCTGGGGCTGGTTTTCTCTGATATGTGCTGTGGAAGGTGCTTTGATTTATACCTTCTTTTTACTGGGGCAGCTGTGGACAGGAGTACAGGAGTGAATTGTGCTCTCTCTCTTTGCCAAAGAATTTCACCTTTTCCACTGATTATTCATGCTTCTGAAGAACCTGAGTCTTTGTATGCTTCCTATTAGTAAATAAAATTAAATGCAACTTCCATAGTTACTACTCTCTGTAGGAAAATAGGATCTCTAATGAGGTGTATATAAAATAAATTTTTCCAAAATCTAATAATCTGGGTTATGCTGTTGCCCTTACTATGCAGCTTTTTATTGAAGGGTTTATAAAGGTAACATGTCAACACTTTGTCTTTTTCCCTCCCATTGCAGCAATGTTTCTTTTGCATTTTAGATGCCTTGTAACCACCTTAGAATAAACATTCTCCAGCTTCAGCCTGGATGCATTTTTACAGCACACACAGGACTTTTTTATGGATGGTTTTGCACTTTCTCTCCTGTTACCTGTCTCCATGTTTGCCTAACAGCTCTCCGAAATCCTTTCTAAGCATCCCAATGATTTCATTGTCACTCACAAATAAAGAATATGCCCTGTTATATATTTAACATAAGGAGAATTTACTCTTGAATTTCAATATTCACTTAAAAATTTTTGGTTTTCCTATAGCCTTATAAATTGAGGACTTTCATAAGGAGGTTCTTCAGGATCAAGGAGGAATCTGATGGCACATTTGCACTCCAGTTTACAGTAACTTTTTACACTCGGGCTTTATTTAACTTCTGTAATTTTGTTGTGGTTTCTTTAGTAGACAGAAATAGCCCTACACTTCTGTTTCTCAAACGCCTCATACTTGTGCTGAGCTGTTAATAGGTCTGTTAGTATTGTTAAAGTATTAACTGAAGAATAATAATTGCTGCGCTTGTAATTGTATGGAGGCTAAAAAAGCATTCTCATAGAATATTAACGAGAGCCTTTCTCGAGGTATGGATTACTGTTCTTAGGACTGAAAATTAAACTAAAAAATAATAAAAAAAAAAGACAGTGCCATTCTGGAGGAACGTAATAATAAAAATCAATAAGGGTTCGATTTAGTCTTTAGCTGCCTTGCTCCTCCTCTCCTAACCCCATTTGTGCTTCCTGTAGGTATCCCAGAGATCTGCTCCACACCATATGTGCTCCGGTACCTCGGCGCCGCGGGGGGCTGGGAGCCGGGTGGCACTCTTCACAGTGGATTTTCTTTTTCTGTTTATCTCAGCCTTAAATTACTTTAACCTTATTTAGTCTTAAAAAACTGTGACTATAGAGCTAATATTTTATGCAGCATCGAGAGGAACTGGAAGCGCTTTTCATTGCTATGTAAAAATGCAGCTGGGGAATGGTGCAGAATTAACGACACGGAGCTGTGCTCTGGAGAGTGTGAGCAGTAGTTTATTTTCATTTCTGTCATTAAATATCTTATTACCATCTATTTGTTTTTTTGTTCCTCTCCCCTGCAGTGCAAAAGAAGGGTGATTACTAGAAGGTAGGAACTGTACAACTGCTGGAAAGTACCTTAAATCAGTGACCTTCGATTGACCTCCGCAACTGCTGGTGTGAGCTCTGGTGTTTTTTTCTGAGCTAAGTTAGTACCTCTGCCATACTTCTTTCATCAGAACTTCTTCAACTTTTATAACGAGTTGCTGATTTGCAAGCAAAATCCAAATGTAGGAATAATTAAAAAAAAAGATCTCTTATAAGTCTGAAGAGAGTGCATCAGGACGTAATGAAACCGCAGAAGGGTTCCCTGGGACTTGCTTGGCCATTAAAACTTTGCAGCTTATGTTGCATAATATAGTTTTCTGAATGTTTTTGGTAGCAGTTCTTTCTAAATAGGCAAATGAGTGCCCTTGCAACACTTAGCTTTTTCCAGACCCGTTTATCTGTATGAAAAACATGGTACAAATTTGGGTTTGTCATTTATTTTCTGAGATTTCAAAGGGGCTTCAGTTTATATTCTGAAACATTTAATTTCTTTTTCCAGTCTCATGTACCAGCTCCTTGTCATCCTTCATTCTCCCTCGTCTGACATCAGTTTCTCTCTTGTCCATTTAAAACTGAAACTTGAAAAACTGCAGTTTTATACTTTATATTATTCTTCTACCCCGGAGCTGTTTTTAGTGTCTTTATTGCAAGTAGACAGATGGTGATATTTGGTTTCCTGTCAGTTTTAATGAATATAGATAGGAGTGATAAGAACATTTGCTTCGTTTAGCAAACTTCCTTTTCTGGCTTTTAATTAATGAAGTGGTCACTGGTGTGCCGCTGCTTTTGTATGTGCTACAGTTAAATCTTTTATACGACTCCACTCGTGGTGTCGGGTAATGACAAAGAGGATGAAAATAACTTCTGTCAAGATCCTCTAAAGTTTACTTACACAGACTTTGGATGCTGCAGATACCAGAAACGTACCGTGCCTGTACGAGCTGCCGTAGCAGTGTCCTTTGTTTCTGCGTATTTTGGTCATATTTTGTTTTTATGCAAAGAACCCAGAGGAAGTGTGGCCTGTGTTTGGTGTTCAGTTAACCTTGGGTGAGGTTCAGTTCAGCTTCGGAGCAATTTGCTTCTCACGCAACTTCTTAAATAGAATAAGGTCCACAGCAAAAATTTGGTAAGATAGGGGGAAAAAAAAACCCCTTGGCTCTTCAAGCTTGTTTTTTTTTTTTTCTGCATTTCATCCTGCTTTGGAGAGCACGGAAACATTAATCCTGACATTGATTTTCTTTTCAAATAGTTTGATTTCTGTGTTAGCTTAGCTCAGACATTATTTTAGATTCTTGTAAACTGTTTTAAGGTCCATTGTTCTTAAGATCTTTCTCCAATGTGTAATGCTAGGGGGTTTTCTTTTTTTTTGTGTATATTGGGGTTTTATACAGATTCGGGATTGGTGCATGTAGCCAAAGTTGTTTAAATAATTTCTGCCTTGCTGTAACAGTTTCAATTCTTTAATGGTAACAGTAACCATGTCTGTGGGTATCAAATATTTCAGTGGGTAAAGCCAGAATACTGCCTGTAGATACAAAATCTCTGCTTTAGCTTTGTAGCTCTAGTGGGTTAAGATCTCACTGGATAGGGAGGAATGATTTGGGGTGAAGGACCAGAGGGTGATCTTTAGGAACATTAGTTTGTTAAGCATCTGAGCATTGCTAATTCTGAAGAAACTGATTTTAAACTTTGTTTTATCTTAGTCTTCCTGTTTCCTGAGTTAAAAAATGGACTAGATTTTGTACTTTTTTCAGGACTTTTGTTTTGTTGTACCCTTATAAGGATAGGATTTGGTTCCCTGGTGGCAAATCTGTTCAGGAAAAAAAACTTGGTCTATTTTAGAAAGCTGTTTTAAAATACTCTAACAAGCCTGGCAGGAGGCAGAAATAGTTGTTATTTTATATTATTTCTTAGGTCTTTCTGAAAACATCACAAAGTGCAAACCTTGTTCCTCTGAAAAACTTTTCTCTCTATGAAAGATACCTCCATTTTAAGTGAGTTAAAAACAGAAAATGTTTTCACTGATGCACTTGGTGGGTGAAGGCAAATAATCAGGTGCTTGTGCCAGGTTTATAGCATGGATGGTATCATCTCTGCAGACACAAACATTGACTGAGGTTTTGAAAGCATCCTTCCTTCCCAAAGGTGACAAGTAAGAAAACAAAATCACGAAAGGATGCCCCCAGAAGAGCTTATTTTTAAATAAATACTCACTTTCTGCGCTTGTGTTCAGTGTTGGTGGGTTTGCAGTTCTCATTCCCATGTTGGTTTATGGAAGGGTGTGAGAGCCATTTCATAGGGAAACTTGGATCTCTGCTGGCAGCTCTAGCACGGTGCCTTCTGCTTGGGTACCTGGAAAAAGCTCACATTCTCTGGGAACAAAACCTGTGTTTCAGATCCCAGCCATGTTCGTGTACTCTATTTTTGTTATGAGGTTCCTTTCTTCTGAGCCAGAATTTAACCTTGTTCCAGACAACAGTGCACAGAACTGGGGTCAGTTTTAATCTGTACTATTTTCTTTGCAAAAAATCAGCCTAAACAAAAAGTGCATTATGGTGCCTCCAAATCTGTAGACAAGAATTTAACATCATTCATTACAATATTAAGGTCGTGCTTTTATTTCTCCCTGGTTCCTTGTCACCTTTCAGGAAACAGAACTGCATGTTTTCTCTCTTATAATAAAAGAATGTTTTCTGATGCGTCTAAGCTGGTGTGCACCACTGTATTTGACACAGGTATTTATGATTTTATCTGAAATCCACGCTTGAATTAATGTGAAAAATAAGCTCATTTGATTCAGACTGAATAAAGCCTTTTCCCTCTGGAAAGAGACCATAGTCTCTATTTGTGGGGTTTATTTTTCTTTAGCATTTGCTTCTTATTCTCCAAATAATTGTAGTTGCATGTTCTCGTTTTTCAATATTTGCCAAAATCTCCAGCAGTTTTTATTCTCTCATATCTCCTTCAGTCATGAGGCAGAAGGAAAAAGAAAGTCATCTGGAAAAGAAAACCCACAGGCCTTCATTCCCTTCCCACGCCCCATCATTTTCTCTCCACATTTTGAAGATGTGAAGCAATTTAGATCAGCGTTCTCCATCATTCCTTTTTTCCTAACCCCATTCCTCTTCTTGCAGAGAGAAACAAAAGGAAGATACAGAAGAGGAGTTGAAGAAGAAAGGAAAGAAAGAGAAAAAATAGTGGAGAAAATCAGAGTTGGCTTTTCTAAAAGGACTTGTCCGGGAAGCAAAATGAGCAGCTTCCCTCCTCTTTTTTTTTTTTTCTGTTTTTAGCCCATCCCAGATATTGCTATTCCAAGATAAGTGGGTCAGGCAAACGGGCATAATTAATAGTGATTTCACAGTTGCTGTGGGTATGGGAGAGCATAGTGGGAAGGGTGGATTCAAGGAAATGCTGGCAGGCTCTCAATGGAAAGCTCCCAGCTGAGCCCCAGGTTGCCATACCCATCTTCTGCCATAAGACTTTGGGCTGTGCCAGCCAGGTGGGAGCTGGATCAAAGTGGGAATAGAGCAGATGGATGCTCCATTGGATGCTCTAGTAGATGAAGTGTAGCACATCTTGAGTACACAGAATTTAGTATGGGACAGGATGTATTTGTGAGAGCAGTTGGGGAAAGGGTGGATCAGCCCTTTGAACAGCATTGTGAGGAAACAAACTGCAAAGTACCCTGACCAGGGGACATAATGGGACATAATGTTTTTCTGTCAAATATTCTGGGTTTATTAGTAAGGAATATTTCTTGTGGCCCACGTGCACCTCCGGTTTCTACTGCCCTGCAGTGCTTTGTTTGCTCTGGTTGGTGATCACATAGGATCAGTGAGGCTTGTATGGGGTATGGTGCACATGGTACAAGGGCAGCAATCTGTGCATTTCTGCTGAGGGATTAACTCGATTTTAACACCTGGAGAGAAGGAGGAGGAGATAGCACACACAGCTGGTTACAGTTTGAAGGTGTCGCTGTAGAGGAACTTCTTCAAAAAAAGTGAGCCATAAACCACGTAGTGACATTGCTGTCATAGAAGGTGGAAGGACACACCACTCGCCTTGTTCAAATCTGCTTTTTGCAAAGTGGAAATTTTATTTGGTTTTGCTCTTTTTTTCCTGATGGAGCCAGGCTGCTATGAAACAGCTGTGCTACATCCTGATCAGGGGTTAGTGCCATGTTTTTGGGTGCCCCTGATGGTTCTTTCCAGTTCCTGGTGTGCCGTCTTCTCTTGAGCAGGTCGAGCCCGTTGGATTAATATTCCCAACGGCCTCTCTGCTTGGATTACACCCCCCCCAACATCATCTGCTTGTGTTGCCACCAGGGCCTGCAAGAAAAGCTTTTATCTTGTTGAAAAGGAGACACCTGAACAGGAGCTTTTCACATCCCCATGACACATTCAACTCGGCCACCTTGGAAATTCGGTCGGTGGGAGCAGCGTGCCCTGGTTGCTGTGGTAGAGGCTCATAAAGAGTCACTTCATCCAGCTGGCACCTTTCAGGGCTGGCTGTTTGGAGACCACTGCCCTGCATCCCTTGCTGGAGATGGGCTGTTTGTGGGGGTGGACGTTGTGCTTGCAGAGGAGAGGCAATATATGGAATGGCCGTTCTGCAGAGTGGGAGTGCGACACCTTGGGAAGATGATCTTACTTTGTTTGCCTCCAGAAAACCAGTAAATTAATGTTTTTAGATCTGTAAATGTGCCTGTGGGTTGCAGGGTAGCTGGCTACATACATCTCGTGCTTTAAGCTCTTGAATGCAGAGGATCGTGTAGAAGCATCTGAGGAGTTGTTTTTTTATTTCAGATCAAGTCTGTGTTTCAGATTTTTGGACAAATTAGTAAACATCATCCTGCCATTCCCCCACATGGATCTAACTATGGTATTGAATCTTTGTCCTTTCCATGGGAAATAAAAAGATGATTCTCTCAGTGGCTATGCCTGTGTTCTGATATATTTTGGTTAAATAACTTGAGATCTTTGTACACATGACTTGAAAGATTTTGGGATTATTGTTAAAAAAAAAAACAGCAACCCAGGTTTCTGAAGTATTTTGAAGGAAAAAATTAATTTCTCTGAAAGCAGTAGCTCAGTCATCAGTAGGTCTGTTCTGAGAACGAGAATGTACAGCCCACACAAGGGCACATTTGATTGTCTGATAGACATCAGTAACTAGTATTTTTCCTCACAAAAGACTTTTTTGCTTACTACTGAAGACCTATATTGTCCATTCTTTCAAAAAGACCATCTGAAAAAGTGCTTTAGAAATGTTAGTTATTATTAAAGACAAACTTTGGAACATTTTAATTCTTCTAAATTATGGTATCTGTGCAAAGACGATAAATTGGAACCGAAGGATGCTTTGCAGTTTCTCTGTGCTTTAGACAAAACATTTGTGCATCTGTATCTTTTTTCCTTATGTTGAAAGTGCCATATGGAGAGGTCACTCTGTATTTCAACTTGCAGATGAAATAGGCTAGAAGTAGGAAACCATTCCAAACCAAATGGTTTTATAGCAAAGGAAAAGCCCCAGAATTGCATTTGTCACCTGGTGGACATTTAACTAATGTTAACTAATAATTATGATTTGTGATTTTATAACAACAAGACATTGATGTGGGATTTTTTGTCAAGGGGAAAAAAGAGTACATACTTGGGAATTATGCTGTCTATAAAAGCCAAAAAGCTTGAAGGTGAGCACAGTGAGCTGGGAAACGGTGATGTGTGTCCTTAGTAGACAGAAATTGTAGGTGAGCAACTGCAGTTACATCTTTTACACGCAAATGGGGAAAAAAATCTTGAGTCACCAAAACCAGTTAAATGCAGGGGCCTAAAGAGAGAGATGATGAAAAGAATAAGGGAAGAAAATAGCCAAGTAGCAATATTTGGCAAAGGCTTGATGGGGGGACAGGGTTGTCATAAAGGCCGTTGGGAAAACATGTAATAGATGACTTCAAGGTCATAAGAAGATGGTGTTCCTCATCAGAGTTTTAACTTGCAGGGTAGAAATAGCACAACTTAGATCTGTCCAAAAAGGCCCAGGTAGAGTGGGGACAAATTTCTTATGATGCTCTGCTGTGGAGCAGTGGCCTGATGGCATTATCTGCTGAGGAGAACAATTGGAAACTGCTGAGGTCTTAGGGGATGATGGAGAGCAAAGCAATGGTTCTGCTTTGGTCTTACTGAGTGCACATTCTGTACCTCAGAATATTAGTTTCATCTTGGATAAACACCGAGTAAGAGCTGTCAGCATAAAAGTGATGGAATTTGCTCAGATCAAGGAAAAGGATGGGCAGAAGAAAAGGTGGGACCTGGAAGCATCTGAACCCGAGTGGAAGTTGGAGGAGGAGGACTCATTTCTGTGATGTGGAGGGATGTCAGAAAATAGATAGGAAGGGAGAGCCTTGGGAAGGTCAAAGCTGAAAAAAACCAGAGGTGGTTAATACTGTGGAGGACATGAGGAGTTTGGATGAGGAGGAATTTAGCACTGACCGAAGTTTTCAAAGCAAAGGTGGTGGAAATTGGAATATAGGACTGGGAGTTGAAGTCTGTTCTTACTTTAAAAGGATTTCTCCTTCATGTTTTTAGACCTCTATGGATTCTTGGTTTGAGAATAATTGTGGTTATTTTCTTGTTCTTTTTCTCCTTCTTGTTCAGGCTGAAAATAGAACTTTATATAACAATAAAAGAGATGAAGTTTATTTCTTAAAGGAGATATTAATGCTAACACGTCAGGACAGTGTTTTGATTTTGTTTCTTTTCTTCCTCCAACCAAGAAAACTCACATGAAATTTTTCATTAAGTCAGAGGCACAAAAGGTTTTCTCAGCAGAACATGGTGTCAGTACTTTGACTTAGAATGGAATTGTGCAATTCCATGCTGTATTTTTCCTCTTGTGATCCACTTGTCACAGTATGTTGTTCCAATTACGAGCCCATGCTTCAGGAAATTGTGTCACTTTTTTTTATTTTAATTTTTTTTTTTTATCACAAGATTTTCAAATTGAGTATATCTGCTCCCTATAATTTCAAAGCAGGGAAAGAGACTTCCTAGGGCATGTTCTAGCCTTTCTATTTCGGTAACAAAGATCTGCAACTTGGTGGTAGAAGACAAATGATTCATTTTGTCAGGAAAATGCCACTTTTCTAAGTGGTTGTCAGGACATGTCTAAAGCAAACACAGAAAGATTAAAAGCAATCGTCTTATGTAAATGTTCAGCGGGACTCTGGGAAGCAGTTAAGGAGTCAACAGTCAAGAAACTTCGGATGGGCTGCAATAATTGTCTTGTCCTATATATTTGCATAGTGGTGTGGGCTTGTAAATTGTGGGGCCAGTTGTTACAAGGAGATACCGTGATGCTGTTGTTTTATATGGGGATTTGGATACCAATAAGCAGATTTTTGCCTGGGTTTCCTGGCTTGAAGAAGCGTTGCGTAATAAGGTAATTTTTTTAAGCAAACCACATTACAGTCAGAGGTAATATTAATTAAAACTCCTAGTGATTTGAGGAGTTGTGGAACTGCCTTGGAAAGTCACTGCAGATTTACTAGCGATATATTTTGGTGAATAGTTTGTTGGATTGTTTTATACTTTTTATCACAAATCAGAAAAACCCCTACAAGAGGCAGGGGAAGAACAACTGTATTTTATATCTTATCCATTGTTCCCTTTTAATTTGGCTCCCTGCCCTTCTGATAAAAATTAGGGGTTCTATAAATTCACATTGTACACATTTACATTGCATTTATATATTTTATATCCATGTAAATTATATCAAGATAACAAATGTTCTTGGAATCCTACATTCTTCATGCCAAGATATGTTCACTGATAAGCTGTAGACTATTTTTCAGAGATCTATTAGAAATATTTTCATGAGCCTTTCCCCCTCAATTTTAGTGCTATTCCAGAAAGAAGTCATTGCCTCTTTTATTCATAATTTAGTGTGATTATCTGTCATTGTCTCAAAAGGATTCTGACAGAAGGTTGTCCTAATATGAAAGGCTTTTTAGCTAGTGGTGGTAGGAGTCTCCTGCTGCTGGTCCATCAGGCTGCAGGAGGGGACTGAGGCACCAAGTTCTCATCCACTCACAGTGGAAACAATCTGATGGGGGCCTTTGAACCAGGGTTGTCGAGCACTTTCTTGGATGTAGACCTACTCTTTGGAAATTACTGCTTAAATTTGGAAACTCCAGTTGACTGCCTGCCCACCTGGCCCAGTGCTGACCCCTCGCACTCATCCAGCAGCTTCAGCGTTGCTGGTCCCCTGGTCCCTTAGAAAACATGAACTGTGATTTTCATTTTAACTCATTGTAGCCCACATAAGAGAAAAGAGAAATGGGTACAGGCTCTTCATGGTACAATTCTACCTTTTTTAAATGCCAGAAATGCACAGCTCAAGACAAGTACTGTCAATGCACATTTTCTTTGGTTAGCTTTTTCACAGCATTGGTTTATTTTGGGGAGTGAGGATATCAAGCCCTATAGAGGAATCCAACATTTTTTGCCCAGCTCCTCATTTCATTTATTAGGTTATTTTGCAAATCTGTTTTTGTCTTGATTCAACTCAGTGGTCTGTCAGCAGTTTGGCTCCTTCTTCATCCTGTCTAACGCCTGCACTTCCTGAGTGCCTCAAGGAAGTTTTATCCCATTGCTAAAACCTAATGTGCTAATGAGGCACTAATCCACACTGATTTATTTAATAATTGTAAATGGCTTCACCTCTTCTGGTTGTTTTGATCACTGTTAATAAATCTTGACCTTGACTTGGATTTGGTCTTCTTGTGTGTGTTGCAGCATCTTTCCATCACTGCTGGGGCTGTAGCTTCACGGCATTCCCTGGACTTCTTCACCAGCATATACATTTCCCAAATAATTTGAAATGAGTAGTGTAGGAATTGCATTTTGGAGCCTTGTTTTGAGAAGGAGGTAGAGTTGGACCAGGTGATCTTGTGCTCCTTTCCTACCAAAGTTATTGTAAGATTTTATGCTGAGGTTTTCTCTGAATCCTTTGTTGGCTGTTTCTTCTTTCCAGGTTGTTTTCCAGGCTGTTCCCCTGGTTGTCACTGGTGGTGTGAGGATCCAAAGCCATTCCTGGGTGTTCAGCACCTACTATAAGTTTAGTAGACTGCCATTTATATATTAATTACTGTTAGTATTTACTTTGCCCTGTTATCAACACAACCAGAGATCTCTGGTTCACTTATCTTAGACTTGACTGAAAACAAGGTCACCATTGAGGTTCCTCTACCCAGGCTGTACAGATCTGATACTGTATTTCCTTAGTTCATTGTATGAGATCCTCGTGGTATCTACATCAGAGGCTGAAGGTGGTTTCTTGGTGGATTACAGGTTTCTTCCTTGTTAAGTTTTCTTTCTCGGTGCTGTCAGTCCCTCTCCCCAGCATCCCACCTCTTCACTTCCACAGCTCTTAGCAGTTGAAGTTGGTGTTTTTCATGTGTTGCAGCAACCCAGCCACTTTGATTTCTTTGATCTAGCTGCAGCATTTTATCAGAGGGATGGGATTTGAAATTTAAATTTACACCTGCTTAGAATTTGTCTTGATAAACGCGCTTTTAGTCAGGTAAATCAGTTTTCCACTGGAAGCTGTAATGCAGGGAACCTCTGAGCCATAACTAACAGCAAGCAGGTTTTTGCAAGGATGGTGATGAGCACTACACAAGAGAGTGAAAATGTGTTTTTAGTAATGGTGGAGGTCCCTGGAGTGACTGGGAGGCACTGTGCTGTCATCCCAGAATGGGGATGGAGGAAGGAGTGGCTGCTGAGGGTTTTTTAGAAACTGAACTGGCTGGTTCCTCAATTTTGCTGGCAGATGAGGTATCACATCATCTCTGCAGCACTCTAGGGGCAGAGGATTTGCCTCTCACACACCTGAGGGGAAGGTAATGCCTCCTTCTCTTAATTTTCTAAGTCTGTTTTATTCTTAAGGAAATAATAAAAGTTGACTTTGGCATCTGTTAGAATTTAGAAAGTGATAAATGGAAATAAGAGGCAGCTGCTGGCAATGTCAGGTTGCTGTGTATGTCCCTTTTTAGTCATACATGTAGCAAAGCAGTCGTGCATTTTTATACACATTTATTCCTAAAAATTGGGTATTTGGTTGCTTTTAATTTTTTAGACATTCTGTGTTTTGCTCAGTGGGTTACTCTCTAGAGTACATATCGTTTGAGTGACTTTACTTGATAGCAGATGTAATTTCAGAGCAGTAATGCCTCCCAAGGATAGGAAGGGGCTGTGTTTTAGTAGTTGCCTTATTTTTGTGGATGCTTTTTTTCGGGGAGGTAGAGAAATCTGTGTTTGCCCTTTTCATGAAGGAAGTGGAAGATCTTTTTATGGTAAATTTTAAAGAAAGATACTTTAAAAAAAATTAATCCAAGAAATTGCAGATCCTTTTACTTTTGTTGGGTGTTATAAGCCTGACCTAGTTTTAGATATCATTGCGGCTTGGAGTAAAAAAAAAAAAAAATTTAGAAAAAAAAAAGAAAAAGGAAAAAACCTCCTATCAAGGATTTCATTCTGGAGACATTCCAGCATGGGCTACTATTTCACATACATATTTAATATTCTTAATTCATATTGAGGGCAAAAAGAGCATTGTTTTAATGTTACGTATGACTTAGATTAAATATACTGTTTAAATTGAGCACTCTAAAGGGTATGAAAGTGTTTATAAGTTTTTTTTTAATTCTCAGTTGTTACTAAAGTGAAAAATGTCTTATTTACAACTGGTTTTCATGCTATTGCCAAATATTGTCATTCCCCCTTTTCTTCCCCTTGCCTGCAGGTTTTGAAAGGAACCAAAATTAACATGCCTGTCCTTATTAATTATGTTTTCTATTTACACAGTGCGTTATAATGACAAAATGAGTTTCCTAATGTACCAATATCTTCATGTCACCAGAGCACTGGGAATATTATTGCTCCTTTCTCTTCCTCCACCAAATCAAAACAATTTTTTAAAGTTTTTAATTAACAAGGTGGAGTTTGAGAAATGAAAAGGCTGAAATATATTTTTTGAAGATGAGGAATCTCCCCCCCCCCCCCATTTGGAATGGCAGAAATGTGAATGGTGCATGGTGAATGGTTGAGGTAGATGTTCTTAAAATGATGTTACAGCTGCAACTCAGACACCTGGTTTCAGTGGTGCCCAGTTTAAATCTCAGATTTGGCTTCAAAACGTTTTGAGTAATTTTTTTGGTGTGATGTAAATTACTGTCTGCTGATTACAACTTCTTTTTTGCCTCTACTAATAGTTTGTTTGCCATGTGTTAAAAAAATAACAGTGTAGGTTGAAACTGTAGAAAACTAACAGTCGTCTACACAGATTTATAGTATATAAATTACCAAGCTGCAAGATCTTTTTATGGGATTATATTTGACAAGGATAATAGTGTTGATTTAACAGTCTAGGTTTCTCCATGACATTTGACTTGATACCATACAACATTTTAATTAGAAAACCAGAATGATGCAAAATGAAGACTGTAAAGATTAAGTGGATTAAAAACGGGCAGTTTGCACTAGAGTCCTGTAGAGAATAATTTTTTGTCTTAATCCTTGGTGACATTTTTATCCATGATATGGAAAGGAATTGTCAAGACATCATTGATGATGTTTGTAGTTGAGACAAAGACGGAAATTACTGAAGAGAGGAAGTCGTAGACACAGATGGCTCTGGATCACCTGGTTTAATTTGGTTAATTTAATACATGATTTAATAAATTGGAGGATGAAGTCTAATGCACAGAAGCAAAAGCTGCATGTCATACTTGCAATGGTGGGTCAACTCAGTAAGCAGTGGCTCTGAATTAGGATGGGTTAGTAGATCAGTGTGACCTTCAGAACTTTGGCCAAAATGAGATACTGCTCCTGTTTCAGGCACAGGGAATTGCTTCTCCTGTGGGACTGAGGTGTGGGTCCCTCCATCAGGTTGGAAGAGTTTTGGAATAGATGCACAGGAATGATTTAAAGGCCCGGGAAACATGTCATCTGAGACAGAGATAAAAATGAGAGAAAAAAATAGTCTAAATTATCATGAGTTAGACAAATTCAAGATAGAGATGAGGTGATAATTTTTAACCCCAAGAGTAACCCCTCAGTTTATAGTTGCTGAGAGGGGTGCAGAGGGTGACTAACAGCCCAGAGAGCAATGGGATGAGTGTGCAAGAGTTTGAGGATGGAAGCAGGTGTTTCTTAGCAGCAGAAAGCAGAGGTCCTGTCACCTGTAGCTCCTTGCACAGGAGCTCTCAGTGACAGGATCATCATCTAGTGGGTTCTACATGGAAATGAGTGAAAATGCTTTAAGATGAAGTGTGTGTTGTGAAATAGAAAAGGTGAGGGAGGGTGAACTGTGCAGTGGCAGGTGGGAGAGGAGGGCTGCAGGGAGATTTTCTGCCATTAGTTCTGACTTTTCATAAATGAGAACTTGGTGCCTTAAGAGAAAAGAAGCAAACAAAACCCAACAAAAATTACGTACATTTTAAATAGTGCCACTTCCTAGATGTGAGGAAGAAAACCCGCTGAGTTTCAGAATTTGACAGTTAAGAAAGTGAGTGGCCAAACAGTTTATGATGTTTCTGTTGCCTCACTGAATCTAGCTCTGGGAAGCTTTGTGACCATTCCCCAAAAATCTTTAATATTCAGAAACCATATATAGTTTGGCTGGCCTCACCCTGAATTGCAGTAGCTGCTCACAACTGCTCTGGGACTGCTGAATTGTTAGAAGTGACTGAATTCAGCTGCCCAGGGGTCGGGGCAAGGAAATCTCCATTACAGCATCTTCAAATTTGCCGAGTTAAGAAAACACGATGGGAACTGATGAGCTGATTCCCACAGCCGGTCCCTCCCCTGGGGTCCATGGCAGCATGGGTGGTTTGGCATGTGAGTGAGATTATTATTTTTATTATTGCTTTAAAGCTGATATTAAATCAGAGATTGTACAGGGGCTTCTGCCAACCAAAACAAAAACATTTACAATCCAAGTGGGGCCCTTCAGGGGTGCGTCAGAAATGAAAGTTTCCAAAATTATTCAAGTGTACATGAAACAGCTGGAACTGCTTTGGGTTATGTTCTTGCTGTTTTGAGGTAATGCTATGAAAATCAAATATGCTTATTAGTTTCATAAGCTTTGTGCAAGAGTTTCACTAGGACTATTTAATAAGCAGTTTGCATTTGGAGATCTCTCACAGTTTTAACATCTCTGACGTACATTGCTGCAAACAAGTTCTGAAATCAGAGATGGAATCTTCTACTGAAAATTAAGCTCCAATTAATTTCAATTGGAAGGAAACAAGCACTTCAGAGAACTGTATTTTGAGAATGAAGCATTTATTATTGTTTAAAAGCTTGGGGATATCCTGCTTGGAAGAAGTTGGGAGTTCACTGGCACCCACCGGCTTTCTCCTCCCTCCCTTGAGCCAGGGAGTTTGGTCTTGTTTTTTGGTGCAGTCGTTTAAAGGGATTTTTGTAAAGCAAAAGGAGTCCTCAGCATTTGTATTTATTAAATGCAGTAGTGATAAAAAAAATGATGTGAGCATAGCAGGTAGGTGTAACCTCCAGATCATTTGCAGGGAAGAAATAGGCTGGTTTTCATTAGATCTCGCTTCAGTCCGCTCTCTAATTAGGAAAATAAAACCCCAAAGCAGAAACACCAGAAAATCAGCATAAGGATTTTTAGTGGAAGGGCCATAAAGTTTGCAGTTAACATTTTAGAAGGCTGATCAGGACCCGGCACTCACCTCAAGTCTTCACGGCACAGGCAAAGATGATTTTTTACTTTGTGGAAGCAGATGCCATCCACCCATTTCCTGAAAGCACCTTTTGTAGGTGCGTTTTAAATAATTGGAAATCAAGAAACACAATTTTTCTCTTTTTTATGGGTTTCCTAAAATACCTCTCGTGAGCTATTTCTTGTTGTCTTGAGGGAGGAGGCAGCAAAGGAGTTGCCATGGCGATGCGATTTCGGTTCCATCACCAGTCAATACAGCAGTGCTGTGTTACACCCTTGGCCCATCTGTTCCCCTCGGTGGAGACCCCATTCAGCTGGAGGTTTCTTTTGTGTTCGCAAAGTGGGGTAATAAGTGACCTTTTATTATAGGTGGAATCACTGTGTGGGTGGAAAATAACTTCTTTCAGATGTGGATGCTTTCTTTACAAGGGAGGTGTGTGTGTGGAAATAGGCTTATTTTAAAATTCAAAATCAAATTACCAAAAGCTTTTCTGATGTAATATTTCTTCAGGACTAATCTGCAAGTCCAGTTCAGAATTGCAAAGAGCCCATTGAGCCCAGTGCTTGAATGAGCAAATATGTTCTGTATCAAAACACTGGTTTCACTCTCTTACTTTTAACTAGAGCTGTTTTAAAGAATGTCAAGTCATGAGATTTTTTTAACTTCTCGGTGGAACTTGTAACTGAAAACCAAAAAAAAAAAAAAGGGGGGGGGGAGAATAAGGTTTTTCCCACCAATTAAAAACCCAACAGTAGCACCATTCATAGTTTTTGCTGTTCCCTGAGGCTTTAGCTTGAGAAGGTAAGCAGCACCGATGGGGATGGAGGCATTGCCAGGAGGGCCGGAGTGCTGAGCCCCCCTGGCTGGAAGGAAAATCAATCACGGTTTGCCGGGGTTGTGCAACCCTGACCCTGTGTACATCCCAGTTATTGCCTTTTGGGTACAGGCTTGTTTTTCTCTCTGCTAAAATGTCCCGTGCTCCTTGCCTAATTTCCCAGAAAGGGAATCAATGCATAGTTTTTTTTCTTTATTTTTTTTTTCCTCCCTACATTTGATACCATCATATGGTAAATATTAAGTTCTTTGTTTTTCTACTTTAAAAAAAAAAAAGTACTTTATTTTCTTAAACTTAGAGTAATAAGAGTCTGCATGGTAGTGGCGCCATGGCAGACATGCTGCAGAACAAACAACTGGCAAAGTTTGGATCTAAAAAAATCTGAATTTAGGCAGACCTTAAAAAGATTAAATGTTAAATACGGAAAAGTATATTTTTTAAAAAACCATTCAACTGGATGCAGGTGAAGGAAAAAAAATGGGATTTCCATGACAATTCTCCATTTCTCAGTATCCTGCCTATTTGTTCATGGCTGAAGAGGAGGTTGGACCTGAGTTTTCTGGATGTTGTTGGGTTGCAGCACAGAGGAGAGCAAGCAAGCCCTGTCTTCTCTAGGTTTGGACCACGGTGACAACTTCTCAGCAGAGGATGAACTGGTTGCTCCTGTCAACATGATCTTTAGTGTTCACATGAGCTGTCACTGAATTTGCTTTTTCATCTGGGTGCAGAGCCCTTTCGAGTCAGTGGGGATGGCCACTGGTGTTCCACTGGATCAGTATTGACCAACCCAGGATTGGGGGCCTGACTGAGAAGGTCTTGATAATGAGCTGTGTGGGGATGGAGATTGAAGAGGAATGGCTGTTATTTGTTACGAAGCATTCATCAGCAATCATAAGCACTATCTCCATTTTTAATTTTCTGATTTATAAAAACAGAATCTGCATAAATGGTGTGTTATTGTACAGCAGCCCCATCTAATTGAGCCTCCTGCTTATAAAAGGTAATTAAATACAGACTGTAATTAATGAATAAGGGTGGAACGTGATCGGCAGTGGATCCATAACCAGTTGTGTCTGTTGCTTCACAGGTCACCAGTTAGTGCAGACACTGGTGTGGATGTAGAGCTGCCCAGGAGGAGCCAGGCCCTGCTCACTGTCAATACTGCATGTCCAGTCTGGGTGTGAAGGTGTTTCAACTCCATCATTAGAGTTTTAATACAGAGCAAATGTGCTCAGTGACTGTGATTTTTACCATGTCTGAGCTTTACATGTTCACAGAATAGAGAACCACGGAGGCACAATGTAACTTTAGTTCCTTTGGAGATTTTTTAAAAGATGTAGTTGACTTTAGTTACCAAAACCTTAACTTTCATGCAAAGTTAAAATGAGGGTTGCACTAAGCCATTTCATGCCTTTTTTGTTAATTCATGTGGAAATTAACAACCCCCCAGTGTTTTAGTTGGATGTATAGTACTTTTTGATAGTACCTCCTTGATTTTGTCCCAGGTGGAGCAAGACTTGGATTAGCGAGGTTTGGAGTTGATTTCTATTTTACTTTAATATTTATTACCTTCTTTTGGTTGAAAATACATTGTCTGCACAAATCTGAGTTGTCTAAAATATTCCAACAAACTCTTTAAGTAATGACTGTGTTAATATTGCATCAAGGAACTGTATTTCATATTTTATATTTTTTGTGTTGTAAAGACACACATGGGTGGACAAACACATCCCCCTGTGTTGAAGAGGGATGTGGGACTTGGAATCTGTTCAGTGCAGCACTTGGCACTGAGCTGGACCTTCACTTTTTGTAACTGGTGTAGAATATCCTTGTTAAATTGGGTTTAACATTATGGTTTCTGAGACCAGAGTTGACCGTTAGGTCACTGAAGAGAACAGATGTTTAAAAAACTCCCCCAGCTCTGGGTGGATAGTGATAACTTCCAGTGATGTCTGTTGGTCTTAGACCTAACTTCCATTCAGTAGCTGAATCTTTGCTAATAACTTATATATTCAAAAGATACAACCTTTTTCTGTAGCATTATCAGACCCGGTAATATGGAGGTGTTTTTTTTTTTTAAATTGTATTATGGTAAAAATTCCCACTTATTGTAAAGAAATTCTGAACAGACGAGGGGCATTTTCCTTTTTCCAGTTCTTTTTATTAAATGAAATTTGAGTTCCATTAGTTATCTTTGAAATTGAAATTTTTTAGTTTCTCTGTTCTTGTATCCAGGGCTCACACGGAATAAAACTCTACTGTGCAGTACAGTAGTGTTTGGTTTTTTTGACAGCTTTGCCAGGAAAAGATTGTCTGTTTGTTCTCGTACGATTTTCAAGTTACACTTGTCACTCTGTGGGCACTGGAACCAGCAGCAGCTAAATGCCAACCAAAAATACTCCTGCAGGCACTCAGGCACTTGATTCTCTCTCTCTTTCTCTCTCTTTCTCTGTCAATGCCATTAATTCCTTGTAGTTGCAAGGAAAATGAGGCGATGCAGAGAGCGGGGGCGTTCTCAGGAGGCAGCCCCAGCTGTGGAGTTGCACCACAGAGCTTCAGCCTGTCCAACACGCCGCGATACTGGACTCGCAATACAAGATGCTTCAGTTGTGTTAACAAAAAGCACAGCAGCCACACAAGGAAATACTGTATTTTTTAAGACAAGCGATTCAGAATGATTAAATGTGGACTGAAATTGCTGAATAAGGATGAACTGTAGAAAGGAGCTATTCGGACATCCTTTTGGGTGCATTTTCTACCATCCCTCATAGTCAGTGTGCAGATGTTACCCGTTCCAGGCTGTGCTTCCACTCTTGATGTTTCTGTTTGGACTTTGTCGTTCCCAAGAGTACTAATACTATTTGGCAGTATTATTTAGTGGTTGAGCAGATAATAATTTATTTTTGAGATTTACTTAAAACCCCTTAATTTTCCAATTTTGTGTGTTGCTCCAGGGTGAGGGTCAGTCTCTTTTCCCAAGTAACAAGTGACAGGACAAGAGGAAATGGCCTCAGGTTGTGCCAGGGGAGGTTTGGGTTGGATATTAGGAAAAAATTACCTCACTGAAAGGGTTGTCAGGCATTGGAACAGGCTGCCAAGGGCAGTGGTGGAGTCACCATCACTGGAGGGATTTAAAAGATGTGTGGATGTGGCACTTGGGGACGTGGGTTGGTGGTGGCCTTGGCAGTGCTGGGTTAACAGTTGGACTCGATGATCTTACAGGTCTTTTCCAACTGGAACGATTTCCTGATTCTATGAGTGGCTCCTGCACAGGCACACAGAGTACCTCTGAGAGGCACCTGGATGCCTGTCCTGTCCCCTCCTTGGGGACCTGAACACCAGGCTGGGTGGCAAGCACTGCCACCACGGTGGTGGCATTTAGACCACCTTAGTCTGGCAAACATTTTGGACTGGCTGCCACCGTTTGATTTAATAGTATTGACTTCCAGATTGTTTCTTTTTAAGAAACGATAATTTGTTCAAAACATAAACCTGTTTTTTCTTCTTATGCCTGTGAATTCCCAACCATCTCCGATTGCTGCTCAGGAGCTGTTTGCCAATAACTTCTTTGTTTTCTTCATAGAAAAATATGTAGGTGTTAAAATTGCTTCAGCAAAAAAATCAATTTCAATTAGTCTCTGCTTTGTTAGCCATTAGCGCTTCTGGGGAAGACGTTCAGTGAGAGAAACAGGAGGTTTTTAGCTTTGTCACAGGATATTGGTAGAGACGTTGCAAATGGCTTCATCCAGAGGATGGACACAAAGAAACAAATAAGACTTTTCATTGACCTGAATTCTGTTCAGAGAAGCTCATGTGACATAGATGTATCTGTTTGCACAAGGAGAGAAATCATCCAGCCTGGCTTCTGTAAGGAGAGCGCACATAGAAGGTATTTTTCTACTAAGTTTCTGACATTGTGTTTCAGCTCAGATGAACTCGGAGATCTATTGAGAATAGGAAGTAGAGATCACGAAACTATTTCTCGATGATAGTACAGAGTTTGATTCTATTGGAAAATAAGGTTGTCGAATGGCATTACTACAGCACTTAGAGAGTTTATAAAAATGAATTATAGATCAGATGGGGGATTGTATTTGGAAATGTGCATTTATGTCATATGTACTGTGGCAGTAAATACTTCATGAATGCCAGGATTTCAAATTAAATGTCTGGTAATAGAAATGTGCTTCTATAATGCCAATTCCTGCCATTGAATTCAAAGTGAGAGACTTCCAAATACCTTCTTGTTTTACACACTGTTAAGTAAAAGTAACCTTTGTTAAGCAAGTAGACAGCTGACTCTTAAATAACCCCCTAAGACATTGCAAGTACTTTCTTAACCGTGCTCTTTTGCATTTTACAGATGGGTTTTTTTGCAGTTAGTTATTCTAGAATTTTACAAGCGGCAGGGATGTGTATACGAACTGATGGATTTCATAGAGTTTGTGTAAAATTTGTTTTAACAAGGCTCTGGACTTTGTATACCTCTCTCTGGTAGGAAAATCAACAATTTTTGCTTGCAATTTTGTCTGAATTTTCTGCCAGCCATTTCACCTGAAAACCTGAAGCTGTGGAAATGTGAGTTATAGGGTAATAAATACGTCTGCCTGATGGGGACCCCACCTTTTGCGGTGAAGCGAGCCCAGATGCAGCTGAAGTTAGTCTGAGCTGCCCGCAAAAACCCCTTGCAGAAAGTCTGAATGCAGAGCAGAGCTTTATTTATCTAGCAGGAGATCTCCATAGCACAAGTAAACACCTTGCCAGGTAAGTGGTGCTGGCAGCAATGCAGGAGAGTTACTGGGTATCTCTCTGTGGTATTTATTAGGTGTATTTCGCAGCTCCCACAAACAGACCGAGCTGGTTTTAAATTAACAGCTTAAATGCCTCAGCCCCTTGCAAGAGCTGAGTCTGAACGAGCTGTGTCTGCACTAAGGCAGCTTCTTGGGTGGCTTTTGCAGCTCCCACTGCCCTCCCTGCAGTGCTCTCACACCTCCCCAGGTATGAACCACAGATGGGAGGGGAGCACGACATCCTTGATTGATGGCTACCAGCATCCTGCTAACATCAGCATGTCAACTGGTCATGTGAAATGAGCACCACAGGCAAAAGAACAAGATACTGAGCTTATATACATATATATTTATATATATATATATATTTTATATATACATATATATTTTATATATATGTATAAATACACATATCCAAATAAATATATGTGAATATATATGTATAAGTGCTCACACATATATAAAAATAAATTTATGTGAATATATATTACCATTTTATATATATATATATAAATACAGCCAGTTTAATATAAGAAATTAGAAATTATTCTGCCCTCAGAGCATGACTTATTACAAGTAAAATAGTCCTCTGCGGCTCAATTCCTTCTTTGATTGTTGCTTGATGTGGCAGATAAACTTTGATTAATCAATGGTTTTATTTAGTTAGTTGTAACATACGATGAAGTTGTGTGATACCAAGTTTTAAAGGTGGGAACTGCAGTTACCTGAGTTGGAAGTATTTTCAAGAGATTTTTTTTTTCTTTATAGTTAAAAGTGGTCTTGTTCCAAGTCACCTAATTTAAAGGAATAGTCACGCAATTAGTCATCTAATTGAAAGAAATAGCAGCTTAGATAATAAGAAAAATCTGCTTTTCGTTCTGCAAAGTTTATAGTTAGTATTGGCAAGTTTTCCCAGCTCCATTGTTTTTTCTGCTGAAATATTAGACCTGAGTGGGGAGTCGATAGCAGCAGAATATCTGAGCAGCCCTGAGGGGCTGAGTGGAGCAGTTCCAGATGCTGGAGAAATTTTTTTATTTTCTCGTATTTTGTAAGGGACCAGTTGTGTTACTGTAATTATTTTGAGAACTTCAGGGAGACTTGTTTCAAAACGAACATTTGCTCACGTGGAATCTCTTCTGTACCTTGAATAAAGTTGGGCTGGGGGGGGAAGGGTTTCTTTGCTCAAAAGAAGTAATAATAAAAATTTTAATAAAAGGAAGAGAAGTCTGTCTCATGTTTAAGACCTTTTTGAATCTTCAGAATTTCACATACATTATCTTGTTATTTCTCTGTCAAATTTAATTCCTGATCAGATTCTTCGTACCCATACCTACTGCTTTCCTTTTAAATCCCCGGAGAGCAATCTATTTTATATATACCAGCCTCTTTACTCATTGCAGCTCTTGCAAGCAGAATTAAGATGCCTCAGAAGGATGCAGGAAGAATGAAGAGCAGCAGATTTTCCACAGCTCTCATTGCACCTCTCATGCCACGAGACCCGTGTGCTCCTGCCGAGGCTCCACAGCTGAGTTAGCCTGGGCAAAGCTTTTTTTTCCTAGGATTTTCCTTTCTGGCACCTTTTTCACCAGCTGTCTCTGACAAATACTTGGGCATTCCTGTTTTCCCACAAGTGCTTGCCAGTTCTGTGTGTTGTAGCTAATTTGGGCATTATCCTGTATTATATATTATTATAGGTAACTCCTTAAGAATTTGGGTCAACACAATATCAACTTTCTTTCCTGGCCAGGAGCAAATTTTTAAATTAATTTTTTAAAAAATATTTATTAAATTTCCAAATTTGGAATTGCTAAATTGGTATTTCCAAATGCAAACCAAAAAGTTAAATTTTAACTCGAGATGACGACACATTTCTCAGCACTTGGGTGGTGTGTACTTGGATGCAAGGCAGAGAGTGATGGTGGTAAAAGCTGTTTGCACAATCTCTCACCAGGAACAAACAGGTATAAGCCATGCAGTGGTGCTGTGGGAAGGAAGGGAAAATGGAGGGGCTTGGCTGATGCCGTGGATTTTTCTTTGGTTATGGGCACCATCTCCATTCATACACATACAGGTCACACACCTGCTTCTCCTGCTGCTGGTTAAACCAAGGTCTTGACTCACTCACTGGGTTGCTCACAGAGGAGGAAATCAGGTATGAGCATTTTATATACCCCTAATTAACATTATGATACCTGTGGCCTCTGAAATCTGGCTAATCAGGGTCTCATCTGGTTTGTTAGCAGCTTCTGGCTTTTTTGTGTCTGTAAGCATTTGGCTTTCCAGCTCTGGAGCCTCTCTGATTAACCATCCTGGATGCTAACTTTGGGGGTTTAATTATCTTCCTAAAAGCCAGCATGTTGTTACCTTTTTAGAAACACACGCTCAGTTCTTACGCAGATGTTG
The DNA here is from genome assembly GCF_036250125.1 of Pseudopipra pipra. Classification (NCBI taxonomy): domain Eukaryota; kingdom Metazoa; phylum Chordata; class Aves; order Passeriformes; family Pipridae; genus Pseudopipra; species Pseudopipra pipra. Next base: position 69,288,622 of record NC_087552.1, read on the forward strand.
TTCTTAAAATCTATTTTTGTAAACATCCTTTTTGGGGGGGCCAGGAGGTTTCTGATAGCTATACATAGCTCTATGTGATTTCCTGGGGGGGGGGCAGCAGCAGTAAATCAAGCCCCATCAGTCAGGTATTCATCCCTCCTGCAGCTCCCAGTTCTCCTGAGAAAGTTGAAAGAATCATGAATTAAATTACACTTAATTGATAATGAATTTAAATTCATTCAGTTTATTTCAATTTCTTCTGCTGCTTGGAAAGTAATTTTAAATGAAGGATGCAGATTCGTGCAGAGATCACGATGTCTCAGAAAACACTAAAATAGGGATGCTGAATGATGCATTTAACTGATGATTGAAAAATTTGATGGAATCTTGTGGAAAGGGTGAAAGTACTTATACTTTCTGCATCTGTGACTTACAAAGCCAGTATAAACTGAAAGGTGCTTTTTACATCTTGGTGTTTCACACATGCAGGTCAGCAGATTATAATTATTCCTAGTACCTGCTCGTGGTTTAATATCTAATTGTTTTTCTTTTGGAGATGTATTGCTTCTTGCTGCTGCTCAAGAAAACTGAGGCAAAAATTACTCATTTCTCTTTCTTGGTACATAAATTTTTTTGTTAGTTGTCTATGCTAAGACTTTGGTTTCCTCCAGTTGAGGTGTGAATGTCATCAAGTGATGTAATGGGATTTTGTAGGTGATAGCCATAACATATCTGTATACCATTCAGGAAACTTATACATGCCTTTGCAGATTCCAGCTGTGTAAGAACAGCCTGGGGGTAAATCTTACAGGCATAAAAATGTCCTATCTGCAGGAGTTTTCTGTCCTGCATGTGCAGATGAAGAGAAGCTCCAGGAGCGAGCAACTCCACATATAAATCTCAGAAATGGGTTTGGTGTTTTGGGCACCACATTGCCCAAAACCCATTGTTGGGTGTCTTGTAAGTTAATCCTTCCTAGTGTCCATGACTGCTCTTTATGGATCCATGCAAGTTGTGTGCACTTCCAAAATAAGGGAAACTTCCTGAAAGTAAAACTTTAAAAAAAGTGTCAAGTTCCAGCCAGAGTCAAGCACTGCAGTGAAGATGTTCTGGGATATTTGGAGAGCTGTTCTGGTCATAGTCCTGACTGTAGATCATGAAAGAAAAGTAAATCCAAACCAGTCCTGTTTCCTATTTGAAGTGTTGTGTGTTTTTTTTCCATTGGTTGCGTTCTGTTTATTTGAGGTGGACCTGTGAGTTTTCACAGGGAGGGGAAGCTGATAGAGCAGTTGTAACACACATTGCAATAGCTGGAAATCATACTTTTATGATTTTATGCTAGTCTTTCTTTTAGAGTTTCAATTTTTAATTCCCATCTTTGTTTTTATTTTATTTTTCAGTGTAAAATTCACTGGTTTATATAGTGAAAGTTCAAAGTTTTGAAGCTTTGACTCATGGGTTACCAAATATTTAAGATTTTTTTTTTTTAAACCAAGCAATACAGAAAGCAAAACCCCTTCCCATCAGCTGTGCTCTCTGTTAACTTCTTTGGGCTCCAGCTAGAACAGAACAGGCAAATCAATAATTGCTGTTTAATAATGTGTTGGTAATAATGCAGCTGCTGGAATGTGAAGGCTCCTGTCAAGCTTTTTGCCTTGCTGGAGTTGTATTCCTTATGTGCCACAGGTAACTGTTGAGTGAGTTATCTGTTGAGATCTGTTGTTTATTTTATGGGTGGTCAGAATCAAACAGAAAGCTTTGGATCAAGGGTGAGCTGACAGATTCAGAGATGTGCAAAGAGTTCATCACTTCCTGCCTCGTGTTATTTTATCAAACAATTAACAAATCCTGGTACAAAATATTCACATATTCAAAAAAACCCCCTATCCCAGTCCTCCTGCAGCTGGATAAATAGTGTAAAGCTCTTGCAGCTACTGAATCAAGTTAATTTGGGCTTTTTAAAATATATCTGGAGACTCTGGGTGGTTCAGCATCAGTGCCTGCGAGCGAGTGGTGATGAATGGGGTTTTATGTGCTTTTGGAGCAAGGCTTGGAAGGGTGTTTCGATTTTCTGTGATGTTATTCCTGAAGTTTTTGATAGAAGAAGCTTTTTGATACGGAGCCTGTGCAGGCAGTGATCAGCCTCCCTGGGAGGGGGTAATTCCGGAGCCCTTTTGGCTGTGCCTCGTGTCTGTGGTTGACTGGCTGATGAGCACCATGTTTTCATGGCTTCATTTTGCTCATTTTTGGTACCTTTCTCATACAATCGTGACATATTCGATTCTTCTTTTTTTGCTGATACATGAATTTCCAACTGGTTTTAAGTTCCTGTTATGCATCAGATGTATTACTGCATACATCAGAAACGTTTTAGTGGGCAAGGACTGAAGCCAACACTGATGAACTTGCTTTTTCCAGAGAAGCAACTTCCAACTAGATATCATGAGTCAATCCATGCCAATGATGTTGGACTGTTTTGGGGCTTTTGGGGAAGGGAAGGAAACGGTGGAGTACTCAAAAGTGGTGAAAGGAACATTTTCTAAGGAAAATTTCCATATTTTTCTAAAGCAGAGTAAAGTTTTGCACAGATGTTTTGAGGTGACTCCTGGGGATTTGCTTTCACCTTGTGTAAAGAACAAACTTGGATAGTGAAGTAAAGCAAAGCAGTGTATTTATTAAATGCAGAAAATGAATGTTGGTGCTCGATTAAGGTTGAGAAGTGAAACAGGTAAAAACTTTTGACATTTAATGCTACATTAGCTGAAACATTAGCATGACTAGTTAGTGTCTATTTACAAGTAAATATAGTGGGTTAAAGTTTAGTGAATGCAAACAGCACTGCTAAAAATATTGCTGAAAATATAGCTTATATTAAATGAGATGGAGTTAATCTTGGTGTAGGAGTCCACTATGAGGTGGGGTTTGCATTTCTTATATTGCTTTCTGAAAACATGCCATTGATGAACTTAACTAACTTTTCTTCCACTTTATCCTGCTTCTTCTGTGAAGGTGATTCAGAGTGTACAAATGCACATTGGATGTAGTTAGAGGAAAATCAGTAATTAATACAATCCTGTACCAGGGCCTATCAGCCCATGTGGCAGGAGGCTGCACTGAAGTGCTTGTGATTAGAAATTTTTCATTTCCTTCACTTGTTGCAAAATTTCCCTGGGTTTATTTCCAACTTTCAACACCTCTTTCCTGAATGCATTTCCATCTTTAGCACCGTCTGCATTAAAAGAAGGGGAATGGAAAGCTAGAGAGGGGAAAAAAAGCTTGTGAGAAGTGTGAAACAAACCCACTATAATTTAACCAAGGAAGGACCTGACAGAGGCTCCCCTGTCTGCTTATGCTGCAGGTGGCTTTTTGTTCAAAGCACTGTGGAATACCATGCAAAGGCAGTTTTGAACTTTATAATCCATCCAATTGTCTAAAGGTCTCGGCAATCGTCCTTTTTTAGCAAGTTCTGTGAAACGAGCCAAATGCACTGTTGGTGTTCTTTCATTTTGAAGTTGAGCCACTGTTTAATTCTGTAAGCAGAATTCTTTCAAATGCAACGTTGCATTTTCATCTCAATTACACCGTTGCATGATTTTATCTGGATGAGTTGAAAATAACTTCTTAGAAGTGGTTGGACTGATTTTATTCAAATTTTCCAAAGTTTTTGCTTCAGATGAAGCTGCCTGCCCTCACTGTCCACACCTCATCTCTGCTTATATTCCAGGGGATGCACCGCAGGAGGGGCTGGGTGGATGATTGTGGGAGCTCCAGTTCATACTGCAGAAGAAACCACAACCTTTAGAGCATCCTCTGGAGTAGGTGCACAGGGCAGTGTTTTTTAAGTGTTTGCCCCTCTTCTGCTCCCAGCAGGATAATGGACAGTGAAACCAAACCAGTATTAGGTACAACAGTTGTTTCTAAAAGGCCAGTTTGCAAATACTGAAAAAACCCAATAAAATAGTTTCCATCAAAGCAGTTGCAAAGTTGCATCCTGTTTAATGCCAGCTTCTGCACAAAAATAAGATACAGCCTACCTACAGAGGGCAGGTTTAGATCGTAGGGAGAAGTTCTTCACAGTAAGGGTGAGAATGCCCCATCCCTGGAAGTGTTCAAGGCCGGGTTGGATGGGGCTTTGTGTGACCTGGTCTAGTGGAAGGTGTCCCTGCCCATGACAGGGGTGTTGTAACTAGATAAGGTCCCTTCCAACTCAAACCATTCTGTGATATGATGTGATGAAATCTGGTGTTTTCCCAAGCCAGTGAACCTATTCCTGTTTTAAAGTATAATAGAAACGGAGGAGGCTGATGGCAAAACTCTGCTCTCATCCACTGTGACCCCCAGCAGTGCAGCTGGGGTGCAGTTCATGCCCCTCTTCAGAAGGATGCTGTCTGTGGGAATCGAGACTGGGATGCAAGAGGTGAATTATTAAGAGGAAGATCACAACAGAGGCACAAGCTCTGCGGCCCAGAAGAGCACGGAAGTCCCTTCCTTACCTCTATAATGGAGCTATTTCCCTAAAACGTGTTGTTATTTGTTTGCAGCTGTGTGAGGCATTGAGCAGGATTGTAGCAAATGAAAGCAGAAGCTTGTCTGTGAAAGGTACACAGCTCAGAGCAGCGTGTTGCTGTCATTATCTGTGCTATCGGGTGTCTGCACTTACAGCTGTCATGTAAGTGGGGTAAAAAAAAAAAGAAAAACTGCTGTACTTGGGCTCTGCCTGTCACTTGTAGCTGAGGGTTTGGCAAAGGAAGATTATTTTTTTTTCTTCACTTTAGAAGTTATTTAAAACAATACAATTGAAAATGAGTGGCTCTTATCAGAGGGGTTGTGCCCCCTGAGGCTTTGCCCTCTCTCCATCCTGCTGCCCTGCTCCGTGGGGGTACGTGGCAGGATGCAGTGCTGCAGCTGCAGCCAGCTGTGCTGGGCAGGTCCTCGTCCAAAATGTTTGCCCTGATTGTTTTTGCTGATGATATTATTGCCTGTTCAAACAAGGCAGAACTTTGGCCTCACAACCCTTTCTGTGTCATGACTGATTTTTGATTTTTTCTATGAACATTAAAATTTTCCGAGCAAAAAGAATTGTTCTTTTTTTTGCTGTTTGGTGTTTGTTGGGGGGTGTTAAGTGTTGATGCTGCAGGAATTCTAATATCCTTGAACATCCCTCAGATCCATACTCACATCATCAGGCTGACTGACAGTCAAAGGGGCTGGCAGATTGTGAAGGCAGATTCAAGAATAGTCTCTGAACCATTGTGTGTCACGTCCATGCACTTAGTAGAAGTGATGGGTTTAAGGGGCATTGCTGGGAACCCCTGTACCTCTGGATCATTGATTGTAGATTAGATGTTTTGATGGAGCAGCTCATGTGAATAGTGAGTACTGTAAAAGTCAAAGGTAAATGACCTGGAATGACAAAAAAAAAAAGGACAGTTTTGTGTCCTAGGTGTAACTGTGTGACTGGAGCTGTTGCAAAGATGCCAGCTTTGGGCTTACAAGAAAACAGTAAGATAAAATTAATTATCTGGATTTTGTTTTTCATTTTTGTTACTGTACACTGTTATACACATATGCCTTCCTTACTGCCCCCTGTGCCAGGGAAGTATTTTACAAATTCATTTGTTTCCAAGCTTAAAAACCAAGGAAAAGTACCTAATTTAAAAGTTTCCCTGTGATGCATCTGTATATGATTAATTTTCTTTTGTAAACTTCTGTCAGATCCTAGTGCCCCTAAGAGGAGCAATGCAGTGTCACAGCTCTTCCACGGATTCATGGCTTGATGCCCCATCCAGCAGGACACAGGTAGCAGGGAATGTCATGATGCAAACAAGTGCTTTGCTGCTATGGCCTTGGGCCCTCCAAAAATTGTATCAGATTAAGTTGTCATAGACGTTTCCTGACATGGAGTGATGGCATATGCTATGCATCACTTTTGCAGTTAGGAAATTATGGAACGATTCTATTGTGGTATTAAAATACAGTATTAATCACTTTCCATTGCTACTACAGAATTTAGCAGTCAGATTTTTTGCTTGATTAATAGACAAGGCTTTGGCTTGAATGTTTTTCAACAGTCTACCCTTGTTTGTCTCAACAACAATTGTTTTTTATCACACTGGTACATGTCTGATAAAAAAAAAAAGGCGCTCTGGATCATTGGTGGCATTAGTCTGGCATTGTCTTGCATTGCCTTTATTAAAACCCCTTTTGTCCTATTGTTGCTAAGTGATCTATCCATCTTAATATTTTCCTGATGTCTAAGCTGCTGTCTGTTAATGGCATCCTAATGCGCTCTGAATTGACATATTTCACATCATTTAAACTCTGCTTACCTATTTATCATGCAGAGGTCATAACTTACTAAGTGAAAGTCACTCGAAGGATTTTTCTTCGCAATTTCTCTAATTTTCCGTCGCTGCGCCACGAGGAAATTGCGGCTCTTCCACTCACTTATTGTACCGTGGTGATAAAGGCTCTTCCTCACTCCGGCTTCTGCTACACAGAGGAGCTTTGTACATTTGATTTTCTTCTTCTCCTCCGTTTGTGTCAGCCTGACGTGATATTAAAAGCGGGAAACGGGGATGTTTTGTGCAGCCGTTCCTGGCCCTGGGAGCAACAAAGATGACCTGGCTGGTGTGGGATCCATCCTCGCACAGGGAGACTATCAAGTCGGTGCTTGCTGGGGCTGGGATTGTGTGTCACTCAATCTTGTCAAAAATTCTATGAATATTCAATGAGGATTTTAATGTATTGTCATCAAGGAAGCAATTTCTGTGTAGTCATATTAAGCATGTTGTCATCTCTGCAGCTTAAATACATTGTTTTGCCCATGAAGTGACCTTAGGCAATTTTAAAATGGTCTCGTTTTTTCTCCGTTTGCCTTATACCAAATAAATTAGTTTTACCTAATAGGAACGAACCTAATATGGATCTAACACATTTGTATAGGGAGAAGCATATTTTAATAAATAATCACAGTATTATTCTACATATACCAGGATTTATCTTTCCTGCTTACGCTCACACAGAAGGTTTGAGATATGATGAGGTTGGCTGCAGTCAAGTTATTCTCTAACTGAGGTTTCATAATGAGTTCAGTTTTCGGGGGGGGGGCATAAATTTAGGTCCCCACTTCCACTGTGGGTGATGTTTAAATCACCGAATGCCTCATTGTTGTATGTTTAGGTGTCATTTAAGCTTCATTGCCCAGGCGAGCTTTTTATTTGCGTAGATGTTTTATATTTTGTTGGATATAGATTATTGTGGGAAAACCAACGGGGTGCTAAGCTTAGAGTAAAGTTTAAACTGAGTAAAGTTTAGATTTTGAAATTTGTTTTCCTGTGGACTTCCTTAGATGGTGGAACTCTTCTAAGTGCATATCTCTGTACCTGGGTGAGAATGTGAACATTGTTTCTGGAGAGCAAATTGGTGCTGTAATGCTGTGATAATTTATTTTTACATATGTCCTGAATTACGTATTTTTCCTCTGAAATCAGAACAAACTATTTCAGGACATACAGAATGTGACATTTTAGACTGAAATGTGAACAGCAGAGCCTTGTTAGTCACGCCAACGGTTGTACTGGGAACAACAGGTGTATTGTTGGATGGACTGGAACAGTGAGACATCTGATGTGTAGTGAAATCAAGGGAGAAGGCATTAGGGTGTGAAAATACTTTGTTAAAATGCTGTTCATTAGGAAACCTGAAAATCCTGAAGAGTACAGGAAAGTATATTTTGCTTTACAACGATTTGAGAAGTAAACTACTTATTAGCTCAATTAAACAGCATTTTGGGCTGGGAAGAGACTGGTGTATTCACAGCTCCAAAGTGTACCTCTGGGCCAACACTTTAAAAATTAAGTGGAAAATTTCGGTACCTTTTGTGTTGGTGTGAAAACACAAAAATATCTGATTTTTCAGAGAATGGATTAGCATCACTTCCAGGCCCGAGCAGTAGCCACTTTTGAAAAATACAGTCATTGTTTCTAAGGATATCAAGCCACTTTCCTAGAAGTGATTGAGTTCCTGCGCTGAATGTCCCAGCACTGGAGGAGAGGTTTTTGCCAATTTTGCAAGATGAGATTCACAGCCTCCAGCTTTGCAGCCAGACTTGAGAAAACTCCCCTTGGTACCTTCCCAGGATTGTTTCCTCTCTTCTCTAAAAGCTATCAAAGTAACTCGCTGATAAGAAGCTTCCAGAAGTTTATTTTACTTGAGTTACTTCATGCATTAGTTATGTGTGTGAGTAGGAATGCTCTTTGGTCATATCCTCTGCACATGGATAATATGCTGAATGTGTGGATAAGCTGAACTTTGTGGATGGATGGATCTGTGGACTTTCAGTGACAGGCTGTGAGGTGTGTTTCCTTCAAAGACACAAAGATGTCCATTTGTAAATAAACAGGTAATCCTTGCTGGAAGAGCGTACTTCTCGTTTGATAAAACCAGGAATGACTGATTTAAATCATCATGATAATCCATAATCCTCATGCATTTTGATACAAGTCAATCCACATTGTCATTGGTATTTTCTATAAATTATGTAAATTGTCAGACCAACTCCAGGTGAGGGTTAGTTGTGTTGTATCTGGGACAAGAGAATTTTAGACCTTGTTTGCACCAAAAACTAACATCCACACTGCAGCTGTGCCTGGAGGATGGGAAGAGTCAAGAGCCGGGGCAGGGTGGGAATGATGCCAACAGAAGTGGTATATCCAACCTCAACTCATGCACTGCTTTGGCTCTTTGGATGACAACTATTCTCCCATAGTCCAGACATTAGAGACACAGAGAAAAAGGGTTGGGCTTTTGTAATGGAAAATGCAAAGTTTCACTGGGTGTATTGTCAGTGCTAATTTTCCTAAATAAGTAAAGGGTTGGATTTTCTAAATGCAACACATCCATATTTGATGATCTCCATAAGAACAACTTTATGCACACGAACAATCGTGCAGGGTCCCGGGTTGTACAGTTTCAGTGATTTTCCACCGTTCTGGGGAATCTTCTCCAGTGAGCCGTTCTGCAGTTGGAAGTGGATTAAAGCAAAAGGAGAAAAATTGTTCTGACTGATGCTGGCCAAACAAAAATGGAAGGACATCGTGTATCCCCAGTTCCCAATAGAGGATATTTATGGTATAAAACAATATGAGTTTTCTTTGAGCTTCATGTTTTCAACCTCTCTTTTTTTTAACGTTTCGAAAGCCCCGTGGTAAAGTCAAAGCAGACTAGTGCAGAATTAACAAATCTGACTCTAGTCTGCCTGCAGGGCTCTGGATATACATATAAAGTAGTAATCCTGTCTGAAGTGATTTCTTCTGAGATGCTTAGAAAGTCTTTTGACGACTTTGCGCATTTGAAAGCATTTATTGTTGTGGTCAGAAGAAACGATATTTTTCTCATGATTTCCACTGAGAAAAGGCTGTGTGGTTTTCTGCTGTTTCTAACATCTTGCAAAGTCCACAAGCAATTAGTACTGAGGCCCAGGAGAAGGAGTCGTGCTCCATGGCTTTCCTGAGTTTCCCCTGAAATGTGTGTTAGATTTCAGTACTGCAGAAATTAATTTCGTGTTGTTTTGCATTCTGAGCAAGCTCAACTGTATTGTTTAAGCTGGTTGTATTACAGAGTTCCACTCGGGTTTTAAATGAGTGCATAAATAGAATCTATACGTGTTGCTCTTCATTTAAGTCTGTAGCTAATTGCTGTCTCACTGACTTCTCAGAGCCAGACATCTCTAATACCATCAGCTGAAATTCTAGAGAAGGATTTTGGGGATGTGCATAAGTAAAAGTACTGAATAATTAGCAAGCAGTGTATATATAGTATTTTATTCTAAATGTATAAAAAGTTCTGTGAGCTTTTCTTTTGCCATATGAGAAACTGAGGAAGAGAGGACAGGCATGAAACAGTCCGGAGAACAGGAGGCTAAAGGGGGACCTTACCACTCTACCTGAAAAGAGGTTGCAGCAGGTGGGAGTTGGCCTCCTCTCCCAGGCAACAAGTAATAGGACAAAAGGAAATGGCTTCAAGTTGTGCCAGGGAAGTTTAGATTGGATATTAGGAAAAATTTTTTCACAGAAAGGGTTGCCATGTGTTGGAACAGGCTGCCCAGGGCAGTGGTTCAGTCACCACTCCTGGAGGAATTTAAAGGATGCGTAGATGTGGCACTTGGGCACATGGTTTGGTAATGGCCTTGGCAGTGCTGGGTTAACAGTTGGACTCAATGATCTTGGAGATCTTTTCCAACCTAAATGATTCTGTAATTCTTTATATATTTTTAAACTTGGTCTCGGTCACCCTTTCCTCCCCCATTGCCCTCTCCCTGTGCAGAATTGCTGGGGGCCTGGTTGGTAGCAGGGACCCTCTGCTACCCTGACTCTAAAGGACAGATCAAAACAAACCCATAGTCCCCCACTCCCTCCCCACTGCTCATTATTTAATTTACAGCTGGTGTTGGGAACACCTGTAGCTGCACCATGGGGTGCTATGGGAATGCTTGTCTGGGTGGAGACAATTTTGTTCCTCAACAGCAGGCAGCATGAAGAGGCAAAGTTCTGCTCTTGTGCTGCTGCATCCACGCTCTGGTATCTCACTAAACAAGTCAATTTTGACTGATACTCAGTATAGTCCTCTGGAACATTGTTCTGTTTGTAAGGTTCTTGCGTGACCTAAAATAAATAACGTGGGAGCTGTCAAAGTGTAAAATTAGGCACATTATAAAAAAATCTGAGGAAGAAAAATTTGTTAAGGTCAGATAGTAGTTTCCTCAGTAATAGCTTTTAAAAAATAAAATTTAAGGGACTTTTGTCTCTTCAGAAATCACACTAAACTGACAACAGATGCACAATTCTGATTTCTATACATTTACATCCCCTATTACTATTTAGCTGCCATATAGATAGATATGTGATACCTTATGCAGTCTGCATATACTTTGAGGTTTGAGTTGTGCAAACATTTAATAGTGTAATTTGAAATATTGAATGTTTGGTTTTGCTTTCTAAAAAATGTAGTTACTATTTTTCATACATTATTTGGCAGCTTCCTCATCTTAAACTGCTCTATCAGAGAATGCAAGAGACATTCCCCTTCCTCTGAGAAAGGCATTGACCAATATGATCTGAACACAAAATCAGAAGCTTCAACTTTTAGCCATATTTGAACATAAAGATGTTATGAATGGCAGCACCATGTCAAAACAAAACACTGAGTAATTTGGCTCCTTGTCTCTGAGAAGGATCAGGTACTATGGGGAAAAATTCTGAGCAGAGCAAGCATGTAGTGATTTATTCCACAAGCCCCAGATTTCAAGGAGAACTAACTCTGGAATAATATTGAGCTTGATATCATAAAAATTATTAGTATCTCAGTTAAGGTCCTATTGCAAAATGGATTTTATATTCTGGCTTTATTCTATCTCTTATTTCTTTCTTTATCCATATTATAAAAAGAAGAAAATTTGAGCATTACTGAACTATTCTCCCTCTGCCACTCATTCACAAGAATACCAGAATTTTCAACCCGTACCAGGTTTCTGTCTAGTCAAATTCATATGTGCTTTTGACAAGTGAAAAATCAAATTGCCAGACTTAAATAAAAAGTAGCAGTACCCTCCTTCCTAGCTATCCACGTGCTTAGCTTTGAAGAGCCAAGAAGTTATCAGCATGGCAATTAATTTATTTCAGCCTTTATGCCAGAGGGAGTAGCATTTAAAGAACATACACATTGCCACTGTGCATCTTAACCTGTTGAAATCTGTGCCAGAAGCTGGGATACCTCTGGTTTGCTGCAAGTCCCAAAATTATGTGCTCTCAGCCACCTCAACACACCCTAAACACACCCCATGTGTTCACATTTTAATCTGTCTCTGAGTGTGGAACACTGTTCAACAGTAGCTTTAAAATTATTAAGTTGTTCAGCAAATTTGTTTCAGTGCTGGTGTTACCTGGAATAAGTTGCTTTAGGAGCTGGTGGCATGTAGAGGTTTTTCAAATGGGTAACTTTGGTGTTACTATGGACTGAGGACCTGTTTTAATTCCCACCCAGTCCCAGTTTTTGATTCTGTGGTGGAATATGATTCCCTCTAGGGGTGTAATAAAAATGCACTGGAAAGACTCTTTTCCTTAATAGAATTTGATTTATGAAATAAATAAATGTATCCACGTAAGTCTGTATATGGATAAGCTGTTTGTACACAGACTTACTATGATTCTAAGCTCTAAGAAAATCCTTCCACTCTTTCATTATACCATCGAGAAGTAAAGGAATTTGAACTCTGAAAATTCTTCATACTCATAATATGATTTTTCTGTTGCTTAAATGTGTAAATGACAAAATAGGTGACCAAACTGCTCGAGTAACTCAATTTAAGTAAAAGACAAGACAACCAGACATCTGTCTATAAATGCAAATACAATATATGGATAAAGTTTTGTGAGACTTATCCTGATAAATATTTTTTCACTCTTATTTTTATCTTCCTTTTTTATTGGTATTGTCATTATAGTCGGTGTGGAATGCATTGCCTGTTGCTGCAGAGCCGGCAGATGGAGCAAAAGAGCATGATAAATAATTGGATAAAAATATCCTGAATGCATTCATTCTGAGCTGGGGGAGGGGAAGTGGCTTCAACTTTTTTTTTTTCTTAATATTTGACCAGTGCCATGGTTTCCCATCTGTCTGATCTAGCTCCCATTCCTGCCTGTAGCAGTGTGCATCACTTGGTCACTATGTGCAAAGTTGGAGCATTTCACCCCAAAAGAACCCAGCTTGACTTCGCTTTTTTACGTACACTTTTTGCTGTCTTACATTCTGTATGACAATGCCCATGGGAGAGGACTGATTCTGTTTTCCAGAAGAGTCTGGCTTTCAGATAATTTGAAGTACAAATGCTGTACTGTGAATGTCTCAGTTGATGAATTCAGCATGTTATCTTCACCTTTTTTTGTGTTTTATATTACAATGCAAGAAGACCATGGGCACTGCACCACGTGCCCGTGGCATCTTTGTAAAGCAGCTGTGGGGTTTGGGAAGGTTGGGGAGGGGGAGCGCTCCCCCCACCCCAGCCACATGTAGCTGGGGAGCCTCACTGCACACTCTGCAGTGGGAATTCATCATTACATCACTTGAACGTGAAAATATGAGTTTTGGTGTGCCCCCGTTTTGATGTATGACCCACAAAGGTTTAAAATGAGGAGGTTGAGTTGGTCATGCTGGAATAAGACCTGCAGAGATGGGTGCTGCTAAGAGGATTAGCAACCAAATTAAGACTTTTTTTAGTAGGAAAAATGAATTTTTCTTTTCTAAAGGAGAAAGTTTAATTGTAAACCTGTTCTGCTATGTCAGTGGTAACCATTGGGGGTTTTTGGACAGCTTTTCAGGTCTATGGCGACTCATGGTGTAAAGAAAGGACTGTTTAACTGAAATACTGACACTATTTTCAGAGGAATAAAAGGGTTTGATAAGAAAAAAATTATATATATGCATTTGGGAATGGAAGCTGTCTGCCTCATACATTAAATTGTTGGTATTTTTTTATATAACTTGAGCCTATTGTTCAGATTTAGTGTAATACACTATGTGTTAAACCACTTCAGAGACGTCACTGGGTGGTATTTTATTGCTGCTAACCTGGGAGCAGTTCTGTGTGGATACACACATGTTGTACTATAATTTGCTGAAGGCAGGTGGCTGAACACACGTAAGCGTAGGATTTCCATCCGTAAACCATGACAAACACTGCACTTTCTTCTGTGCCTGTGAATTTAGTGCTTATTCTCCTGTTACACGACAAAGAAAGAAATTACTGGAACAACTGTTGAAGTGAGAGTTCTGTCTTTTAGTCACAGTATTTATAAAACTTTGGTGATACTGATCAGTTATATATCTTTATACAACCTTAATGAAAGTTTCACAGTCTTGGTGAGCTGGTATGAGACCTCTTACTGAAACCCAACTTAAATATCATAGAATCACAGAATGGTCTGGGTTGGAAGGAACCTTAAACCTCATCCCCATGGGCAGGGATACTTTGCACTAGCCCAGATTGCTCAGGTCCCCATCCAACCTGGCCTTGAACACTGCCAGGGATGGGGCATCCACAACATGTCTGGACAACCTGTTCCACGGTAAAGAACTTCTTCCTAATACCTGATTTAAACCTACCCTATTTAAGTTTAAAGCCATTCCCCCTTGTCCTATCACTACATGTCCTTGTAGAAAGTCTTCTCACTGGGGACTGTCCGTATTATGACTGGTACTTTATTGTACCACAGGAAATTCCAGCAGGCTGAGTTAGAATTTAGTAAAGACCCTGTGAAGACCGAGAAACTTCTCAAAGTCTTGCTTTTCAGGCTCCCTCTCCTACATTCTCCGTTTCTGCTAATTTATCTTTGTTTTTTTTTTTTTTTCTTTTTTTTACACTAAATTCTCCCCCTCATTATATGCCATTTGATCCCCAGGCCGTGGTCTCCGTCCCTCCCAACCAGAACAGAGAAAAACAGTTACTCAGGTTACACTTGAGTTTTGTGGAAAGTATTTTTTGCTGTCTTAGCAAAGAATTGTGTCAGTCCCCTACCAAAGCAGCTGTGCCCCAGCAGTGCAGAATACTGTTGTGTTAAGTAGATACATCCCACCCTCAAGTTAATATTGTTGTTTTGCCCTCATTAGTAAGATGAGACTGCCATTTCTTTGCAGTTTGTAATAGCAAGCACATACTCTTGACTTGAGGGTCTCCCACAATGCTTTGATTTCTTCTGGCCTTTCTGATGTCACCAGAGAATATTTGTGTTGAATTTAGTAACGTGAGGTCTTAAGCTCAGAAACTTTAAAGAGTAACTTGGTTATGTCAGCTGGGTCAAAGTGCCTGAGGACTTGAATTTGGAGGTGTAGAGGATCTGAAGATCAGACTTATAAACCTTGCTTATATCTTGTGTTCTCAACCAAAGTGGAGGTGTTCTGGCTTGGGAGAGTTGAAATGCAACTTGCAGGAGGGGACTGGGAATGAGCAGCCTCCATGGGATGTATGAACAGACTAACCAGGGAAGGAAAGAGCAAGAAAGGAGAAAGTGGCATCTTAGAGGTGTAGTGATTAAGAGAGAATAACCAAAAAGTCACCCTGACTTCATCTTGCAAAAGCAAATTTAAATGACAGCTAGAAGTTAATAGAAGAAAATCAGGAAAGCAGAAGTGGGACTGTCTTAATTCTGCATGAAGTTGAGATTAAATGTAACTGGTTATACTCAAGCTACCTCTTTCCTTTCCCAAAAGAATAATGATGGAGAAGATGGCTAGTGACAATGAGGATAGAGAACAGCAATTACTAATTGAAAAATGCTGCTGACCTGTTAGTTGCACCTCACTCACTTCCTTTGGAAAGGGTTAGAGGAAATAGTTTCTGATCTAGTAGATAGAAATGTCATAAAGGATAGTCTGAGTTTACTAAAATAAGTAACTGATACTTCTGCTCAGTCTGGGCTTCAGTGAAGTGCTTAATAAGCATCACTTCAGGAAATTGTCAGTGAAACTGGAGATGAAAATTATTTAAGGAATGGTGAGTGTGATAGAGGACTTGATGTAAAGAAAAGTAAGGCAGAAAGAGGACTTTTAATAGTGTGTGAATTCATCTCAGTGTGTTTTAGTTAATATTTTCATTAGTGATCTTGCAAGAAGAGTGGTTGAATGCAATATGCTGAGATGGTGAAGTAGGACAGAATTACCAATGTCTAGTAAATGGTCAGAACATCTGGGAGGAAGATGATGAGGATGTGTAAAATACTAATGGTTTCAAATTTTGTACCATGAACTGCAAGGATATGCACTGAAAGACCGCTGTTTGGGGTTTTTTTAAGCTCTAAGTTTCCTGGTCCATATTATTCCATAGTTTGAAATGACATAGTAAGAGAAAGAGTGCAGGTAAACTGCCAGCCACTAATGGAAAGGAGCCATGTGAGAGGTCAAATGCAATGCACTGTGTAAGAAACTTCCACTGAAGAGAGGAAAGTCATAATGCCATTGAATAAGGCTTTTGTACCATGTCAGACCACGTGTGTTACTGTTGTCATCACATTCACAAATGAAGAATTCATACCAGGGCAGGGCAGGGAAGATCTGTTAACGTAATGGAGGAAACCATGGGCAGGAGTGTCCCGGGAAGGTCAGGCTGAGTGGTTGGCAGCACAGCAAGATGTGTGCTGAGAGCATGGGTATGTTTGCTGTCTGTAAGAATAGCAGAGAATTAAAGAAGGAGGGAGTTCGAGGAGTTCCTTCAGCTGAATGCCAGCATTAGCATAAGAAATAAATTGATATAAACTGACAATTACTGCTCTCAGGCTTGAGGCTGGGAGGCTTCTGACCATGAGTGAATGCTCTCACAGACACAGTGGGTCTGGACACGAGCTGGCTTTAACGTGGAGTGTGATCTATGTTTTACAAGGGCTTATATGAACTAAGTGTGAATGGGTTGAAAACTAGAGCCAGTGACTCAAAAAGTCCCTTTCAGGCTTAGGTGCCTCTATTCCCAATAGTATCTGGATTACATTATAACTTAGACTGAGTTAATATAAACCTTTATGCATTTATTTATCCCATTTCTGGAATTTGCCGAACTGACAGGAACAAACAGAGAATAAAACCCAAACGTTTCAGAGTTCAGCTGCCCATTACTAACTCCACGTATGGTAATGTGACATTCTGAGGTAGTCGTACAGTGGGCAAAGGAATTGTGCTTTCATGCTTCCTTGAGCAAAGTTTCAGGTTGCCTTTGCCTTTAGGATATGGGGTCTTTTTTTATTTTTTATTTTACTTTTAAGCCCTAAACAAAATGGTAGCAATCCCCAGTCTGTATTAGGATATGTCTGTGCAGCTGTGCAAAAAGAGATAATGGCGTATTCAGCTTTTGGCGAAGATTCAGTACTTTTCATCTGTCATCAGAGGTTGAAGCAGTAATGCAAAGTGATACTGGAAAAGCATTATTCTGCTACACTGACAGCACCATTAAAATCAATAGAATAGGGGTTTTTTTCTAATCCCTACTACAGTAAAAGAATTAACATGCCCCTTAGTTGTACGAAAGCAGGAAATTATCTGGCTGTGCGCTTGTGTGCGGTGAGTTTGGTTTTAGAAGGCTTTGCCTTTCTTTTAAGGAACAATATATCCTGCCTAGGGCTCTGAGTTCTTAAAAATATCGATATTAAATTAAAGATCCATCCACTTTCAGGGAAGGATGGATGATACGATATTGTAAATCCCTTAAACATACTGGTTATAAAGATTATTTTGACCACTGTGCCGTATGGTATCTATGGTTATGGGTGAATCTAAAGTTAAAATTCATGGACATACCTATACATGAGCAAAATGACTGCTGGATAGAGCTGTCACAGGGCTGCTAAGTAAGTCCTCACCAATTGTAAGGTATCCCAGTGTGGGCTTGCTTGTTTTTTTAACAAGCTCTGTTTTTCACAGCTTTATTATTGAAATGTGAAAACTGGTTTCAAGCTGAAAATATGATTTTAACAATGTTTTTTTCTCGCTATTCCTAAAAGGAA
The DNA here is from genome assembly GCF_036250125.1 of Pseudopipra pipra. Lineage (NCBI taxonomy): Eukaryota > Metazoa > Chordata > Aves > Passeriformes > Pipridae > Pseudopipra > Pseudopipra pipra. Next base: position 69,306,144 of record NC_087552.1, read on the forward strand.
CACATTTTTTTAACTCTGACCTGAGCTAGATGTAAATTTTACTTTTATTGGCCTGTAACCTATTTTACCTGCTGTGAACCTATTTATGGGAATAATTTATTCTTACTTCATATCATAGTTTAGTTTATCAAAGAAAGTAGTTTTATTTAAACCAGACTAAGTAAAATCAGAGTGTTAGCTAATTATTTTCAAAGGCTGGGTTTAATTAGCTTGCTTGAGATTACGCAGGAAATCTGTGGCATAAAAGAGAATTGCCAACTTCTTATCTTTTCCACAAGGTTATAAAAATATTTTGTTACAGTTCTTCAAACACAAGTCTGTACTGAACTAAGACAATACTACATTTATTACTGTAGTAATTCAGGCTGTTGAACTGTGGTTTCCAAAGGTGAAAGGCTGATACATTAACCCACTGATCTGCAAGTCTGTGACAGTTTGTGAAAAATGTTACATATCCTTCCCCTCCAAGCAGCGTGGCAGAGAGCATGATGAAATGAGTGGAAACAAATGCTAATGTTAGCTGAGCCTTTTTTTACCAGAAAGTGTGTTTTTTATGTCAAGAGGCACACAAAGAATCAGTTGTGGTTTTCTGGTGGTCATGTGAGATTTTCTGAAGAAATCCTGGAGGTCTGAACCATCAGTTCTACAGACCCGTCTTAGTTAGTCTGGCTTTTATTTCACAAATTTCAGTCAGTTTAAAGCAGTGGAGATCTGAAGAATGGTTCATTGATTGTCAAGTTTTTCAGTGGCCATTCTGATTGCCTTCCATCATTTCCCCAAATCAGTTTATTTATTTTTTAAAATAAATGGCCTCTGTAGAATCAACGTGCTCTTCCCAGGGCGTGGTGCTGGTGTGCCCTGGCACTGAGAGCTGCTCTCTGTAATTGAATCTTCATATTGGATGTCCTTGTCTGCTGGATGTTGGCATTCTTTTCACTGGCCATAACCATAGTAGCCCCATCTGTACTTTGACTTTCCTTTTATCTCCCATCCAATACCTCAGGGGCAAATTCATCCGTCCTTCAATTAGTTCTTATGGGAGATGGATAGAACATCAGAGCTTGTAATATATGAACTTGTGAAACTGTGTGCTGTCCTCTTTTCATATGTAAATATTACAAGTAACTTCAGAAAGATGGTTAGTTGTTCTTCAAAGTGTATTCATAATTTCTGGTTGCCTTATTTTCCCTGTGATGTTTTCTTGTTTATTAGATTAGATGATAACTCTGCCTTAGATGATAACTTAGTTGGCGATGGATAGGTACTTAGTAAGTCATTAGGTAAGAGACATTGCTGTTTAGAAGTCAGCTCTGTGATAACCCTGGAAAAATGAGGGAAGTGAGCAGGAAATTAGCTCTGGTTGAGAGTGAGCTCTCTTCTTTTTTCAGATCCACTAAAGGTTATAAAACTCTTCTCTCAGCATTTCTTCCTCCTTCCCAGTAAAGGAACTTCTTTCACCCTTATTTTGAAGAATTATACCTCAAACCAGGTTGGGTTTCTTTGTTTGTTTTGGGGTTTGTTTGTTTTTGTTTGTTTGTTTGTTTTAGTGTTTTGTTTTGTTTTGTTTTTTTTTTAGCTTGTGGCACTGGGATGGATACTTAGCACAGTATTCCTCTTCCTACCTCTGACCAGGTGTGCTCCTCCATGAACTCCTAATTACCACTGCTCATTCTGGAGCTGCTAGACCTCCTGGTGGACAAATTCAAGATTCCTGTGAAATCACTGTTCTTTTATGTATTGTTTAGTCTTTTTCTCTACTTGGATCTTCACAGAGAGGTTTTGAAGCTTGCTCACAAATTACAGTTGTTAATGACCACATTTCATTAGTAAAATCAGAGTATTTTTCCTCCTGAAACACTGCTGCTAAATGTATATTTGAGTTTGTTGTATGGAGATAGAAGATTTGGCATCTGTGATTTATGAGGGGAAGGAAGTGATATGTGTATCTCTTGAAGCTCTGAAACAGAGGAGCAAACAGCAAAGGAAGATCTCTGTTTATATTGTTACAAAAGGTTCTTCTAGGTTATAATATTTCATAATATATAAAAAATAGCTTATGCTTGCTTTGTTCTTTGAGGGATGTGCTTATCATGAAAGATGTGACTGCTTTTGGGCTGGGACTTTAAAAAGCTTATTGGTACATCAGATTTCTGGAATCTCAAAAGAGAAAGCAATTTAGATATTAATCTTGGCTCTATTCTTTACTTAGAGAATACCCAGAAAGGCAGGTCTGTACAGGAGAAGAACATTTTCCTTGCTTTGACTCTTCCTCTGACGTCATCTCAAGGCTGCAGACAGGACTCCTCGAGTTGATAGAAATGAGATATTATCCTCTTTTCCCAATTTTTTTATTCTATACTTCTGTATCCCATCTCAGCGCCCTCTCACAAGAGGAAACTAAATAAATGTTTAGCTTCAGAAATGGACAAGAAGTACTTTCAAAGGATGATATATCCTTTATTGTCTTTCAGGGGAAATTAACAGTAGGTACCCAATTTTTTCAAAATAGACTCGAGATCAGATGGTATTATAGACAGAGCTTTTTTAATGAAGCCCAGGACTGGTAGGTAATTCTTGATATTCTGAATACCTGTTTCCAGATAGGTGTCTCCTCTGCTTGTAGGGAACAGTTTATAGCTCCTGAAGGACAATTTCTCTAAGGTATCTGATATTTTTATGTCAACAACAAAATACCAAATAGACTTGGCAGAGAGATTTTGCAGTGGTTGGGAAAGAAGTATCTAAATTTGTTTAGTGTTTTAAGCGTGTGTTTACTAAGGGATGGAAGGTTTTGAGCTGGTTATTAGCATTGCTAAAAGCACTGATGCCAAGTCTTGGAAATGACTGTACACAAAATGTAGCTGCTTCATGAGTGCCCATTTAGAATAGAACGGGTTAGAATTTATAATTGAATAATTAGACAGTGTATGCAAATGAAAATTTTAGGAGGGATAAAAGCCTCCACTTTGATTGTATGAGGAGGACTGACAATGCAAGTCAGAAATAAATATATTTTTTCCTTACTTGCAGAAAATTTGCTCTTCAAACATCAGGTGCTTGGACAACTTCCAGAGTCAGGATGTGGACTAGATTGACCAATTTTCGGCAGATAAATCTTCTGATTCCATTTTTACTGAGTCTTCAGAATGTTAATGATTTGCTATCTGCAGACTTCAGAGTATTTCTCGGAGACTGGAATACTGCCTAACTTATGCAGAGACTGAAAAAAATGATTCTTAAAGCATTTCAATTTAAAAACCCATAACTCATCCGAGTATGAGCTGGGAAAGTAGCCCATAGAACACTGCAGAGGAGAGCTCATAGCTGGGCTGCTGGGGCATCAATCCCCTTCAGCCAAGATAAAGAAATGGGAAATCTCTCCTTAAGGGCTCAACATCAGTAATGGAGATAAGAATTTAAGAAATCAGAGGCTGGGGCATTTGATTTGCTATACTTGTGTAAAGTTTTCACCCATATGGATGTGATTAATCCAGTCGTTTTAATGATGCATTTTATAAGTATTTACTTGACTGAGGATGTGTCAGTCTCGAGGTGAGAGGTTTACAGGTCAGATGGGGATGAGTTGGTATTGCTCAGGCAAAACATTTTATTTCCAGGCTACCTTATAAAAATAGCTAATCTGCCACTGAAGCAGCCAGGGTGCTTCCAAGGGATGGGGCATCCATAGGTTCTCTGGGAAGCATCTTACAGTGCTTCACCACTCTCTGAGTAAAGAATTTCTTCCTAAAATCTAATCTAAACCTGCCCTCTTTCAGTTTAAAACCATTGCCCCTTGCCCTGTCACTGTCTGTCCCTATAAAAAGTCCCTCTCCCTCCTTTTTATAAGCCCCCTTGAGGTGGACTTTGATGATGTTGTACAGCTGAAAATCTCATAAATCCATTAGGTTTACGATAGACAGAACTGTTTTATCTGCCCAGTTTCATAAGGAGAACCCTTAGGGACATAATTGATGCTGTGCCAGGATGTGTTTCGGTGGTGTCCATTATTTTGGTTCAGTTGCCCTGATTTATAACCCCCAGATCTATTTCCAAGGCCAAATTTTAAGAGGGTTTTTTTGTACAAGAGGTAATCAAGTCCATTGGGAGTATTTAGGTGCAGTATAAATACCGAAATGATGAAGTCTGCAGAGTTTTTGTGGTCTGAAGATTTGTGCAGTCAGCTAAACGAAATGCCTGGTAATCAGCCCTTGGGAGGCTCAGCATCCACACCAGCTATGTGCCTGCTCAGGGCTGACCCTGACAAAACCAGGATCCAGAAAACCAGGGTCCAGAATTGTGTGGGAGTTACCTGGACACCCACAGGTGCCTGCAATATTTCATATCTAGATATATAAAAATATAGAATTTTTATACATTTATATATAAATTATTATATTTATATATTTTTATATAAATATACAAATTATTTATATATAAATATATCTTTATATATAAATAGTGGCACCCTGGCCACTGCTTGTCTCACTTGATCTGGAAGTCAGTGATCAAATAAATGGCTCCCCCAAAATGCCCATTTCTCTCCACATGATGAGCCCATCTGCAGATGAGCACCAGCCCAATTACAGCAGCCAGGGCTGGCAATTACACCTGGTGGTGCCTGTAAAATAGATATGGGTATTGAATACACGTACCTCTGTGTAGAAAGGATAAGAACTTTCATGTGTATACAGAGAGATCCATTTATTTTACTATTGTAATACTTTATTGAATTTAAATTTAAACAGATCTTCTACAATTTGAACTTTTAACGGACTAGTTATTGTCATTCTGCTGTAATTGCTCTATAATGTCATTTGAATAACAATCGGAAAGGGTAAAACAAAATTTATGTGCAATTAAACAGCTGCAGCTGCACCAAACACAAGTGTGTGAAAGTTTCCAAATAGGAACTTCAATTTGGCAGTGATTTTGGCAAATAATTGTCCTTTTAGTGCAGCTCAACATCTGTGTGTAGTTTAAAAGTTTTGTTACCTCTTAGATAATTAGCTGCCTAGCTTTCATTGTGTTTTAATGTGGTAAAAGACCCCAGTATAAAATACCCCAGCTTTAAAAATAGCAAACTGAGTTGCAGTCTTGTTAAATTTATGTGCATTTCCACAGCCATCACTAACGGGTATGAAAATATCTAAGCTGTGTTCCTTATAAAAGAGCATTTCAAGTAGTAGTGTACCAGAAAATACTTGGGAGAAAAGCAATAGGCACACACCCCCTTCCTACACTTGGCCGGAAAAAAAATGTGCTATTCTTTGAATTGCCATTAAATCCCAGTGTAACGTGTAAGCACGCAGTTTTCCTTGGAAAATACGGTGTGATTCTCCAGAGATGGGTATTTTTGCTTGAAGGAAGCAAGCTGCAGTAATTTGGGGGTGTGTGACTCTCTGAGTCCCACGTGTACAACAGCTTCTCTTAAAATCATTCATTTCTAAAATATGAACTTTGACTTGTAATCTGCCATTTTTATGGACACTCTTTACAAGTCTCAGTAAATACACAGCAGAGCAGAGCTGCTGTTCCATCCAACCCTTCATACTGAAGCAGGGGAGCAATTTAATGAATCTAATGGGAGACCAGCATAAACCCTGATGATGAAATAATGAAATACATGAGTTACACAGCAAGTGGTGAACATGCAGACCTTGGTGCCTTGGGAAATTGTGGAAGTAAATTACATCTGCCAGACAGACCAAAAAAGTGGACAGAGCAAACTCTTGGACATCTGATCCATGGGCAGCAAGAGCAATAGACAAGGTCATATCCTCCAATATCCCCAAACAGAGTGGATGGTGGAAGGTCAGGGCAGAGGACTGCTCCAAGCTGTATTTTGAGCTTTGAATTTCCAGTTCCCTTGGTAGCCTAGTCCTTCTGTACATTAACAAACAAATGTATTTCAGTGTTGTGTATTTGCGAGCTTTGAAACATCCCATACCACTGATGTGACCTTTCAAATGCGTAGGAAATGCATAATCTGAGATGCCAGCCCTAGAGTTTTCCACTTAACCTTAATCAAACATATCAATGCTTCAGTCTCTAAACCATTTTCTTTTCAATGTCTTTGACATTAATAGCTTGCTCTGTGAACACCTGTGACATTAACGCTGGGATTTTAGGCTTTTTAAATCCAGCATTCATCCATCTTGGAGGTGAACAACCTTCTTTTTGGCTCTGTGAGTGCAGGGTGAGGAGGCGAAGCTCTACATGAAGAACAGGCTCAGATCTGGAGGTAAAACCCTCTGTCAGGGTTAAAAAAACCACTTTTCAACCACACTTACGTCTACCTTGTGAAGCGTTAAATCTCTTTCAATCCTTTGTAAATCAAATAAGCAACTAACACAATCTACACAGACATCTGTAGCCAGACCTTCTTTCTTTCTCTTTGGATATTTACTGTGGTCTAGCCAGAAAATTTTGGAAGAGAATCGTCTTTTATGTTTTTATGTGCATATTACTGCCAGGTGAAGAGATTGTTGTCTTGTGCTGCGGTTCTTTTAAGCCCGAGAGTAGAAAATTATTAAAGTTGGCCTTTCAGGCTATATGATTTTTATCTGTGTACAGTCCTGCTCCAAAAAATTTTTTTAAGCTCAGTTAATTTCACCATTATTTAACCTCTTGTTCACATGTGTGATAACAACAAGAAAAATTAAATGCAGACCCTAGTGAGAGGCTTGTAAGTGGTGAATAATTCAACTTTTAAAAATCTGTTGTAACTTGATTTCTTGGCCTCAGTTGTGCTTCATCTGTGCAATTAAAGCACCTCCCAGTCTGTCCTCTTGATCACCAGATAATGTTTAAACTCTTTATTTCTGGCCTAACTGTACATATTTCCAGAACTAATCACTTCTTACTAGCCAAGGTAATTTATCTTTCTTAAATATTAGATATTATTATTAAATATTAGACTTGCTCTGCTTGAAGAATCTGGGTCACATTTTAGGTTTTAAATTAAGGTAATTGGTGCTGTGTTTTCTCATTTTGCTTTTGATGTATCATTGGGGTACCAGGAGAGCTCAGCTTTCTCCTTCTTTTGCCTCCAAGAGTGGAGTGTAAATTGTGACCAAAGATCTTTGGTGGGGAAGGTGCATCTTGGTGGTGACATGGAGCTGCAGATTAATCTGGCACAATTTGGGCAAGTATAAGTGAAATCTGTTAGGTGTTAGTAACCCCCCCCTCCATGAGCTCTTGCTTTGGAGGTCCCTAAGCACCAAGTTGCACATTTGGAAAAGTATTACAGTGTGGATACTCTGATCTTCGTGCTGTTCTGAGACATCCACCTTTGGCCACGGCCACAGACGACATGCTGGGCTGTCTGAGTCCTTGGTCTGACCTAGGACAAGAATTTGTCTCGTTTTAATCAGAGCAGATACCAGACAGCTGTAGGAAAGGAGGACTCCCAGGAACGGACGAAGACAAGCAGCAGAGAGTTCAAATGCAGGTCAAGAAGCACAACTGGAAAATATTTTGAAGTACTACCTTTATGCTGTTGGGTTTTTTAACAAATAGTTTATCTTCTCCTTAGATGCTTTCATAGCTTCACTTTAATTTCTGTACTTCATGGTTTGATGCTTAATTTTCATATATTTAATTACAAGTGTTTTGCTGCATTTTATGTTTAGATTTATAGAGCCGCAGTTTCTCAAAGTTATGTAGTAAGTTCATTTTCAATGTATTTTACTATTCCTCAAAAGGTTGAAATATATAATTATATGTGCATGTGACAGAGTCGTTTCAGGACTCCATCACACAAAGAAGATAGTTTTGTGATGGATTTATGGTGTGGTTAGAGTAATTTTGGACAAGAGTCCCATGGATTTTTATTTGATGTATTTTTAATTTTAAAAAATGTCTTGGATTAAATAGACAAAGTTATTATATATTAATACATGCTTAAAGTATTACACTACTCTTAAATCATAGTCTTTCTCACACAGATATTATATAGACTTTGTAATATATCAAAAATGAAAAACAGCTTATAGACTTGAAGAGTAAAGAGTGCCAGCATTTATCTGGATGTGACAGAGCTAACAAATTAATTGAAGGCAGTGAAAAAAGTGACAGTATATAGTAATATTGTAATCACACTCAAAATCAGTAGATTTTCTTCATTTAGAGCTCGACATGTAACGTATTCTGGTTTTTTTCATCAGTTATAGGAAAGACTGATTTACTCAGGCCTTCCTAATGCTGCTCTTCAGAGACGTTACCATTTCCCATCAGCTGGAGTGGGCTTCCATAAATTACAGAAGGCAAACAGGAGGTTTGGGTTTCTGACATGCAGCTCCACTTTTCCTCCTTGTTCCACTGCTATGTCGGCCCTGACATGCTTCGAGTCCAATTTTCATGGAATTTTGTGCATTAAAGATGCTTCCTAAATCTTTAATGTGCATCTTGATTCCATCATCCTTTTTTATTTGCTTTGGTTGGGCTGCAGATACATTTGTATTTAATAAAATAGAGGCCATTTTTTCCTCCTGTTTCTCTTTTTTGTTGATGCAAATTCTATTTTAACAATTTTGCACTTTCCCCCTCTCCAAATATGGACAATTTCATGATGCCAACTGAGAGAGGTCCATAGTGTGCAGTCCTTCCATTTTAGCAAGCTGGAAGGAGGTGGCTGAATTTTTGGGATGGTTTTCAGCTCTGCAGTCCTGTTTCTGATGGGCGCTGGTACCGAGATCCCTCGGAAGCCAGTTCAGCTGGCTTCTTGTGCCAGTGCTCTTCCATCCTCCCCTCCTCAAGCTGATTTTAGGAACAGCAGGGCCATAACCAGTGTTGTTTTCTCTCTGGAGCCCTTTGCAGTGAAATGCAGAGGTCCAAGTCTGCTCCACTGGAGCATCTCTGGGGCTCTGGGCTCTGTGTTATGACTGATCTCAAAGGGATTGCTCTGTTTCATAAGAGACCAGCCTAGTACTGACGGCCTGCCCAGCAAATGAGAAAACTAAAGTTATCTGGACCAGAAGAACTTTTAAAATTTTTTGTTCTTGACCTTTTCTCTTGGGCTGGTGTGGTTGTCAGTATAATTGCCGATGTTGATTGGTGTGTGAGCGGTGCCATGGTGATTAAAGGGTTAAGGATAAGAAAAGCCAAGCAAATGTCATTGTTCTTTGTTTTTACAAAAGTACTTTTTATTTTTAGTTGAGCGGTGAAAGGAATGAAGAAAAACATAAAAACCAATCTTATCCTTGGTTTCCAAAAACACAAATCAAGTGTTCTGCTTCTTGGTTTTTGCACAAGTGTCCTCCTGGGCTCTGGGGCAGGGAAGGAGGGGGAATTCTGTGCACAAGTAAATATGATGCCTAGATATGTCATTTTGTAAATACCAATCTGAAGGGTCAAATTCCAAACTGTTCTGGTGTAGAAAGCTCACTGGTTTTATATTACTAGTTTGGCCAGTGATGCATTTGTTGACATCAACCAAGTCACTTCAACTGTCTGTGCCTTTTTTTCCCTTTGTCTTATCTCCTTCATCTCTAATGGGAGACATTTGCTCATTTTGAGCTCACGCCATGGGGCTATGATTTCATCTGGCACATTTAGATGTTACTAGAATAGGGATAATAATAGGTTGTTTGGAAAATTTTTAAGATACCCTGTTTCTCAGCTGGTTGATTTTCCAGCAATAGATGCAGGTTTCCAAGTTAATTTTGGTTCTATTGCAGTGTCAGTGCCTTCTGCTGCATGCAGAAGCTTCAGGTCTTTTAGATATAAAGTTTGTACAAATATACCCCTTGGGCTCAGAAATGGAATCACACCATTATTGTGTGCATGTGAGATGTAATGTATTTAAGAAATGGAAAAAAAAAAGTATTTTAATTTGGAGTTTATTCACCTTTGCTGTCCCTTCAACTGCAAACTGTAGTTTACATTTAGTTTTGTAGTGGTTGAGTCTTGCATGCATTCGCTGCAAGAAATTCTAGAAGCTGCTGAGTTTTACTATTACTAAATATAGTACTCACTCTAGTACTCTTCAAAATATTTAACAAAAAGGAAAGTTTGTTTTAATAGGGTTTGGCATTTTACAGTCTCAGTGATAAGCAAAGGTTTTAATTGTACCTTAATACTGGCTTGAAAGTAGAACTCTGTAATGCAACTTCTAAAACAGATTTAATTATTGTATATACAAAATTCCTCCTAATTGTTTTAAAGACAGTATTTACAGAGGGCAAAACTTGATTTACACTTGTACTTGAAACTGTTGCTGTAAAAAGATCATGTAAAACTAGTATAAAAATGTGTGTAAATTATATAAAACTAGTTTAGGACTCATCATCATGGGTAGGCTTCGCAAACAAAGATTTGGGAAGGGCTCTACCCACATATAAAACTAGTTTAGGACTAACCACCTACTAATATTCTATCATTCTAAACATTATGGACCAACACCAGGACTCAAGAATAACACTGATAACTAAATGTATTTTCAAATACAGTAAATGTATTTGTGAACACTTATAGCAGCTTCAACATACACATTTTTCATATTAAATAAAAGAAAATAGCATCTGCTTTTAAAGGAAGTTGTTCTTACCAGAAAACCTAAAATAAAAAGAGGAGAAATGCAAATTGCAGCAGTATTTTACTTTTTACTGTAATTTTCCCTATAATCAAATAAGCTATGACTGCCAGGACATTTATCTCATTTGTCAGGATGTCCAAGTTGTTCGTCATCACCCACCTCAAATAAGCCAGCCTGTCCACTGCATTATGTTCACTACTCAGTTGGTCAGAAGAAAACCTTTCTGCAGACATATGGTGAAGAGATAGAAGGGATTAAATAAGTAAAACAAAATCAGGTGAAAACTTGTTATTTGTAAGTACATATTGGGGTTTGTTCCAGAGGTCATCTGGTTTCTTGCATTTGCTGACTCGATAAAAAAATAAAATGCATTTTGTTTATTCCACTTAATTTGCATCAGACACAAAGTGCCAATTTTCAGTCTGTTTTCTTTAGCTTCTTTTTTTTTCTCCAAAAGAAAGAAGCAGAATTCCAGCTGCTCTGTCATAATAGGAAAAAAAGAATTTAAAAAGTGTGTCTACAGAGACAACCTTCAGTCCTCCCCAAATTTGCTTGTGTTAGAGTGCAAAAATATAATAACTCTTGTAGTGTCAAACGGCCGATGAAGCACATGAAGAAATACACTTGCATTTAAATAACAGTTAAAAATATTGTTGTCTTGCCAAGTTTTTATTTTAAAGATTGTTTCCAGGGCCATGCTGACTGTTGGCAGTGTGGAAACCAGGCACTGAGGGCAAGAGAAAGAAAGGGCTTTTGGAGGGAGGCTGGTGTTTCCAGCAGTGCTGGGGACATACTGTGCTGTGGGCAGGAAGCACCCAGAATGGGTTTATAAAGGTGATGGTCTGATTATTTTATAGGTCATCCTTCATTATGGTGTCTCAGCCTTGGGCAGAGTCATCTTTCATTTATAGTGGGTCAGAAGCCATTTTTGGGGCTGTTCTTACAATCACAGAATGGTTTGGGTTGGAAGGGACCTACAGAGATGATCAAGTCCACCCCCTATGCCATAGGCAGGGACACCTTCCACTAGACCAAGTTGCTCAAAGCCCCATCCAACCTGGCCTTGAACACTTTTTCACTGGTAATCAAAGAGTTGCCTTCGTTGCTGATCCTTTCCCCCTGAATTTTCATGGCACCATTCCCACTGTTTTCATCCCCTTCTCTTCCTCTTTCTTCCCTCAGCATCTTAGGATCGGTGATTCTGGGGTTTGTGGTTTTTGCTGTTTTGATAATTGTGTATTGGGGTGGCAGAATCCTTCAACAGTAGCAAATCCTGGATGGCAGAGTTTTATGGATCTTACATTGCACTCTTTACAGTCAACCTCAAACTCCAGATTCATTTTCACATTTCGGTGCCAAGTATTTGATTCTTGTCTTCTCGTAAAACATAACCCAGGTCAGGTCCATTTGATCCATTTGTTGGTCCTGTCAGGGCAGCCCATAAGGGAGCACAGTGCAGGCAGCCAGGGGGGTGTGACAAGTTCTGCTATTTGTACCTTGCTCTTGCAGGTTCAGGAAAGGAAAATTCATGACAAAAACCACTTTGCACCTTTAGAACTTTTGCCTCTGGCAAGGAAACCATCGATTACCTTTTTATGATTGAATTAGTTTCTTTTCATGTAGCTACTTCGTGTCAAAGTAGTCAAAAGTTTGGATAATGTACAAACTTCAGTGACTGATTTTTGTTTTCTGTATAACATGCAAAGTACCATTTTTAAATAACTTGATAAAATGCATATTCAACATTTAATTTTAATTTGTCATTACTACTTGAAAATACAGATGTTACATTGTGTTGATGCTATTTATCCCATCTGTTTCTAATTTTTAAATTTTTTTTTTGACCGTTACATTTTTTTTTTTCTTACTTAATAGACTAAATTTCTTTTCTGGTGCTGCCAGGGCTACTTTTCTTGAAATACTTCTTATTTCTTGAAGATTTGTATTGCTGGACTGATGGACCATGTAAGCCATTAGAAGAAGTGAAAACTCAAATAGCAGGAGTAGCATTCAAAACACAATTTGGTAAAGCAGAGAAATTTGGTACCTTTGGGTAGGATGGGTAATGAGGAATTCTCTGTGATTCTTATTTCTTTCTAAGAAAAATGTGTTAGTTCTATGTATGTAGGTCAAAACTTCCCCCCACCCCACTCTACATCTGAATGTTTCTCGATATTACTCAGCTTGTTACCACATTTGGATGTTGCACATAAAAACTATGCTCTAGCACCTCATGTATTTCCCAGTCCAGGAAAAATTGAAGAGAGTCAGGATTTGAATATTTTAGATATGTATTTAAATGTTTCATTGTGGTGTTTGACAGATGCATTGCATTTTTGTTTGCCACCTGCATTTTGTGTTCCATCAGCATAAGCAGTGCTGCACTGAATCCGTGTATCTCCAGAAGAAATGCATTGAAAGATGTGATGAATTACAGTTTTCCAAATGATGCAGTGCTAATACCAGGAAGATTCCAGAAGGGAGAAATGTAATATTTGTTTTTAAACACCATTTTCTTATAGGCATTGTCAGTTTAGCATCTTGATTTTCCCTCGGCTAAGATAAGAAAGGAAACAAAGATTGAGGTGGTGATTCCACGGGCACATTGCCTCTCACAAGTGTCTTTAGTAAATAATTTAGGAAAAGAATTACTTCCCTGCATTTGACTAGAGGACAACTTAGTAAGATTGACTATATTTTAATCATCACATTTGTGCTTTCAGTTGTTAGAAGTATTTTGTTACACAGTTATAAAGGCTGGCAATTAAAACCTAATGCTTCTGCCTCATACGAGACTCACCAGCACCTATTTAAACATCCTTGAGATGTTTAACTGGATGCTGGCTGCATCCATTGCATTTGTGTCTTGGTACCCAAACACTGAGTTTGTTTTTTGACATGTCATAGACACATATATGTGCATACATACTGTTTGTAGCACGTTTCACTTCATCTGCTATATGCAGTTAGATACTGGATGTGGCTTTTAGTGTCTCATCTGGTCCAATATTTCATTTTCAGTCAGAAAAGCTGCTTCCTTCCACACGGATTTGAGAGGTACCGTTTGGCCATTACTGTTTTACATTTATTTATGTCCAATACATGAGGAACACTTCTCGTTTTGCTTTATACTTAAATTACAAAGCTTTAAGAATTATAGAATGAATCACAAAACAGTTTGGGTTGGAAGGGACATTAAAGATCATCTCATTGCAACCCTCCCTGCCATGGGCAGGGACACTTTGCACTAGACCAGGTTGCTCAAAGCCCCATCCAGCCTGGCCTTGAACACTTCCAGGAGTACTCTCCTTTCCCCCTTGCCTCAACATTCAACACAATGGGGTTTTGTTCTGGTTTTGGGGAGTGCTGTACTCTGTGCCTGTACAAAGCCACTATAAATTATTGTTATATGCCTGGTGATACCTTTTAAGCAGATCACTCCCTCTTTAAATCATTTTAAGCTCCAAACCAGACAATTATTCAGCAGAGAGTAAATATTTACTTCCTGGAGATTTTTTTCCTCAAATGACACAGCTGCATTGCCCTTCCCTTTAGTTTGAACATGAAATGGCCATTCACAGGAAGGAATCTCCTTGTTCAACACCAGGCAGAAAACTCAAGTAAATCCAGTGACCTGAGGGTATATTGTTTTCATACTGGTCTGTGTTGACGTGAAATCTGTTCATCTTCTTTGCAACCTTTGGTGTCAAAATATTTGTGCTGTTAAATTGAAGGCAGAAATGATGAAAATCCTGTTGACAAGTACACACTGTAAATATGAGAGTAGAAATGTATGTTGTTGTTTCCCAGGAGATGAATGAACTTACAGTTACGTGGGCTTAAATACTGTTGTGCAAACCCAAAACGCAGCAGGTCTTCAAGGATCTTCAGCTACTCCTTGTCTGGGACTTGTTGGTGCCAGAGGTGCTCGGGGTACAGTAGATGTGGGCTTTCCTGACTGTGTGGTTTCTATGGGAAAACTTACAAACATCCCTCTGTAAATTGGTTATTCTCAACTGGGCGATGGAGACATCCTGCTGGTCCGGGTGGTGCCCTGCGTGACCCTGCATCCGTCTTGGAACTAAATGGTGGGATGAGATGCACCCAGTAATGGGTTTAGGGTCATGAAGTGCCATTAGCTGTCCATGCAAGATCTAGGGAGTGTTTTTCTACGCTTAAAGCCTTTCCTGCTCATTTTCTCAAGAGCAACGTCACAAAGTTAAGGCTACATTAAAAAAGCAAGAGGTGGGAGGATAGAAAAGTTTGAAGTTGAGTTCTCTCTGGCTGATGTCCAGTTTGAAGTGTAGAAGCAGTGGTTTGCCAACAGATGGGTGTCAGCAATGCCCAGGGATACCTGCAGCCGCCAAAGGACAGAGGAAAAAAGAATCAGCAGGAGCACATGTTCCTGAACTCTGGAATTTGCTCTTTTTCTGATCAAAGTCCAGATATCGTTATCCTTAGGACACGCTTCAAAACTTGAAGGGTGTTTTTGTGAGAGGACTGTTGTACTTTCTTATTATATTGAGGGAAATCTGTGTGGGTCTTCCAGAGTGACTGTGATGTCTGTGATTCTAGCTCATGAATTTGTTATATAAATCCACACTTAAAAAAAAAAAAGGATCAAATTGCAGAATAAGTAGAGAGCAGAAATCTGCCTATGGTGTTTTGAGAAACTGTTAGGAGGATTTTAAGATTTGTCTCTCATCTGATACTACAGATCAGTACAAATGAAGTCAACTCGTTAACATCAGGATTTAACAGGTCTCTTGCATCAGAAATAGGATGGAGAAATGTTACTTTCCACTGGATGATTTTTTTTTTTCCTCTTGTACCATCACATGGAGATGTCAAAATTTGCAGTTAGGTCATTTTAACCACTGGAAGTTAAGAGGAGCAAATCATGAGTATTTCAACATGGGAAACAGCGGGGAGGAGTTTGAGGGTAAGGACAGACCAGCTGAGGTTACCCAAGGGAGAATGGCTGAGCTCACTGACTTCTCTTGCAAAGCAGCCACTAACACCCTGCCCAGCCCTAGCTAGAAGGCATGGGGAGGGGGGGAAGTCCTCCTTCAAGTATTTTCCTCTGAAGAGAAATCTAAATAAAGTTACAGGTGTAGTGATTTCAGGTACAAATCCCACCTTGGCACAGTGCCCTGCTGCATTTCCCTACTCAATTCAATGATTTGTATCTGAAACTTTACCTCTTTTGGGCTGCACTCCTGTGTTTTGGTCCATGTGATTTGAGGTGTTGAACATAAAAATCACTTATGTGAAATGCACTTCTAAAAAATTATCTAAAATCAGTGTTTAGGAATGAAAAAGGCCATAATTTTATCAACTATCATCAGTCTAATAATATTTTATGCATTATTTGTGGATGAATATTTGATAACCTGGCCACATTTTTCATCTCTAGGGCAATTAGTTAAATAAAGCAAAATGTAGGGGGAAAAAATTAGAACTTTATTTTACCCAAGCAAACTTCTTACTAAAAAAAAAAAATCAGTTTGCTATCAGTTATATGTGATGGAGGTTTATATTATCTTTCTTTCATAGGAGCATTTAGTAGACTGAGTTATATTTAAATCACAAGGTTTGTCCTTAGAACATCCAGAAATTAGGTTATTATTTATTAAAAGACCCACTGCATTCTCAGTGGTGATGAATGCAAGAAAGAAAAACTTGTTTCCGTCATCAAATTTTCAAGTACAATTATTTAGCTGTGCTTGTACAATTACTACTAAAATGTCACATATATAAATGACTCTATAATCACATTTACAAAAATGTACCATAGTATGATATTTCTGTGGCTGCTGGAAGAGATGACTCTAGGAAATACTGCCTAAGCTGGGTGGCTGTGTTTTTTAATTACCCAAATTGCACCTAAAAAGGATATTTTTTTCTGAATAGTCACCTCGTTGTTTGCAGTGATTAGCACAGATAAGGATTTAAGAGGCCTAAGAAACAGTTAAATTAAATTTTAGAAGCCACATTCTTCTTCAGAGCTGTAATTTTGCTCCCAGTAGGCCTTTAAATGCTACTCACATGCTGCCTTCTAAGTCCCATTATAGATGTCAATGCTCCTTAAGTTTGGCTTTGTTTAAAAAGAAAAAAACCCCCTTCTTCTTGAATGAAACGTGGAAGCAAATCATTAGATTAAATTGCTCAGGAAAGCTGAGTGTGAATTGGATCTGTGGAGTTGTTACACAACTCCAGTAAACTTGGAAATCTAAGGGCATCATATGTGTGGAAGGAGGGAGAGGCTACAAAGGAGGAATTTACAAATACTGCCCTGGCATGCAGGGGTGGTGTTAGGAAAATCAAAGCTCATGTTGGGACTTGAACGTCAAGGGCAAAAAAAAAAAAAAAAAAGGTTTCTACGACTACAACGGTAGTAGGAGGACTAGGAATGTGTTTCTAGGGACATGATGCAGAAGGGGGTGACTGGGAACAGTCAGCGTGAATTTATCACAGGTGGATCCTGCCTGTCTGGGCAGATTAACTTCCATGAAAACCTGGCTGATTTGGGGATGAGGGGAGAGCAGTGGACAACATTTCCTTCAGTTTGAACAAGGCTTTTGGCTCTTCCTCCCACAGTGTTATTCAAGGTGAGGGGGCGTGGTGGGATGGTTGTGACTGGTGGGCAGCCAGAGGAGTAAAGCTCTGGTCGGATGATGGGGCTCAGAGGTCGTGTTTAGGGGCATCTGCTCTGTCTTCTGGAGATGGCAGCAAGTGGAGGAGGAGGGATCTGCCGTGTTAGAACATCCTGCTCATTTAACAGTGACAGATGAAGGCACCCTTTGATACCAGAGTTGAACTGCAGCTTTTGACTGTAACCAACCAGTGCCTTCAGACTTCAAAACTTGTATGAATTTCTTTAGTTTATAGAATCACAGAATGGTTTACGTGGAAAAGGACCTTAAAGATCATCTTGTTCCAACCCCCCTGCCGCGGGCAAGGAGACCTTCCACTAAACCAGGTTGCTCAGGGCCCCACCCAACCTGGCCTTGAACAAAGTTGGAGGACTTTTCCTGGAAAAGATTATTCCATCACAGAAATTATCCCCTTACGTTTTCTGATCCCCCAAATACCTATTTATTGCTGGCATTTGTTTTTCCTGTCGTCTTGCCTGTAGCTAATTTGTAACAGGAGAGAGAATTTAGCTGAGAGACTGTGTGTGGTAAAAGACTGTTCTTATTATCTATTTTGCTAAAAATAAGAATGAGGTACTGAGATAGTTGATTTTAAGGCAGGCATTATCCAGAACAGTGTGCAGTACCGATTTAAACATTTATTTTATGATGGCATATGTTATTCCAATAGCTGTAGCAAGAATTTTAATAAAATATGGATTTATTTTACTGAAAATCTTTCAAATTTTTAGTACAGCTGTGAGCTGAAGTTTGTTTTGGCACACTCAACTGTACTGTCCTCTACATTAAATGTTTAATTGAATTCCTCTAGTCTTTTAGTTTAAACACCTGAAAACTATGGTCTGAATAACAGTGATTGTTGTTTCACGTTCATAATTATTTTAAGAGCTCTGAGAAACAAAAATACGTGGATGGCAAACATTCATTCATTTCAGGAACATCAGGCCTTGGTTCATAAAGAAAAAAAAGACTTCTTAATTTTCCCAGTAAAAACAGAAAAATGCTGTTTTCAAGCTAAACTGATTGTGGAAACTGCAGACCAGTACATAGTTCACACTTACTTCATGTGCCATAATTACTACAGAAGTGATGTGTGTGTTGTGCTTCTCAGGACCCAGAAAAAGATCTAATTTTTTTTTTTCCTGGTAATTGTTTTGTGCAATTAATAGTAGCCCTGTGGGGGGAATGATGAGGAGTCACCTTTCTGGCAGAATTTGGTTTAAGTTGGATTCAGAGGATCTGTGTGTGTGTGGACCTGAGCGGTGGGACGTCCGTGGCACGGTGACGGTGAGTTAAACACGCGCACGTCTTTGCTGGGTAAAGCCAAAATTAAGGATGAGAGGAGCGTGCAGGCAGATGGTGGCACTGACATGTTTTATTAATGAATACAGTTGTGATTGGAGTACAGTTACAGATTGCTAAAAGCTCGGAGCTGAGATAGCCATCTCATAGGAAGCAGTATTGTCTTACACCGCTGTGTTTAGTTCTTCTGTACAACATGGTTATATCCAGCATTAAAAAAAAAAAGTGTATAAACCACAGTGGAGTAAACAGTCTTTTCTGATTCTAACAGTAGCTTTTTTGGTAGTGTAAATGTTTCATCAACACATGAATATAACTTTTATTCATCTCAATTTCTCCTTCCCATACTCCCGTGATTAATTTATTACTGTTTTGGTGATCTTTCAAGGGTTGCCCAACAGGATTCTTATTGCTATTTTTACAGTTTAGCTTCCTGTTGACTTTTTGTTTTAAAATGAAAGTAAGTTTTTTCCTAATCTAGACCTGCCAGGATTATCTGCATTAGGACAGACTACTCCTCTCTCCTCGGCTCAACTCTTCGTGTAATAGTAAAATGTTTAGCTCCAGTAGAAGACACAAAAAATATGTTAAAATATGATTCAGTGTGGGGCTGCTGTGATACTCCCAAAACACAGCAGTTGTATTAAAACAAATGTAATTTTACAGGCCTTCAAAACTATATTTTTTTTAGCAGTATTGACTTCAGTTAACTGGCCACAGGGGAGACCTATGTTCATGAGACGGATCAGGGGAACACAGACTTCAGGTTACATAGTCAACTGTTATATTTCTTTATAGGGTAGCACAGTCTATTTTTTATACATCCACTGTGAAACTAGAATGATGGCACACTGCTGACACAAAGATTTACACCATGGATGAATATATGCCTATCCTTGGTCTTGTTAGACATATGGAGAATGACTCTTCAGTTGTAGTGGGATGTCTGAATATTTTATGGATTTGCTCTGACAGCAAGCATGAGCATTTAATAAGCAAATACTGTACATATTTTAAAGATGAGGAACCTGGATAGAAAGGAAGTGGTTTAGGATGACAAGGATGATGGGAGGATGGTGACAGAATCAGGAACTGATTGTGCATTTCCCGAATCTTGGCTGTGCCTAAATCCTTCTGATTTCTCCCGGTTATGAGTCGCCTCTGTTCCCTTACAAAAACACTTGCCAGCAGAATTCCTCTGGGCTCCGTCTTATGTGACTTTTTTTGCAAACCAAATGGAAGAGTCTAAGCTGTGTCATCAGTTAAGATGTCAGCAGCTTAAATACCAGAAATTGATGGGCAGCATCCAGTTCTGCTTGTCAGATACAAGAACAGTCTTGCAGTGCACGAGAGACGATGTTCTTAAAGAAGCACTAACTGAGCTAAACCCGAGCGAGGTGGCAGCAGCGCTGGTCCTTCAGAAGGACTCACTGTCATTATCTTCCTGAGAACACTTCTCCCAGCAGCATTCCCTTTTTAGAGTGATGAAGGTGCCACAGAAACTCCATCTCACTGCAGACTGCGCTTCGAGCACCTGGCACAATGTGCATTTATTCATTGCTAGTCTACAAACACCCCTATTTCGGTGCACCTGGGTGGAGAAGTGCATGAACCCCAAAGTATTTCAGTTGTTTAATGACAGTAAAAAGAACTTGTTACTAATCTAGTATTGAAAGTCCCCAAGTTCAGTGTTTCCCATGCTGTGTGGGTCTTGAAGAGAATCTGTCTCCTCTTGTCCACGGTGCTCTCAGTGGGATCATCACGAGCTCTCTCCTGGAATTCAGCTGGTTTATGGTAAGACATCCCTCTTCATCACAGCTTCTCAGTAGTAATTGCTTCCTGTTAATGGATGTCATGAGCAGGGAGAGATTGATATCAGTAGATGATGCTCAGAGAAAGAAAGCTCATCTGTTCTGTTCATCCCAACAGGAAGCAGAGTAGTGACCAACAATTAATCAACTTCAAGTTTTTGGAGCTGTAACCCCCCAAAGTGTGGGATCAGAAAGGAATTTCCTGGTTACCTCGAACCTCTTTGTATCATTTTGATACAGTTCAGCCCCAAATTCTTGTTAGACTGATCTTTCAGAAGGGCATTTGAAGTATACAGGAGATAGGACACCACCATAACCTTTGGTAGTGTAGTCAATAACATCCATTTTAACAAAAGCAAAAGAAACCAACTTAGAAAGTACAGATTTTTGAATGAGCTTCTAAGCTGCTCAGTGTTATTATGTCTTCCTTTAAGATTAGGCAGTCGTTTAGTGTCTGGTATTTCTCCCTGCAAAGTGTAATCAATTTATCTCTCGGGTTTTTTGGCAATCTGAATACATTGTGTTCTTCAAGGCTTTTTTTTCCATCAGCATTGAGTTTTTCTTTTTGTACACTTTTGACCATACACAATGTGGATGCCAGAGCTGGCAGCAACAGTTCACTGTTTATAATGTTGGTAATCCTGTCCACAATGGCAAAGATTTCCTCCATACTTGAATTTAGCAGTTTTTTCAAGGAAAACATTACCTCCTCATGTCGAGGTGTAATTCTTGAAGCTGACAGAGTTGCACATCACTTTTAAGGCTCTAATTCCCTACCCTGTCAGTGTGACAGTAGTCTTTTTTAATGGCAAAGCTTGGATTTATTAAAGCATGTTTTGTTACTTCATTTATCTGTGACTTTCATTTATTTGTGATCCAAAATGACTGTGTGATTGCACTTTTGCTATTATTTTTCAGACAGTTATTATTCTTTTTATGATGTTCACAGTCATTTTTGCAAAGATTTTCTATCTATGTCCACATCATTGGTAAAGGTGATGACAAATACCCATTAGAAACATCTCTACTGAGAGAGGTTTTTCATTGACAAATGTGTCCTAAGCTAACTGATCATAATCCTTTTAATACATGTTTGTTTTTATCTTTTATTTTTAGCTTTGTGTAGCACTAACTTTTTAAACCAGAATGTCAGTATTGCTAACTCAGACACCTTGCAAAACTCTTAATTTGTTGCATCTTCATGGTTGCCTTAGATGAATTTGCTAGATGTGTATGAATCCTGGTGATGAATGTAGTACAAGAATTAAGATTATTCTTTTCTAGTGAAAATAAATTGCTATTTGGTAGAAATAATCAACAGCGTGTAAGTACATGTGTCTGGATTTCATTAGTTGTTCATTCTTGTTGGCCAGATCAAGCTTAGAAATAAATTTTCATACCAGATCTGCCCAATGGCCCAAGAATTTCAACAATTGTACTTTATTAATTAATTGAGACCATAATCTTGTACTAGGCAAGAGATATAAAAAAAAAGAATTTAATAAAACACCCATAAAGTAGCCTTCCAGTAGAGAAAATGGACTTGGAATGTCTTTAACAGTATTTGGCTCACTCCTTTGCATCTGAATGTGCATGCACAACTGCACACAATTAGAACTATTTTTTCCAATGCATCTGTGTGTGTGTGCTTGGTTTCTGTAAAGAAGAGATATTCCATTCCCCACTGTAACTCTGTGTAGTGAGTGGAATATATAGTGCAACTTGTTTGGGTCAGAATGAAGTAAAATTATACTGTGATATTCCTACATTTCTGGAAGTGTAAGCTGCTCAAAATTCTATTTTGCAATTATCCTGATTATTTAAGTTCTTTGGATGTCCTTGTGAGAGCGATCCAGTGTTCTTTCCAGCTAAAATTATTCAGCTGTTTCTTTCCTCAGTTAATGTAGGGAGAGAAAATCAATAGAGAAGATAATATTTTAGCATTAGTTGATCCTAGGGTCTTATTTGATTCCAGCATAGCAGGCTAAGTAGCAAATGCTCTTAGCAATTGTTTCTGTTAGTGGAATTTTGAAAGCACTAAGAGAAATCTTGATCCATGGAGACAGTACAGTAATTCACATTGACATATTTTCCCCATTTGCCACAGGGCAAGTGGAACTATTAATGCTCCTGTGCAAAACCTTTTTTCTCCTTTTCTATTTTTTTAAGGGCAGAACAGAAAAAGTGTTGATGCTAACAGTGGATTATATGGAGAAATTTGGACTGCCCTGCAGCCATCAAAGGGAAAAAGATTCAGAAAATTTGCTAGCAATGTATCTCTGTTCTTTTTTTTTTTTTTTTTTTTAATAGAAACCTCTGTGCTATATTTATTTACATGGTGGATTTTTGTAGTGTTTTGGAAGTTCAGTGGTTGTTTTAAGCAAAAGGGTATCTGTGGGGTCAGGAAGCAGGTAGCAGTGATTGTAAAATAAACTGTTTGAATACTGCGTGTCCATATGAACTGATTCTAACAATAACATCTTCTCTGAATCCATTTTGTGCTCCACAATGTACAGTCAGTGCCCAATGGAGACAGCCGTTCCAATCATGTATACACAAGGAATATTTGTTATCCATTGTAGTATTTTGCCTGCAGCTTTGAGAGACCCAATTTTATCTTCCCTTAAGGAGCCAAAATGATGTCAGCATCAGTGTGGTACTTTTTTCTTTGAATGTTTCAAGAAGCAAGAAATTGAACTTTTCGTTGATAAATGAAGATTTATGTAATATATATATGTAAATGGAAGCAGTTTAGCTCACTTAGTGCTGTAAAACTGCCTTTGAAATGAGATTTAAATGTGAGTTCTTTAAAATTTGGTTGGTTAGATGTGCAGGAGATAACAGACAGTTGCCTGCTAATAATGCCAGAAACAGTAATTACTGTGAGGAGCAGTTAATGATAGATGACCAAATATATTATGTATATTCTCAATGTGCGTCATCTTGGCCATATGTTACCAAAATGTGTGTTTGCTATTAACTTAAAAAATTAACTAGAAAAATTTTTTAGATAAATTAGCAAATAGTTTCTTTGGTGTCCTTTCCATCATCCTCCCCTCCTCCCCTCCTTTTTTTTTTTTAAGAGAGCCAAGAGACTAAGCTTAGGTCACAAATGAGATGAGTTTGATGACCTCAGCCTGTGGCCTCGCAGACATCTGTCTGCATCTCAGAACATCCATAGATTTTAGTACAATTGGAAATCTCTCATCAGGAAATATCCAGGAGTAGACTGGGAATGTTTAATTCCGCTTGTGATTGTAAAACCTCAAGAAACAAAAAAATCATCCCTTCCTTTTACTAAATACTTGGTATTTAGTAAAAGTTACAGTTGTGTTCCTGGAAAGGAAAAACATTCAAAATACTCTTGTTGAACCAAGGTAGGATCGGTTTTTTTCCTCCTTAGACTTTTTATTATCTCCATGAATTATTGTTTGTTCCTCTCTGGTGATAGTTCTTTCTGATGTGGGTTTCTCTGTAATGTTAATCATAGAGGTGCAGCCTCTGGGAAAGACACAAACTTTAACCTTTCTGGGTCATGGGTCTTGGAAGCCACTTCAGTTAGAGATCAGCACAGTACAGCGATACACTGCGTGTTCTCATTTGTTTCCAGGTCTTTCAGGAAAAGCGAATTAATTATTTATACACTATCTATATACATTTACTTATTATTACAGCTCAGTTGTCTTTAGCCTCCAGTAGTTAATTTAAAGTACATTTTTCCTAAGGTAACTTCATCATCTGTGATATAACTTGCACTGTTCATAAGGCATATCAAATCATTTTAATTAAGAACCAAATCTGTTTGCATGGAAGTGTTTCCCTTTTTGTCTATGTCTGCTGAACTTTCCTCTTCCATAAGTGATGTGCAAGCCTGTTCTGTGATCATTCTTGGAGATATATAAAATAATACAAATTAATAAAAGAGTATGCTGATATCAATGACTCTTCAGCTGCTCATAGAATTAAATAAGACCCACATAAACCATAAGAATATGAAGGAAAAAAATAGGTTTTGTATACCTTAAGATTTTCCCTGGAATTACATGATGGAAGTGAAAGCTTTAAAATTGTTGGTTGCATGAGAGTTGCAGATTTTTGAATGTTTATTGTGTTACTTGTGATCTGGTAGTTCAGATGGCACATCAGTGTAGTGAAAAATAATAGTTCATTACACAAAAGCAGTATTAGATACCCTGTGAATAACTGTTGTGATGAAATGACCTCAAGTTGTGCCGGGGAGGTTTAGATTGGATATTAGGAAAAATTTCTTCATGGGAAGGGTGGCCAAGCATTGGAACAGGCTGCCCAGGGCAGTGGTTGAGTCACTGTCCTTGGAGGGATTTAAAAGACGTGTAGACCTGGCACCTGGGGACATGGTTTAGCGGTGGCCTTGGCAGCACTGGGTTAATGGTAGCAGTCAATGATCTTAAAGGTCTTTTCCAACCCAAAGGATTCTCTGATTCTGTGTTTATAGCTCGTGATAAACTCTGTGTGGGCTTTGCACAGTGCCACCGTGACTCACTAACACTGCAGATGTATCAGCCCAGCCACCTTGCCAATGCCTGCCTGGCACAACAATAGCTGCCTTTAAAAGTGCACCAGTGACTCTGCTGTCGGAGTAATGGTCGTTGTGAGATGATGGAGTTCCCACAAGACACTTGTAGGACCACAGTTGTGCTGTGCTGTGATACAAATTGAACAAAACATCTCTGTCGGATGGTGTTTTCCTGTGTAGAAGAGTTGAACCGTTAAAAAGACAATGATTTAGCAAACATTTTCATGAGATGTGCTCTCTCTGCAGCATTTTCTTCGTGCAATATGATAAGGCCTTTGGAAAGTTTATCCATTAATCTTTAAATAAGACCATCCTATCATAGTGCTCAGTGCTGCCTTAGTCTGTAAGTCGGGGTATTCGGCAATAACGATCAGCTCAAGTAGCAGTAAATCTGCTGATACTGATTATCACCTATTTGAATCGCCTTTGCTTCCATAGAGAAATTGTATGTTATAGGAATATAAGTAGTGTGATCAGGCAGCCTTTATGCTGGGATAACAGGCTGCTTCTATCTGCATTATACAGCAATACAAAGGGGTTTTTTTCAGTATTTTTTTTTCATATCACTCTGTAAGTTGTCACATAAACTGATGTCCTTTAGGATTTGAATTGTGTCTTAGGAGTCTTGCATAGGGATAAGGATTTCTGGAGGTTTAGTTTTCAGCTGTTGAGTTTTAAGTCTTGAGCATGGGAAGTAAAAAAGCTGCACAGCAGTCTCTGGGTTTAATGAAGAAATAAAAGGTGAGGCTCTCCATAGCTGCCTATGAAATGTTTGTTAGAAAAAGATACACATATTAGGAGAGGGTTACAAATATTAGTGTGTCGCGAGGTACATGGAGGCAGAGAACATGGAATGTGCTTCTGTGGCTAATGGGGTATGTGCTTTACACAGGAAACCTTGCTAGTTTCTTTTTACTGTTCTAAAATCATCGACCATTCACTGTTATGGATTGCCTAGCCTGGGTATTGTTCCATATGTTGTAACTATGGAATTGATTTTCACCGCCCATCTCTTTGCTACTGTTTTTCTCTCCTCTAATTTTCCTGCTTTCTTAGAGTAGAAAGGACTGATCATCGACATTATTTTTACATATTTAAGAGAATGTTTTTCTTGTTTGGTTACCAATTTCTGGATATACTACTTTTTAAAACAAATTAAAATTAGTTAAATGAGCTTGCACTTTTTATTATAGTCCATTGAATTATCTAACATTATTCAATAGGCAGATTTTATTGTGTTTAAACAAACGTGTGCAGGTTTTTTCAATATGCAGATGTTTTCAAATGTCCTTACTATAGCTGCTGCTCACAGTGAGAGTTACTGAAGGTACCTGAAGTGCTTGATGGGTGGAATGCAGCTGCTGAGTGGTGTCAGGGTGTAGCATTATCAGATTTTAGTTGTACATAGATGTGATCAGTCAGGGACAGGCAGGGGGCTGCCAGGGGGATGTCGTGTGTCTCAGGAACTAGAAATCTCAGGATTCACTAGAGGTCACTTTTTGCTCAGTAGTGAACCACTCTCTTATCTTAGCGGTAGGTGATAGTGGAGTGCTGGTAGTGCAGTATTTCATGAGGGTACAAAGCAGTGTTCAGTTTGGAAGAGGATGAAATTCAAGCCTGACAACTTGTCATCATCCCAAGTAAATTTGACAAAGCAAGAGAGTTCATTTCAATGTCATAAATGCATATAATCCTGCTGCGTGTCATGCTCAAGGTCCTTGGCAGAAAATGGACATTTTCATGTAACACTGTTTTGCTTTTTGCATCCTTTAATATCCATGCTAGTTTTTCAGATGGGTAAGCTTCATGGGTAGTTTCAGAGCAAAGTCTCCAGCTAAATGCTTAGAAATTTTGCTTTGATTTCATACCTGTCTGTATTTTTCCTGAGGGCACCCTCAGTTTTGTGGTGCATGTTTCAAACGAGGAAGTAGGATGCTCTCTCTGCCACCTAGTGAATGAATGACATTCATAAATGCAAATATAATTGTTTGGGAACTTGAAAACTATCTCTGATACAACTATTGCTTTTTTTTTCCTGAATACTTGTTGTGCAACTTTGACAAAAATAAGATGCCAAGTGTGTTAGAACTAAAGAGGAGGTGGAGTGCAAATTGTAGCCCAGAGAGCACCAGCTTCCTACCAGTCCAAATGGGTATGAGCATACAGCATCTCCTAGAGATGCCCCACTGCTGCTTTAGCATGGGGCCAGGCCAGAATAATTAATCCCTCTTCTAAGCAGATAATCACCTTATATTTGGAGTAACACTGGCAAATCTGAACTGCTTGTGGCTTCAGAGCTAGAGCAGAGATCCAGCCGAAGAGAGATCCATCTCTCCTTTCTTCTGGAAGTGGTGTAGGCAAGTGTCCTACCCTTGAATCCACGTAGGTGAAGGTACCTCCTGAGTTTGGTTTTCTGCAGTTGTTGATTTTCTCAGCAGACTGCCCTGAAGATACACCCACAGTAGCAAGTTTACTCAGGACATCCACTGGTTCTGCTTAGGCCACTGGATGGTTCATTATTCTCCATATTACCTGTGAAATTACTACCACCAAACAGGTTATTGAATCTACTACAGACCTGTGGGTTTTGATCCCTTCAGTTGGCCTTAATATGTAGATCTGTTTCTTTGCATGCAGAATGCAGCATCATAAAGAGTATCTGGGTCTCCTTATAATTTTAAAGAGACAGCCAGACGTCATAACTACTCTGCATAGGTCGGAGCCTACTTCCCTTAATCATCTAAAAAATAGTACTTTGCTTCATGACAAGGCCCAGACTGATTTAAAACTTGAGAAGTAAATTACTACTCAATAATCTAGTTCTATAAAAGTAAATGCAGAATGTTGTTATGCTGGTTCATTATGTTGAAAGCACGATGCATTATAATTTTTAATGGAATGTGAATATAATATATTCTAAATGCCTTCTTTAACACCTTGGGAGACAGCTGGATCAGTGGTCTCACTCGCCTACTGAGGATTTTGTTAGTAGGTAGAGGTAAATTTTTAAGGTTTCATTAGCAGCAGGAGCCTCAGCACAGTATCTGTGCAACTTACAGTCTGAATGAGCTCCAAGATTTCAGGCAGGTGAGAAGGAGGAAACCTTCCCTGGGTCACTAACCCACTTTTTGTCCTTTCATGTTAATTGGCTGTTTGTCCCTGGGAACACAGATTGTGCCGCTTCTCCTTTACCTCATCCAATGTCAAATCCCCAAAGAAGCCCTGCCAGCGCAGAAGGGAAGGAGCCATATGGGGCAGGTTGCAGTTGTTCCTTCAGGTCTGGATTTATTCCACTGTGAACAGATGGACAATGGCTGACATCCACTAATGGTTCTCGATAGTTTCTTCTGCTGTTCATCTCTATCTTCTTTCTCTCTTCAGCCAGAACACAGACCTTCCTGGAAATGTCTGTTAACTCCTCCTGACTAGATGGAAAATAATACCTCTCATTTCACGACAACCAGAAAATGCAGCGGATTTAATTCCACCCTAGTTCTTGTGTTTTTATCACATGTATGAAGAGGGTAAGATCAAGAAGAAAATCTCTTAGTCACTTAATACAGATAACATCTGAGGAGAGAGGTTTTTTGTGTTCACTGGTTTTGAAGGAAATTTATTCTTCAATTCATTCAGTACACTATAAACTTTGTCACTTTTGTACGGCCGGTATTTCCAGCGCAGAGCTGCTGGAGCAGTTCCGTTCTGAGAAGGGAGCAATGCACATTTGGCATTTCAAAAATGACTTTGCATGTTTGACCCAGCCGCACTTCTTGTTCATTAAGCGCAACTTTATTCTGCAACTTTGATCCTTCAGCAAACATTTTTTAAAACAGCAGATTAAGGTCCTCTATTTTATTTCATGCTTGTGATGACCACCATTTCTTAGAGATGAAGTGGTTCCCTTTAGTCAGTTACTCTTTTTTTTCAATTTCCCACTCAGAATTTGTTGAAAATGTTTCTCCAAAATGAGTTTCACATCAGCCAGAAAGCATTTGCGTCTTACAGTGGGAAGTTTCACACAGAGGAAGTTATACCTAAATAAATAAATAAAAAAAAAAGGAGCTGTAATTAAAATACGCAATTGCAAAATCAAAGTAGGATGATCTCTGTGTGTTTTATAAACAAATGCGTTTGAGGATCTGAGTGAAAAAATTAAGGAAATATTTAAATCCAAACAAAGTTTTCTTTCTAGATTTTAAATAAATTGAATTGACTTCTTTTGATTATACATTTAAAAGATCTATTTTTAGGATGAAGTTAAGTGTTAGGCCTGCTTTATCCAACAGTTCTTTTCTTTTGACATAAATCCCTTTTAGGATCTCCTAATAGCATCTGTAAGATTGTTTTTGTTGACAAAAGTTAAGATATTCCACTGAAATATAATCTTGCATTTTGATTAAAAATGCATAAAGGTTTTAAATGTATGGCTTTAAAAACTGTTACAATGCGTGACGTCTGTTTGATAATGAAGCAAAAACACGCATGAAAGAACCAGCACGTACAACTATGACAAACCAAAGAAAATCTGTGAGCACACAATAGCGGTATCTTCTTGTAAGAAAATTGTCAAACCTCATTATTCACTTTAGAAAACATTCAACATGTATCTTGGCTCGTTGCTTAGATGATACAACAGTAAAACTTCCTCTTTCAGTATCTTCAAAGTCACATCTGCTATAGATAGCAAACTCTAATGTATCTAATTTGTGAAAGCCCAAGGTCATGACCTTATGATTGCACATTCTGAGGGGAATAAAACTTGTACTTAAATAATACATATGGCTGTTAACAGATACACTTAAAACAATGTATTTGCTCTTCAGCACATGTGCTCCTCCAGCTGACTCTTAAGAAGACAAGAAACAGTTTGGGGGTTTTGAAAAATGCCATAATTCTTAGTGCAAGACACAGAAGACACTCATCTGTGTTACATAGTTGTTACAAAAAAAAATGTTGCAGTGACAGCAGTGCCCAAATGCAGTAAGAGGATGGAGATTGTTAGGTTTTGTGGAAGATGTACTGTACCTGTTCAAGCCACAGTGTAAAAGTTGTGAAATGCCTGAATGTGTGGTGACCCAGAGGCGAGCTGGAGAAAGTAGGAAGCAAAAAGGAGAGAGACAGTGAAAGGCTTGGCTGGAGTCAGCTGGTCTGCTCCTGGATTTTCTCATGTCCAGTCTAAAACTAGGCCACTGACAGCCGTACAGGAGAGAAGGGCTGAACTCAGGGTGAAAGCAAGCTCGATTTTCTTAGGCAGAAAGAACATTACTTTGTGTTCTGAAGGAAAACTTGAACGGCTCTTGAGTTATTTTGTGTCCTTTCCCATCCTGAGAGTCTGCACGGTTTGTTCTGTAGAGCAGGTGCCTTGTGGCAGCTGTCAAGGAGCAGGGCAGAGAGACCTTTCGGCCGGGGAGCCGGGGTCAGATAACCTCTCTCCTTCAGCAGGTGCAACTCAGCTTTCTGCTGCTGAAGGGAACACAGTTGGTCCAGTTACAACCAGCTGAGGACCCAGCCCATGATGTTTTCCCAGGAAACGTGAATTTGTGATGTGTGTGCCGGCGTTACCTACAGTGCGTGTGTTTGTTAGGTCTGTGTACAATCAGGAAGGAAAAAGAGCAAGCATATGAATCCCTTCACGAAGTAGCGTAGAGAATACCAAACTGCAGTATTAATAACCTCCTGTTATTGAATCCTCCATCTGTTCATCATGCCAACTTATCCTCACTTAGAGCACTCCCCTTGTCATAATATTTTGTGCCACACTCCCCTCCCTCCCCGAAGCAGCAGTTCCAGTTTAGATCTAAACATTTGCCCAGTCGTGTAACCCCACCAAGGACATGGTCTCAGTGCTCTGTTTATGTTTCTCTACAAAAAAAATGTAACTGAACTCTTAATTTAATTTCGGAATTTTTCATTTTCCAGTAGTAATTTTCCCCTGGAGATGCTTCCATATCCATATTGGCATTCACGGATATTTCACTTGTGGTTTAAGCATGTTTGACCCCTAATACTCATTGCTGCTGATACTTTGCCACATGGCAACTGCAGCAGTGTGTGTGTGTGGCGAAATCATTATTTTCTTCTTAACAGCTTTGATATGTATATCTTTTTATACTTGCTAACATCTATAAATGGCAATAAAGTGGTTAACCACTTTAAAGTGATTAAACCCAAATTTATTTATACAAACCCCACATAAGGTGCTTGGCTTGGTGCTGCCCTAGTGATGCACAGTGAGAATTTAGGGAAACTGTGCTGTTTGAGGGATGTCTGACATGTCTGTGCTGAGCCACAAAAGGCTTTCCCAGGAATAAGAGGAGGAAAATGAAGTTAAGTCGGAGGCTGCATCAACTTGTCCTGGGAGTTACCTCCCAATGCTGCTGGATAATCCCATGAAATGGACACAGTACCTGGGGAACGGTCTGAAAAACAAGTTATTAGGGAACTGGAGCCAAGTTGCTGAAGGCTGCCGTGCCCTGGGCGGATTCCTGAAATCCGCACAACCTGGGAGGCTGAAACCACCCTTTATACCCTTTGGGTTCAAATATTCCCCTCTCAGACCAACAAACCAACTCCCAAAAACCCCACAGCGAGATGTACAGCCATGTCAGTTATCCCAGTGGACCGCTCCTGTTCGCTGCCCAGGGACTCCCTGTCCTTATCCGAGGGGGGAGTCCGGGTCCCTGGGGCCGTTTGCTGGCAAGGAACTGATCGCTTTATTTCTGGGAAAAGCCCAAAGATGGGACGTTCGCTGCCGGGCTCGGCTGTGGGAGGGGACGGACGGGCGAGCGGCCGCGGCTCCGCTTCCCGCCTGCGGCAGAGGAGGAAGGGGGCGGCTGTGCCAGAGGTACAAAAGTTTCCGGGAGGGCTGGAGCGGAGCCAGGAGCGCTGAGGGGCGAAGAAACGCGGGGCGGGAGGCGGCGGGGCCATGGCGGCCGCCGCTCCCTCACCGCGCCCGGGCGGGGCGGGGAGGGGCCGCCGTCAACAGACCCAGCGGCCGCGGGGGCGCGGCGGCGAGTTTGGTTCGCGTCCGCCGCCGTCTCTGTTTGTGAGGGGAGGCGCATGGCGGGCGCGGGGTAACCCCCAAGGGACCCGGGGACCGCCGGGACTCAGTGGGAATGTGCGGGATTCTGCAGTGGAGAGGGATTTCAGTGGCTGTTGTATTAAATTTAAAGCAGCTCGCTGCTTTCTCCCTAAACCCGTTGTCGCCACTCGCGGCGGTGATCCCCACAGTGTGCAGTTCTGGGGCTCCTTGGGCGGGTCAGGGAGGATGCAGGAGGCGCTGACCCTCACTGGGGGCAAAATTAAGGTGTTATGGCTTTATTTGTTTTCATTTTTGTTAATTCTTAAGAGCGAAAAGCCTTAATGCCGAACCCCAGCGATAGCGAAACACCAGAAACGCTGGTATTCCGGGATGGCAGAAACTGATGCACGGGAAGTTCCACCTGAACGCGAGGAAGAACTTCCCTGTGGCAGCGACCGAGCGCTGGAACAGGTTGCCCAAAGAGGGTGCGGAGTCTCCCTCACTGGCGATATTCCAGAACCGTCTGGACGCAATCCTGTGCCATGTGCTTCTGGGATGACCCTGCCTGAGCAGGGAGGTTGGGAGCAGATGGCCCACTGGAGTCTATTCCAACCTGACCCATCCTGTGAACGCAGCTAGTGTTAATTTTGCTGAAGTTCAAACAAAAAGAAATAAAACCAACCAAACAAAAAACCAAAACAAAACCGTGGCGACATCGCGTCCCCGGGCAGTTTCAGATATCGCTGCGAGCGGCCAAACTCCCGCCCCGCTCTCTCGTTGGCCTCGGAGCGTGCCTAGAACCAGGAGATCGAGCCGGAGGCGGGGGGGGCGCGGCAGCGGCGGCTGCTCCCTCCTTCCGCCTTCCCGCCCCACCCCGCCCTTCCCCTCCCTCAGCGGGGGCGGGCGGGCGCGCGTGCGCGCGGCGGCGGGGGCGCGCCCGGCGGCGGCGGCGGGGGCGCGCGCACCGAGGCGCCGCTCAGTTCGGGGGCGCCCACGGAGCGGCCGCCATATGCCGCGGCTGCCGCGGCGGCTCCGAGCGGCGCTGCCCCCCGGCATCCTCCTCGTCCGCCTCCTCCTCGTCCTCCTCCTCTTCCTCACCACTCTCCTCCCCGCGGCGGGCGCGGACGGAGCGCGGCGCCTCCATGGGAAGTTCGCACCTCCTGAACAAGGGCTTGCCTCTAGGTAACCATCCGGCCTGGTCGCGGCGGGGCGGGGGACGCAGGCACAGGCACACACCACACACACCCCCGCACCCGCACACAAACAGCACACACACGCACACGAGCGGCCGCCGCCGCCGCGCTTTGTGTGCCCGTCACCGCCGTGTGCCCTGGCGGCCGCGGCGCCGGCGCAACTTTGCCCGGTGGCGGCTGCTGCTGGTGCTGCTGCTGCTTTATTCTTGGTGAAAACATAAAGAGGAATAAAAAAAAATGAGCGGCGGGGGAGGGGGGGTGGGGTGTGCGAGAGTCGTCCTGAAGCGCCGAACTCGAACGGCCCCGGAGCTGCGCCCGGGAGGGAGCTTGGGGTGTTCTGTGCTCACAGGAGAGAGTTTGGGGTGTTCCGTCGTTCCAGGAGGAGATTTGGGGTGTTCCGTCGTTCCAGGAGGAGATTTGGGGTGTTCCGTCGTTCCAGGAGAGGATCTGGGGTGTTCCGTCATTGCAGGATGGATCTGGGGTGTTCCGTCCTCCAGGAGAGAGTTTGGGGTGTTCTGTCCTTCCAGGAGGAGATTTGGGGTGTTCTGCCCTTCTAGAAGGGATTTGGGGTGTTCTGTCCTTCCAGGAGAGGGGTTTTTGGGGATGTGTTCTGTCCCCCAAGAGGAGATTGGGGGTGTTCTGTCTCCCAAGAGGAGATTGGGGGTGTTCCGTCCCCCCGGGATGGATTGGGGGTGTTCTGTCCCCCAGGATGGATTTGGGGTGTTCCGTGCCCCCTCTCGCCCATGGGGTGAGCTGTGCGGGCTCGGAGCTGCGGGAAAGCTGGGCCGGTGTTTGGATAAACAGGAAGTTTAAAAGCAGCATTTTATTGCTGTAAAAAGTGCTCAAGGCCTGGCTAGTGGGGTGGTTTTGGCAGAGCTGCGGACGGGTTGTGTATCAGAGGTAAGGCTCTGCGCCCTAAATATCAATTTCTCTTCTTTCATCTTCTTTTTTTATTTTTTCACTCTTTTTAAATTTTATTTAAAACATGCATTTATGCCTGTGTTGTTTAAGGTAACATGAATAATATGCACGGGGTGTTGTTTCAGATACACCTCCAGAATTGCTTGGCA
The DNA here is from genome assembly GCF_036250125.1 of Pseudopipra pipra. Lineage (NCBI taxonomy): Eukaryota > Metazoa > Chordata > Aves > Passeriformes > Pipridae > Pseudopipra > Pseudopipra pipra. The sequence continues at coordinate 69,340,286 of NC_087552.1, forward strand.
TAAATTCTCATGCTAATCTGAAGGTGCTTTTTTTTTTTTTTTCCCCTGCCCCCAGACATAAGGAGACAGAATGTCGATTCTGTTTATAAACATTATCATTTTGTAAGCAAATGATACCAAAAGGAGCCTACAAAGCAGAGAATGAGCCTGTTTACTGTGTAGCTATGAGTCAATCTGCTGTGCTGCTTTGTTTTCCTCTCAAAATTTAAATTCAGAAGTCAGGATTTCAGTCATAGTACCGAGCTGGACAAAATAATGGTAGAAAACGCTGTCATCAGTGTAGGTTTTCAAAATTTCACCTGTTGTAACTTAAAAATTGAACAATTTAACATTGCCTTATATTTTAATAAGTTGTCTTTATCAAGAAGAATGTTTGCTTTTAGGCCACGATGGAGCAGCTAAAGATAATCATCCCTTTGGCCTCATTGATAATAATGAGGCCTAATAAAGTGAAGTGAATGTGTACTTTCTTTCCCAGTGAATTAAAATTAACTGTCATATTTGAGATGTGCATACGTGTTTTGAGTGCATTGCACTGATTCCTCCTCCAGGGTCTTAAAAGATGTAAATATTCTTATTTAGTATTCAAGCCCCCTGGCAAGTAGCCTGATGCCCTTATTAAAATATTTTAAATCTCATTATTATATCCCACTAGGAAGGGAGTAAGAAAATACTAAGAAAAATAAAATATATTTAAATTATTTCATGTTTAGATCGCATTGAGTAACACTTTTTAAAAATCTGTTTGTTTTATAAACAAAAAGGGTTAAAAAGCTGAGTATAAATTAGAATGCTAGCAGAAAGATAATTGTCCAGTGCATCCCTTTGTTCTGTGCTCTTATCTGTTTTATCTATTTTTAGCTGTGCGTGTGTGAGGCAGGCATGTAAAATTAGCAGCCCAAACTGCTAACTTTAGTGTATTTTATAATGTTGCTCTTTATTGACCCCCAAAGGCAGCAAGATTTCAATATTGGAATTCCGCAGTGTTTGACAGATACCGTCTTCTTGGGTTAATTATTATGTCAGCCATCCCCAGAGTAAGGTAGTGACAAAATATTTTGCCCACTTGCAATTCACTGGTGTATTTCGAACCAAAATGAAACAAACAGCCCTCTGCCCCCAGCCTGAACAAGAAATGGGTGTTTCTGAGGTGGCTGCAATTCATAAACAAATGAGAGAAACGGGAGAGTTAAGCTTGTTCCTCATTTTTGTCATTTTGTTAATGTAAAATAATACTTGGGATGTGAATGGAGTTTGTTTATGTTTGATGGCACAGAGGGTGTAAACTGGTGCAGAGTCAGTGGTGTGTTCTCTGTCCTCCTGTAAACACCCCCCCGCCCCAAATAACAGATCCAATATTTCTCCATCAGTGAACGTGTTATTTCATTAGTGAATTGGCAGGTAAAACAGTAATAATGCTGAGAATTGCTGCAGTCATGCTCAGTAGAAGAGTTTAGTCAATGAAACTGCTATTTTGAAATGAAACTACTCCAGTCACCTTTGTGAATTTTTCGGTTCTGTGTTGTCATACGTAGTTAAGGAGCAGCTGGAGCGTGTGGTGTTTGAGCAAACTGAACACTCCGTGTAGAAAGCTCATCATCGTAAATATTGTATATGCTGTGATACTTTATCATCATGGGGAGTTCTGATAGCACGATAAAACAAATTACGAGTGCCCTTAGGTTTGTCACTTTGGTTACCTCTTGACTTGTCCTTCTGAATCATAAAGATAAATAGCATCTGCCCTTTGTTAAAAATGGGAGATCCTTTGATTTATTAATCTCCCTGTTTCTGAGAGCTGTTGTTTTATTTACAGTGTAAACAGAGCGGTCACAGCGCTCAGCCAAAAGTGTGATCTGAGAGATTAGGATTGGGCTGGATAATGTGGAGTGTTATCCTACAGATACAGTGGTGTACTTGCCAATGTTTTGAAATGTAAAGTCAATCCCTACTCATCAAGTAAGAACATCAACCACAGGTTGGTGACTAGGCTGGGCCATCCCTTTTGGGGAGAAAACTGACAGTCTCCTAAAGTACCTGTTTACATGAATTCCATAAGTATGGGGGGGGAGAAGGAAGTTAAAAAAGTTTATTTTCCCAGAAAATAGTTTGAACAGCGATAAGTGTGCAGAAAGGCACAGATTTTAAAGTCTTTTAAGCAAAGATGCTGAGGAGCAACGTGATCTTTAATTTGTTTATGTGAAATACAGAACTCAAAACTGTGCAGGTATTTTGGACTACAGTTGCTCGTTACCTTTTTGTCTTGCCTTACCCACCATGCATTTGTAATAACTGTGTTTCTTGAAGCTTATCTGGAGAGCTTGGCTGCCCCTGTGTGAGAGACCCGCCTTTAAGTGTATTAGTAGTCAGGTTTTCGCCTCCCAAGCCAGCTGGGAACATTGATGAGGTGATACTCCAGCATGTGTCAAGCTTTTCAAATCCCATAGCAGTTGGCAGTGCAGCAACGTAGCAGCCTCCTCTGAGGCTCCCTAACCTCCTGGCCCCATAATTATTTATTTAGTGTGAGAGTAGAGATGGAGTTGCACTTTTAATACGTGTCCTAAACTTTAAGGTGAGGATAAAAGTTGTAGTACAGAGCCCTTTAGCCTTAGTTCCTCACCCACACGTGCTTTCTCGCTCCCAGACAGCAAAGCAACGGATTTACAGTTTGGGAAGACAGAAGTTCCCAGCTGTAGTTTTGGGTCTCTTTCTCCGCTGCTGCCTTGAGAGCAAAGATGATGATTCATTTTAATCTGCGAATTGATCAGGAAAACATGCATTGCAGATAAATCTAAAATTAACATTTCCTGCTGCAGTGTAACCCTTTGCTCCCTCACCAGTATTCCTCTGGGAGAACTGGAGCAGTGTGGCAGTGCTTCCAGTTGTGGTGGGCGGTTTAGGATCTCTGAGCTGTGATTATGGCAGGATCTTTTCCAGTGCGCAGTGGTCCTCAGCCCAGCTCTCCAAAGGATTAATGTGATCAGAAGTGTTTTGGGAATCTGGCAGCATCAGCCCTGTCTGAGTGAGAGTGGTGTGCGGCCTCATGCGACAGTGTTGAGTGAAGGAGAAATGGAGTGTGTCCCAAATTGTTTATGATGCAAAAAAGGGTGCCGAGAGTCCCTGGATGAGACTTTTTTTGGCGCTTTTGGGGCCCTTTGATGTTCGGCTTTGTTGTGATGGTTGAAGAGAGTAAAAACTTCCAAACTGTTTTTAAACTCAACCAGAAACCAATCCAGTTCCTCAAGGAATACGAGACAGTCCCTGGGCTCCTGTAATTTGTTCTCCTGGTGGCTGCTATCTGCGGCGCGGCGGGATGGGAGGATCTGGAGCTCGGCGTTCCTGAGCCCCACCCGTGGGCTCTGGACACTGGAGCACCCACCTGGGAGCTGCTCTGGGGATGGCTCCCCAAACCCAGGTCCTCACCCCATGGGTGCTCCAACAGTAATGAATTAATAATCAAAACAAACCTTCACAGGGTAAAATTAAACCCCCAAAAAAAGAAATCACTCAAAAGAAACCTCTAGTGAAAAAACATCTATACATTAGATGAATAGGTTAACTGTTTTTTGATGTGCAAAACATAACATGTTTATGTTTGCTATAGCAGAGCAAGAATTTAATTTTTGAGGAAGATGATTATAAATTAACTTGTCTCTCTTATGAAGTATTTTTGTCATTTCATCTCAAACATATCATGTTTCCTGTATTATTATTCCATTTACTAATTATCCAGTTTGTGTCTAATCAACATAATTGAAAATTGACATTGTTTGATTTTTTTTTCTTTGAACTGAGCACTGCTAATGCAGTGGCATGTTTCATGCTGGTATTTATTTTGGACGACTGGTGCTCATCCCTGCATTTTCATCTTTCTTTTTATACCTGCCTATTTCAAGGGGCTTTTGGAGGAACTTCCTTACAGTGTAACCTCCCAGGGTAGTCAGCCAGAAGGGATTCTCTGCAGAAAGCAGAAACAGCTGGCCCTGGGGGCTGGGGACAATTGTTGAGATAATTGTGAAGTTGTGGTACTAATAGAAAGCTTTTATTTCAGTTGCACATGAAGCCTTTGTTGTTTCAGTGTTAAAGCACGAGGTAATGTGATTACATAATTTTGCTTTACATGAGGTATTTTAAGGCATATTTTAACAGTTCTGTTTACAGGTCAGTGGATGTCCCTTCTCTGTGCCCAAACCACTTTCAGCAAGTTGTGTCACCACCGGCAGAGTTACATAAGTCTGCAGTGAGAGTTGTTCACGCTTTCTGACTCTGTGTGTGCCAGGGCTCACCATGTTACCCCTCCTCTCCTTTTAATCTATTTAGGGGAGCTCTGATGCCAACTCACAAAAAAAGGAAAGAAGCAGAAAAACATTTCTTACTTGACTTGGGTCACAGTTCCAGATTCCTGTGTGCATCCAAATGCTGTATTGTTGGATGTGCACTAATGGTCTTCCTGAACAGCCCCAGTATTTTTTGGTAGATTCCATCTTCTGCTGTCAGACATGGACACACCCTGTGATAAGGGGGCGGTGTGATGGAAGCTGTAATAGCAATGAATTCTCACACCACCGTGGGGAACATGACAAGAAAGTAACTTTTGCAGCCTTTTAAAGCAGATGTGGCTTTTGCACCTTCTGTGCTTGGTTCACATGTGACCTTCTGCAGCAAGAAATGTCAGTAGTTGGGGAAACCACAATGGGTAGGCCAGTGTTATACACGTTTACCTAAATGGCTCTGGTCTTGTGTAAGAGGGATGTGGGCCCTCACCCTTGTTGGACAGTCAGAGCGGGGTCTAAGCACAGCAGATAGTGGCTTAGGTCTGCTGAGCTCTAGGGGCAGCAGCAGAACGGTCCTGCTTTGTTTTGCTCATATCAGAGCCTCCAAAAGCCAGGCTCACTGCTGTTGCTGCTACCATGTGGCAGATTGTCCCTCTCTCCCACTGTCTAAACACAATCAATAGGAATTAGCCCATGGCTGCGATCTGATGATGGCAGGAATGGCAGATCCAGACTCTCCAAGGCTGTCCCTGCTGCATTGCCATGGGGCTGTATTCCACAGCATTGCCATGGGGCTGTATTCCACAGCATTGCCATGGGGCTGTATTCCACAGCATTGCCATGGGGCTGTATTCCACAGCATTCCCATGGGGCTGTATTCCACAGCATTCCCATGGGGCTGTATTCCTCTCCCATGGCAGGAGCATACACCCTGTGCCGTAAAGCCCCGTGTGCCTGGCCAAGCAGAGGAATGGCCAGTCAGAGCTCAGGGAAAAGACAGGAGGGAAGCAGCACTGCAGGGTATTTTCATCATCATCTACTACACATACATTTTTTTGGCTCTGCAGTATGTCATCATAGCTCCTGGGTGAGTCAGAAGTTGGGGGAATGAGCCAGAAAGGAGCTGTACTAGGATGTGTGCTCTCCACTCGGATTGGGCTGATGTGCAGGAGGGTTTGCAGTAAGGGAGAGCCGCCTCAGGCAGCTGTTAGTCAGACCTACAGTCAGCAAGAGGTGCTGCTGGGGGCTGACAGACAGTAATGACTGTGCCACTGGTGCAGATCCCGGTATCTTTAATTTATAATTGTGAAATTTCCATCAGCTTCTGTGGGATCTTTACCTAAATATGGATTTTCAGAATTAACTTTCTATTTTAAGCCAAATGACCCAAAATTAATGTTGCTTTTTGCATATTTGCAGCATGGCACTCTCAGTCCCATAAAGAAAATATATGGCTTAGCAGAAGCAGTGGTGTGGAGCACTTCATCAAAATTCCCAGATGAGTCAAATTTCATTAGGTTGTTGCAGCCAGTTTGTCTCTTGCTGAGTGCGTAGCTTCAGCCTTTGCAGAGTCATGCAGGACAAAAGTGTTTAGCAGAGATAACCACAAGCCAGTCTCCAAACTCTTAAACTGATACTTAAATATTTTTCCACTTTAATGTGTTGTACCAGATATGTTAAACTGTTTATTTTCAACCGGGTAATGAGCGTTTTCACATTTGTGGTCTACCAACCATCTTAATGCGTGTCTGGTGCTTCACTGAGCAGTATTAATGTGTATCACAGCCTTTCCCACGTTGTTGATTTTTCCCGTTCATATAATCAGCGTTACTGAGAAGTGATCTTCAGTAATTCGGTGTTGTACGTGTGCATTCCCAGGCTGACTGGAACTGGCCAGCTAATTCTGTCTTAACACACTATTTTTTGACTAAGAAAGGTCGTTGAGATACTGATCAAAGCCACTGCAGCATTTTAGGTTTTATTTTGCGTCCTGACCAAATTCTCTCCCGCATGCTAAATGTCTGCCTGTGCTGGTTGTGTTCCTTGCCTGGCCTGGCCTGTGCCAGGGTTACTGTCTTTCACTTCTGCACCAGCAGAAAGTCTTGTTCATTTTTGGTTGGTTTGTATTAGGCTTCAGGATCTTTTAAGATAAAAAAAATGCAGCGTCAATTTTCAGTACCTATATAAACCATCTGAAACACTGCCTTCCCCCTCAGTCAAGATTTGTAGTTAATGCTGCAGTTGCTTTCTGCCATGAATTCTGTCAAATTTTCATTCATTTTTTTTCAGATCCCGTGACACTCTCAAAGCCAATTTGAATGGTGTTGAATTTGCAGATAGTTCTCAGTGCGGAATCTTTTCTTGCTACCCTGAAACTGGTGTGGCTTCCTACATCTGCCATGCTCCAGCTTGGTGGTCAGCAGTTCAGCTGCCACAGCACTACTCCTTTGTGAGCTTCAAACTCAGCACCACCAGGCAGTAGATTTTTTTTTTAATTTTTGCGAGCCAAAGCAGCATCTAAAATGACCTTTTATCTGTGTAGAGCTGGATGTATTTTAGCCACACCAGTCTAGATAAAAAGAATGTCTTGCATTTTTTAAAAGCTTGTGGGAGGAGGCCCACAATAGAGGCTCCATTGTGCTGTTAGTACTGAGCGTACAGGAAATCACAAATTAGCTATGACGAGAGTATTGCAGGGGAGTTTTAAGTTTACTTAATTCCCATAGTATTGTATGGTTTTGAAAGGGTTTCACAATGCATTGCCTTTTGCATCTGGTTGTGTGTGTTGTTTGTATATTTGGCAGACTTCTGTTCCAGGCTTTCTCTTACCATGTCTTTGTTCAAAAGGTTTCATATTTTGAATCCAGATGACTTTCCCTTCTGACTTACTGCAAATACAGAGGCGTACAAATACGCTTGGTATTTATCTCGTGACCACCCTGCAGCCCTCTAAAATTTAAATCTAGCATTGTATATTCAGCAGTGAGAACCATCTCCTCAGAGCAAGAAATAGAGAAGGTTTTCAGAGATGAAACAGTGAGCTGCAGGCACAACTTTTGCTTTCCTAGCAGATTTTGATCCTGCAGGATGTTGAGTTACTCAGCTTCTGGTTGATATTGATGGGAGTTGGAGTGGACTCACAAATCCATAGAATTATGGCTGCATCCTACAGACTAAACCCATGTTATTACAGGGTAACCCTTCTTGTTAAAATTTTGTCCAAAGATTGGTTTGGCTCAGTACTTGCAGTTGAGGAACAAGTTCTGCCACTCAGTTGAAAGACCCAGGATTATGAGGACTCTCCAAAATCATGAGTCTTATTTTCTTAATCTTGTGAATAAAGGAAGTACAAAACAGCGTATTGTTGCATGGAGCTGGTAATTTAGAACTTGGAGTACTGTGAATATTGCAGTTTTGCATTGATTTTCATAACTTTTCTGGAATCTTCCCTCTGGACTGTTTTTTGAGCCTGTGAAATTCTGGTAGTGGTTTTTCTGAGCTTTGTGGCTTTTTTTTTTTTTTTTTCAAAAAATACATTAAAAAAATCTGTTAACAAATACATAAATAGAAGCTATTTTCTTGCACCCACAGTCAAATGGGAAAAAAAAAAACCTCCAAGAAATTAAAAATTAAGTTGGGGGTTTTTAACTGTCCTGGGGATACTGTCTTATAGAAATGACGAATATTTTGAAGTATGTGTTACACAATTGTAGCAGCTATTGAAATGCCCTAAAGATTTATTGGCAGGAGGGGAATTTTTTTTTTTTTTGTGCAGGAAAAAGGATCTCAATAGTCGTCTAGTTCTCAGATTTTCAAAGAGAATTAGTAAAAATTAATTTTCATTTTGGAAGACTAATTCTAAAAAGAAGATTAAACAGTGGTTGCTTTTATAAAGGTAAATAACCTCGCCTGTTACATCTAAGATGTCTTTGATCACAGAAGTGCATAGTGAAAGAAGCAGGCCATGAATAAGCCATATGATACCTGGGAAACTGCTTGCATTTAATTAAGTACAATTTTAAATCAAGTTAGTTAAGGTAGTGCAAGCCTGTTTGAACTTTTGTTTAAGAGTAAACTAGGCTTATTTCACATTTGCATTAAGATATTTAGGGATCAGCAAAACCAAATCAAAATGTGGTACTTTGCAGTGACTTTAGGTTGGGCATGTGTGTGCTAGTTTCAAAGCATACTTCGGCATAAATACAATTTCTCTGGGATGTGTACCTCTCTATGAAAGGAATGTCTCCAAAGGACCTATATTAGGAAATTTTTGTCCTATATGAAAACTGAACCACCTTCTTAAAGTCTTTTTGTTTGTTTTCCTTGCTTATAGAAGAAGTTTCTTATTACTAAATGTCTTGGGTGAGTGCTGAAGTCAAGTGAAGTGCAAGGATCTGACTTTCAGGGCAAATTTGGTCTAATTTTTTAACAAGAGAATTGGAAGATAGAGGGGAGCAGAGATGGTAGTGCTGGCAGATGTCCCAGGTGGCTGTGGAATGGCCCAGATAGTCATAGTGGGCCTCTGACACTTGTGAGAAGCCTCAGAAGTGACCTGGGATAATTCACCGAATTTTTCTGTGCCCAGTCCCACCCTGCATTCAGTGCACGCAGTGATGATGAGCTGACCTGGGAAAACACTCTGGGGTCTGTGGGAAAGGGCACCAAATTAGGAGTAGGATTCTGTAGTTAATGGTGCTCCGAGTAGGTGCTTGGTAGATCTTGTCTGTGCTTTGTTTTATCACAGGGAAGCAGTTTGGGAGGCAGCAAGCTTCCAGTTGTGAGCTGAATTAAGGTAAATGCACTTATTAAAAAGGCAACCTGTGGCTTGACTGAACGCAGCGCTGTGCAAAATATTCTGCTGTGATGGAAGGGCTTGGTTTTTCCAAATCAAAAATGTAATTTCCACCATTAAAGCTCTTCCTCTTTAAACAGTAAAAAAACAAAACCCCCTCCTGTATATTTGAATCGGGAAGTTGTATTTCACGAATTAGCTTGACAGGACGTGCACACAAACGAACCGGCAAAGTGCTGGTAAGTGAGGAGGCTGCAGCTTCCAGTGCTGTGCCCTGAAATATGGGGATGGTGTGTTGGCAGTGAGCACTCTTGCTCCTGCTGAGATACAGAGATGTGATTGCGAGCTATTTTTACTTAACGGTTGAACTTTGGAAGAGAAAGGAGTAAGGGATAATTTCTTTCAGTTTGAGTTTGCACATTGTGCGACTTATTAAAAACTTCAAGACGACTGTTAAGTAAAGACAGCTACTTGAAGTGCCAGATGGAAAAGAGTAAGAAAAATGCCGTCTGTTTAAAACAGAAAGGGGATTTTTGCTCATTTTGTATTGGGGTCTTCTCAAGTCCACACAGTTGCTGTGCGTGGCTCTCTCCAGTTCTGTTTAATATCTTTATCCATGATCTGGACAAGGGGATCAAGGACACTCTTAGCAACTTCTCAGACGACACCAAATTGGGTGGGAGTGTTGATCTGCTGGAGGGCAGGAAGGCTCTGCAGAGTGATCTGGACAGGCTGGAAGGATGGGCTGAGACCAGTAGTCTGAGGTTCAACAAAGCCAAGTGCTGAGTCCTGCCCTTGGATTGCAACAACCCCCTGCAGAGCTACAGGCTGGGGACAGAGTGGCTGGAAAACTGCCCAGTGGAAAAGGACTTGAGGGTGCTGGTCAGCAGTGGCTTAACATGAGCCAGCGTGTGCCTGGGTGGCCAAGAAGGACAATGGCATCCTGGTCTGTATCAGGAATAGTGTGACCAGTGGGACAGGACACTGATTGTCCCTCTGTACTGGGCACTGATGAGCCGGCACCTCTAATCCTGTGTTCAGTTTTGGGCCCCTCACAGTGAGAAGGACATTGAGGTGCTGGAGTGTGTCCAGTTGTTCAGCCTGGAGAAAAGGAGGCTCAGGGGAGACCTTTTTTGTCTCCACAACTCCCTAATGGGAGGTTGTAGCCAAGTGTGGGTCAGTCTCTTCTTCCATGTAACAAGTGACAGGACAAGAGGAAATGGCCTCAAGTTGCAGCAGGGAGGTTTAGAATGGACATTAGGAAGAATTTCTTCGTAGAAAGGGTTTTCAGGCATTGGAACAGGCTGCCCAGGGCAGTGATTGAGTCGCTGTCCTTGGAGATATTTAAAAGACACATATGTCTTTTATAAGATGTGGCACCTGGGGACATGGTTTAGTGCTGGTCTTTTCCAACCTAAAAAATTCTGTATGATTCTGTGTTGTGATTTCAGTTGTGGGGCCCGTGCAGATATTAGGTGCATAGCAAGATGCATTTCTCTCTTTTTAATTGTATGACAGAACGCAGGCTTCAAACAATATCTTTATCACGTGGTTGCAGCTCAGCATCACAGCGTTGGGCTGCACTCCTGAAATTGGGATGGCACTTTTTTTTAATTCCTACTCATATTGTCCAGCAAGTGCTCTTAGCGGCACTGCAAACATTTCTGCTATTTTAGAAATGTGCCTGCTTTCTGCAGAGCTGCCATGGATTGTGAAATATGGTACTGGCTGTTCCGGTTGGATGCGAGACTCCTTGGTTCATTCTTTTGCAGAGTAGTCCATCATCTTGTTATGACCATTTTATATGGATTTAGTTCAAGGCATATGTTAGTTTATACATAACTTGGAATAATTGGAAAATGTGAAAAATGTGGAGTATTCTTCAGTTGACTAAAATTTTAAGAGGGCGTTTTTCCCCGCTGGCTTCTGGAAGTTAGCCAGGTGAAAGTTAGCATTCCCACAATACCTTTTCTGTGGGATAATGGGCAGGTTCAGGGCAGCATTCTTTCTTCCACTTATATAAACAGAATGTGCTGGCCAAGGCTAAGAAGTGTTGCCGAACATGAAATTGTTGCTGGTTTCCCTCCTAGTTGTTGCTCTTTTGAGAATGATTTATTTTTTCTTTACTTCATTATTGTTCTCCTCTTCATATTTAAATAACATGGAGTTTTCTGTTCACCATTTAGGATCTTGCCCAGGGCAGTGCTATGTGAAAAATCCATGTGCTCTGTGGATGATTTCATACGTGCTAGTGAAACGATGTCACCAGTAGAAAACTGACTCTCAGAAGGTTCCAAAAAATAGAAAGGTGTTTGTAGAACAGAAGAAACTCTTTGACAATAGATGAAAAGAGGTAAAGGTCTGAGAAGATGAACTGACCGTTCATCTTACTCAGCTTTGCCCGCCCCTGGTCCTTCCAAAAGATAGCAGGAATTAATTGTCAGGGAAGCGTGGAGCTGGGAGTGCAGGTACTGTCAGACAGCTTTCACTTGCTGCTGTTGCTCTGAGTAGGGGTAATTTTTATAATATTTAAGATAGATAGGGATTTATCAAAATACGTTTTTCCCTGTTGGAATTCATATCTTTGTACTTCAGGAGCTGCTGAAGAGGTCACATACCACAAAGGTTATTGTGAAGTGCATGACTTTACATACAGAGTTTTATCAATTAGGAATAGTCTTAACTGTGTCTTGAGTGTATGTGTACATTTTTTGTCTTAGTTTTTTTTCAGGATCCCAGACAGGAATTTAGTGTGTATTGCCTGAAAGTAATAGTTTATACATGAAGAAATATGCAGAAATCATGGCCTCTCCACACAGATGAATAACCAGTTTCTTTGGCTTCTAGAAGAGCTGCAGAAATGCTGGGTCAGTTGGCAGTGTCCAGCCCTAAAGAGAGGTTGAGGAAAGGTAGTCAGAGGCATAGAGAATTTCAGAGATGCTAAATGTTTACTGTGCAGTTGTCTTGGGCTGTGATATAAACATTGCTCTTGTTGAAAAAAAATAGAATCATCTTGGTGACTTAAGAACTTTTCAGCTTGGGTCTTTTTCTACTAGAATATATTTACTTTTTACCTTTAAATGGTAAAGCTTTCCCTAGAAAATGCATGGGTTGTTTGTTATCAATGCCTGTTTAAAAGGTCAGCAAGGAACTTACATCTAAAAATTCATTTCTTAATAACTTCTGAATAGACAGAGGAAGACAGTCTGGTGAAACCCTTAATCTTTTGTGCTGTCTAGATAAGCAGGAACATGGCTGCATAACTATTTTCTTTTATCCACTCATGTCACTGAGGTTCCTACACAGACTGAGGGTAGTAAATGAAACTAGAAATCATTTAATGTAAACTTTGCATTTTTCCATGCAGTATATAGGCCCATTGTCATGTAATCTGTGTTCACATTCAGTAGGGTGGATACAAGCTCTCATTTTTCTGTTCTCATGAGGAATGTGACAAAACAGTAAAATTCAAATGCACTGAAATTAATTGTACATTTCTCGTTAATGGTGGGATTTCCAAATTCCAGTTCTATGACATAATTTTTCATCAGTTTCAAACCTCTAACGACTTTTAGTATGTTTTTAAGAACTAAATTGGAAGAAAAGCACTGTTGCTTCCTTGATAAAGACATACTAATAAACATAAATTTAGTCTTCAGTTTGTAGTAGTTTAGAATACAGGGTTTATGAGCCTGTTAGTTGGGGGTTATTTATTTCTTGAGGTTTTAAGGAACATATACTCAAACTGCTGGTTTTATTGTGTGTCAGTATCTTGGAACCAGCTGTATTTAGATCTGTAGCATTCTCATCTGTTCAGTATTTCTAAGCTTTCTTGCTTAAGTCTGGTTTTTCCCCATACAACTGCATATATGTGTGGACTGTATGTCCCATGACTTTATCTGTGAACTTCTAACTTATTTTTTTGCTGTAGTAAAAAACCAGTTGTTAGTGGTAGCATGCTTTTATCAGTTGTGAAGTCGAATTCACTCATACATATAGAAAATATTAATTAGAACAGATTATCAAATATATATAAATATTAATTAGGTTAGATCTGTGCACGCTGTCCTGTGAGCTGCTTGTGTGCAGATCCATATCTGCTCACTCCTCATGGGCTTGATTTTGCAAGGAACGCTCAGGTAGCGACAGCCTCGCTCTGCTGACCGACTGCAGAACCCCAGAACAACTCTGTGAACGAGGAACAAAGCAAGACCTTCTTAAAGACAAAACAGAAAATCCTGATGAAAGATGTGCACAGTGTGCACTTGGCGCTTTCATGTCGACCAACTGTGAAACCTCCGTGAGAATTGTACAAGTGTTCCCTCCTCCTTAACAGAGGTGTTCTGTATCCTGTTTTTCTTGACTAGAGACTGACAGCTTTTAGAAGTATTGTAATGATGAAGTGTCATTAGCTGTACACCATTCATGTCTTAAATTGCATCCTTTGTTGTATTCTTTGCTGTTCTTATAAAATAGTTGGGTATGGTCAGGGTCTTGATTTCCAGCACTTCTACTTGTGTTTTATTTTCTTGTTTTTGTAGGTTATTCATTTTTTGTTGAATTGTGTCTTTCTGTGATCAGTTGGCATGGAAACATGGCTCCCTTATAGGCCAGTTGCTTTTAGCATTAATTTGCAGGTACTTGTTTTTGAATGTGAAAATAGAAGCCATTTATGTTCTTCATCATTCCCCATCATTAATACTTGCATGCTTTCTGATGCAATGTAAATTATCTTTCCTTCTGTCTTAGAGAGGAAAATGTGCTCTTTCTTTTAACAGAGGAAAAAAAAATAATTACTCCATCATGTGCACTGTATTATGAAGACAGTACTTCATATAAAAATTGGTTTTATACATATAACTTGACAGAATCAGCGAAACAAAGACTAACACAAAATCTTCATTTAAGCCCAGAAGGCATGTGATACTTCTCAACAGTGCAAAATCACAACACTCAATTTTTTTTTTTAAAATATATTTAGTGACGTTACCCCTCCCTTTTTTTTTTAATTGGAAGAAAGGCCTGTTTTCTTTAGGGTTTGCTGCATTTCCCTGGGAAAAGGGTGGAGATCTGCTTTGATCAGTACTGCCAAAAGTAGCAGAATGCTTTCATAGATATTTTGTGATTTTAGTTAGAGGAGTTTGAAGTTCTGAAATACCTCAATACTGTCAAAAATCAACTTCTGGTTGCTCTTACAGTTATTGCTGCAGCACTCGTGGGGGTGTGATGGTCTGCGGCAGCAACTGCTGCTTGGAGAGAAACTAGAAGTGCTGTCACACGTCCTCATGAAGAACAGTTAGACTATTAGTGTTGGTTCACATTTCTAAAGATTTGAAACTGTATCTGAATAAATACTGTTTTAAGTACAGATAACTGTCTAAGACCTGCTGTAAGCAGACTACCTTCAATGTGGTTGCTTTTGAGTTCTTGAGGATGAGATTCAGTCTCATTCCTGACAGCTACAGACCATTGTCTGAAGAGCTTTATACAAACTGGATATGCAGAATAAAACTAAGATTTGAGTTCATTTACTTTGGCACATACTTCTCCATCCTGCTCCAGGCTTCAGACACTTTGTTTCACTAACCATTTGATAGAGAGTGTGCAGAACAAACAAATTCAATTGGTACTGCTCATAACTCTGTTTTACATATTTAATAAACAATCAGTTCATCTGGCCTCTTTGGGTGTAGTACTGCACTGCTTTTTCTTTATTTCTTAATTTGAAGTATGCACTGTTCAATTTAAAAAGCGTAAGTCTATGCAGGATTTGGCAAATTTCAGTAAAAGAACTACAGATCTGCAGATTAGAAATACTTTGTTCATGCCACTAGTCTTGTGTTATGAATTTCATGGTATTACTCAGCAACCATATGGCTCACTCCCTCTGGACAGTTTTAAAAAAAATTAACTATAAAATGACACAAACAAATCCCTATAGGTGTAACCCCCCCACATTTTCACATTTACTATTTAAAAACTTCGGTGGAGAAGAAATATCTTGTTTTGTGCCAAACTCTTCTACTGAAACTGTTCAGAGCTTCCTTGTAGTTACTTGCAAGTGGTTTTCTCAGAGGTTGAGAAAGAGAGTTTAATACAGCAGACAAGGGCTTTTTAGGGCAGTTTCCAGATCAGATTTTCACTCACCATGATGCAGCTGTGGAAAGTTGGGCCTTGCCGCTTCCTGTGTGACAATATCTCATCATGCAGAATAAAACCATTTCTCCCATCTACCCCCACCCTCGTTCTCTTGTAAACAAATGGGTCTGTTGACAGAGAAGAGTGAAAAATAAATGGGTCCCACCCTTTCATCTTCTTGGTGTACTTGCAGAGTAAGTGGAGAGAAGATGCACTAAACTACTTTTTCCCTCCCCAGCCTTCCCTGAAGTGCCTAATGGCATTCCTGGTCCTGGAAGGGCAGCAGTGAGAACCACGTTGAGGATAAAACTCCCGCTATTAATTGACTTAATCCCCATGCTGAATTTTCACTTTTCTGGCTTAGATTGATCTCTTCTTTCATGTTCTCTCTGGAATGGAATACTCAGTAACAAGTACAGGCTCTTTCTACATATTTTTAATTCTTTGCCCAGATTGTTGTGTGTGGTTGGTGTCCTTCTTGAATTAATTTTTCCACAGATTGAGTAGACTACTCACTGAAATCAAAGGCTTCCCTTATGATGGGAAGCTCTCCCATACTCTGCTGTCTGACTTGTTGTCAGACCTCCCAGAGAAGTAAGCAACTAATTTTGTTGTCCTTTAAATATTTTTGACATCACAGTTTAATTATCTTTATATGAAGTATTGAACATGCTTTAAGGAATATATAGTTCTGAGTGTTTTATCTAAGCCCCTGAGGGTCACATTTCACAATGTACTGTGTGGTGTAGACTGTATAAGGAAATAATACTAATTAATTATTTTTCAGAAAAAATGAGAAAGCACAGGTGGAGTTTCCTCTTAAAGCATTTAGCTCATTGACCAACACCTGCTTATTCACTGTTTATATGTACTTTATTTTAACCTGGTTTTCAGTGCAGACCTAATAAATGACCCTCATCTGGGCTACTTTTGGATGTACAATTTTCACCACAGAGAGTTATTTTTTAGATTTCATTTGTTCTTTTCAGCACTTGTTTTTCCTCTTCCTTTTGTAACTGGGATTGATAGTCCTGACTGAGGAAGGGCAGAAAGAATGAAAAGATTGATCTGAAGAAAACATTTTAAGAGCTACAGTTTCCTCTGAAATAACAGTTGTGTTTTCAAAGAACCTAGTAAGCAAAAAGAGAGTGGCAGTAACCAAAGTTAGGGAGCAGAAGTATAACTTAGTTTTCTACTTTTGCAGTGATGCACCTGCACTGGTTTGGTTTGCCTTACATTCAGAAAATAGGGAAAATAATGTGTTATGGAGACCTGTTACTCTGTTATGTCTCAATCCGAAGTGCAGGGGATGAGCTTCATGTTCTCCCATGGTGTTCTGGAAAGTAGTCCTGATGGTTTCTGGGAGTTCTCTGATAGCTGTTGTATTGCACTGGGCAAGGACTGAGCTGTCATTCTCTCCCAGTTTTTCAGAAATCACAGGCAGTAGGAATCAGACTTGTTTTCCAGTGTCTTTCTCTCTGCCATGTCCATTTTCTGAACAACAAAATGAGTTTCAAGATATGCTCTGTGATTGTTTATCTTAGAATGATAAAATTCCAGGTAATTTGAGTGTTTCCTGTCTTCTTTCAGAAACACAATGCTCCTGCAGCCTTTCAGCATGCTTCTGTTTATCCTGCTACTGACATCCCTCCTCTTTGTAGTTTCACAAAATGTAGAAAAATCACGGAGTGAGGTTTCTTTATTTCGGAATTTTTTACTAATCGAGTAAAATCGAGCTTCTGATCGAGTGTAAACCAGAGCACTGTAATTGCTTCTCAGACTGTTTTCAGTCTATATTTTGTTTCAGAAGGGGGCCCTTTTTGGTAACTGTCCGTTTTTCAGGAGCTGTGGCGCTGCACGAGTTGAAGGCTGTCACTGGGAGAGGGGGAGATGGCATTTGTGTGACTCACAGACCTGCCGTGGGCACATTTTGTAAGTGCCTCTGCCTGCAGATTGGAGGACACGGGAGCTGGAGCGAGTCTATGTTTTTAAGCTAAAATATGCACAGAAAAGGCTGCAATAAAACTACAAACCGACATCCTAACTTAATTTACGGGGAAATGGAGTAGTGAGTTCATTTTCCAAAAAGCAGCTCCATCCCACTAAGAATACACAGCCAGAGAGAGAACCTGGCAAGAAATCTGTGTGAAGAGTGAAGGGTACCCTGGTCCCCTTTTGCTTTAAGATTCTGTAACTCTTAATAGTGGATTCAATAATTCCTTTTATAATACTTTTATAATACTTGCATAAATGTTTTATGCAATTTACAGAGATAGAACATGATTTGTGCCCTGAAAAATTTATATTTATCTGCAAAACATTTTAATGCATGTGAATAGATCCTTTTCAAGTTGAAAATGCTTAAACTGGAGAGGCTAAAAGAAACTGTAAAGCCTAGTGAAAAAAATGCAAATATGGGTCATTTTTAAACACTTCTGACTTTTCACTAGTTCAGTGGAAAGCATCTCAAAATGTTCAAAAACCTTCCCTAAACCCCTTTAGCATGTGGTATGTGTGGGAAGAAATATTTTGCTTCTCTCATCAAGTCATGGGAATAACTCCCAATTTTAACTCTGTTTTTCAGTACAGCTCTAACTGTGATGTTGGGACCAGAGCCTTTGTAATTGAAACTCAGATCTCTACTTGAAGAAAAGCTCAGTAGAACAGCTCTCTTACATCATACACTTTGGTTATATTATGATTAAATGTAACATGATAATATAAATCCAGCTTTTGCCTTAAACTGCATGTTTTATTTGGCACTTGAACTGTTGTTACTGGCCCATACTCAGTGAGCTTGTCATTTTTATACATCCTGTTTGCTTACCTTCAAAATGAATATCTTTTGAGAAAAAACTGTTTATTTAAGCTTGATTCGGCTGCAGAGGACCCTGGAAGGGAGGTGCAGGACTTTGATTTCATTATGCTTCAAATTTTCTCATTTTACAACAGCACTGTTCTCTAGTTTGTAATCATCATCATCCATTTTCTTAATATTGACAGAGAACAGCAGAGGTCAGTGGCTGTGGGAGGAACCAGAAAGGGAGAGAGAAAAAAGAGCTTTAAGGAGCCCTTTGCAGAGGTTCAGCGTTTGTCAGAGTTTCTTTGGTTTTCAGAAGAACATAATGAAATGTAACTTGAGGGATTTTATTATCCTCATTTACCAGAAACCTTAATGCTGTGTTGAATTGACCTGTTTTAATTATGCTGATCTTAGAAGTCTAGATTATGTATATTTGTATATATATATTTGTCTGGTTTTTAAAAAGTTTTTTAGCTGTCTGTCGTAAAGGAAGTTTCCAGCTCTCCTCCCTTCTTCCCATCCTTAAACAAGAATCACAGGTTTTTTGTTGTTTTTGTTTCACTGTAAGGATTGCTGACACATACAGCATCATGATGTTCAGCTGAGGGGATGGTGAATCACATTTGCTGCTTTCCCAAAATACAGGAAAAAAGTTTCAGGAGTTAGGAAGAAATTGGAGATGTCAGTGTTCAATATGTACAATATTTCCGTACTGTTATTTTTAGTGTCATTTGAGCGTCTTCTACTGACCTCAAAAAAAAAAAATTAAAACTTGTGAAACTAATTTGATTATCCAAGGCCCCACACTTGCTTATCTTCAGACTTTTTGATAAGGAAAATAAGGAGTGTCCCAGGTAATAGTTTAACGTTCTTGGGTCAAAGTACAGGTGTGCTGTTAGAGAAATTGCTTTTGGTGTTTGGGATCAGAATAAAGGAAGCCTTTGATGTTGGCTCTGCTCAGGTTATTGGGTTTCTTTCTTGGAATGCTGTACAGCATCTAAAATATGAGGAAAGAAGCACAGAGAGAGAGTAGCCATTAGTGCAGACTACATTCAGAAATTTTATGTTGTAATAAATACTTGTCAGTGTCTTTAAAACATAATGTGAAATTAATACTCTGAAAGTGGTTGCACTGACAATGCTAAAAAGTGGTATTTTATCCCAAAGCATATTTGCAGCTCAGGCAGTGGTTTAAAACAAAGCAAACAAAAAAACCCAAACCTGCTGGAATAAAATAACTGGCTGTAAGAGTAATGTTTTTGGAGGAGCAAATTACCATTTTCTTCTTTTTTCCTACATAGTTCAAATACATCATATTTTACAGGCACATCAAGAGTCATTCCTTAGGGGAGTTGCATTTTAAATTAACATTATGTGGCTGTTCAGCTTTTATCCAAATCACAGCCAAGATGGCAGTTCTGATAACTTGATTTAAAGTGAGAAAGCAATGCTTCCAAGCTTTGTGCTGAATCCATGGCTAAAGGAGCGAGGGGCTGGGCCACTGATGTCCTTCCCTTCATGTGCAGCACAGCCCTGTTTTGCCAACCCGTTCTAGGCTTGTGTTATTTATTCTAAATGTTGTCCTGAAAATCTCCAGTCCCGCTTCTTCCGTGGAAAGTGTTTCAGTAAGTCTTGGCATGATCTGTATTGTTACTGGAATGGCTCGGGGAGTTAATCATTCTGCTCCTAGTGCAATTGTTGAAGCAGATTGTTTTTCCAGTTACTGCCAGCAGGAATTTTATGCCTCCCCCCCCCCCCCCCTTTTTTTTTAAGTCACACCCACCAACCCATAAAATTTATGGTCTGAAATATAAGCTCAGTTGTATTTTAAACTAGAGTTTGGGAGTGTGTTAGGGTGGGTTACCCTCCAGTTGCCATAATCAGCCTTCTCCATGGTTGTCCTGGGAGAGGATGGAAGTGGAGGCATATTCTGATACACACCCAGCATATGGCGAGCTCTGGGAACATTTGTGATGCAGACTTGATTCATGCCTTCAGTTCTTTATTTTGGAGAAGCTTCCCCATCAATAACTGGGAAATTGATGTCCATAGTCATGGCAAACGTGGTTGCTGAGGGTCATAATTCTCAAGTTCCTTGATTCTTTATTTGTAGGGACTGTCCCCAGCTTCCCTGCAGCGATTCCTGTAAGTTACCAAATATTTTGTGGCTTTTGCCACAGCGTGTGTGGGCAGGGGCATTCCACAGTCACCATAAAACTCATGGAATAAGTAACAGAAGCTGGCAGCCTTAGCCAGAATTTCTCTGAAGCTGGGATTGATGGGAGTGAACTCAGCTAGGGCAGCTCCACCATTGCTCATTTATTTGTCTTCCCCTCCACCCTTATTACTTAATAAAGGTAAAAATATTTGAAGTGGTGAAATATTCACTGTGGACAGGCACTAAGATGCTGCATATCCAGGGAAAGCTCAGGCCTTAAAAATGTTTTGCTTTTCTCTGGAATTTGCTTTCACGTATGTGATACTTGAAAGCAGCACTTCTGCAGCATTGGTTTTTGTGTATGTTTTATTGCAGATACTTAGACTTTCTGGTTTTGGTACTTGATATAGTTGTTACTGAATATCTTAATTTGTTTTGCTTTGTAAATGGTGATAGAAAATTAACACATTTTACCACAGCTCATGATGCCGTTACTGCTTGTTTATTTGACATTAAATAGGTGTGATTCATATTGTTTTCAGTCTTATTTTGAAAAGTATTAGTTAAGATTAGGCATATCATTACAGCATGCTCCAAATATGTAATTTGAGTAATTTTTTGACAGATGTGAAATACTTGCAGTTTTCTTGTGGAAGTTTGAAGTACGTGTAGTAATAGAAAATATTACCAGATGATTTTTTTTCCCCTTATCGGACCTTTATTTCTGATCACAGGCTTTCAAGATGTGCCTTGTGGGACCTTTTGTTTTATTGTACCCTGGCAGGCACTTAGGATTTTGTGTGGACACTGACAGATGCTGGACAAATAACAGCAAAATTACTAGATGTTTAAAAAAGACTGGTTAGGGAACGCTATTTAAAAAATAAAACAGAAACCCATATCCTCGTGGTTGTCAGAATAATGTCTAAGAATGGCAAGTTTGCCTGCTGTGTGAGTGTGGCTAAGTAATGAGGAACCGTGATTCGGGTTCCAGTAACAGCAGGGAAGTGTGGAATTTTTCTAAATAGAAATCATTGGGTCATTCTGTTTTGATGGTACCAAAAGGGAAAATCAAGTAAGAGCATTGTTTCCAAACACTGTGTTGAGGCCTTTGTGTTTTCTGCTGTAGTGATTGCTTGGGTACCCAGCTTCATTTCTCACAGGTGGTGAAATAATGGTGAGATGTGTGCAGAAATCCAAGTACCATTAAAGTCTGTGGGCTGGGGTGGTAATTACACAGTGGTGTTGGTTTTACATTTGTGTGAGGGAATGAGCTGTGAGTGTCCTGTGGAGCTCTGGGTACCTTTCAACCTGCACAGTTACCAGGAGGATACAACCGGGTGTGACTGCTCTGCACATCAGTGGGTCAACACAGCACAGGAAACCACTTGTATTTTTCTTGGTCTCTTGCAAATTAAAAAGAAAAGAAGGAAGATGACTTGTTTTTACTGAGTTTGGGTAAATAAAAAGCATAGGCGCCAACAGCGTTCGTGTGCTCTGCTCTTCCAGTAAAGTTTCAGTGTGCTCAGCCTTAACCTCTGAGCTCTGGGGACTTCCACAGGGACTGACCACGTGCTTCAAGTGAAGTTTATACTCAGTTTTCTCTTGCATTTATACTGTGAAGTCCAGATCTTGCTCCTTTGAAAATCAGTTTGGGATTGTTCCTATAAATTTTAATAAGCCTTGCAGCCGGTTCCTAAAAATCTTAGGAAATGTAGTTAGAAGCATTAAATGAGTTGAGAAAAGAAGGAAATTAAATTTAATCTGCTGAGTAATTCAGTCTTCTGAGGGTGGCTGTCACTTTTCTGTGCATGCCCCTTGTTGGTGTTCTTTATTTAAGAATATTCTCCCCTGTGCTCCCCTCCAGTCCCATATCCCAAATCATGGGAATTTGCATCCTGCTTGTCTTGAAGGCAGCAGCAAAAAATGTTGGCTCAGATTCTGGTGGAATCAGGAGATTTTTGTGTTGCATATTCAGCATCTAAATATGCTGAATATCAAAATACTGAAGGCTGGTAAGTGCTCTTTTTTTCCTTGCATTCATTTTACTGATCCTTGTACCTGTGTTGTATTTTAAAATTTATTTCTAATTGTTTGCTCTTAGAGTTTTGCTCTACCTTGAATCTTAATGTCACTTGAGTTCATGATGCACAAAACAGTGATCTCTCAAAACAAAGTCCAAAGAGTAAAAATGCATCATAGGTCAGGAACCTGAAAATATGTTTTTGAAGTATGATGTTTCTAGGAATTTTAATAGTGCATATTGGCAAACCTAATTCATAACAGCTTCTGTGTTCGTGTTATGAGGAGGATATTTTATGTTTGTTTTGACAACTTGTTCTTTACTTGAATTAATATTAACATTTAGTTTTGGAAAACATGCAAATTTTTTTGAGGGTTTATGGTAAATAAATGACAGCTCTCACTGTATTTATGCCTAGGTAAGAATATAAAGTAAAGGTAAATGCCACAGGGGATTAGTCTCATGTTACATGTGCAAGACTGTAAATCAGTTGAACATCCAACCTGTCATTTTTTGGCTCTTGTTTTTGTAAATATTGATTAGATTTTTCAGTAGTTTGCATTTTGTTAAAAACGTAAATCACTTTGACGTTTTACAGTGTATAAAGAAAGTTTTGTAACACAAATTCTTTGAAAAGGACGTTGTCAGGGGATTTTTCCTGCTTATTAAATCTTTGCACTTGTAAGAATCCCCAGAGACGTGACAACTCTCCTTTGCCAGGCTGCTCTCCTCCATTTCGTGTGCCTGTTGGTTTGTCATTATAGGGTTACTGATAAGTGTTGTGCTTTTTGGCATTGATGTATTTTTCAGAAAAAAGAATTGAAGCATTTGTTTTGAAAAAAGAAAAACACATTTAAAGAATTACATGGACTTTGCAAACAGATTTAAGAAAATGAAAGGTAGGTCAAATTTTGGGCCTACAAACCTGACAATGTCCTTTAGTTAAGTTAATGTGTATGCCTTATATGAGACATCTCTGATCCTAATGATGTTCCATTAATCAGCAGCAGAAAAATGTGAAAATGACATTGTTAATCATCATTAATCCTAATAGCTTTTCTTGTTGCATTTTGGTATGTTTTCTGATGTCAGTAAGTGGTGGCAGCCTCAGTTATTTGTGCATTGATCACTTCAGTAACTGTCAGTTCGGAACATGAAAGATTGTTTTACAAAAGGTTTAAAATACATTTTAACAGCCTAGAGTATGTTACAGCCCAGAGAGCTTTCTTACCCTCCAGTCATGAGCATGCCTAATGGCATTGGCTTCAACTCATCCCCCTTGGAGTGTAGCACAAATAATGCACCTTTGCTTCAGGAGCAATGGGAGGTACAGGTTGGATTTGGGAGCGGTGAGGACACTACCCTGCTTAGGTAGCTCCTTTTCTCTCTAGCTTAAAAACCTACATGTTGTTCCGAGGTTGGTCTGATCATTTTTAAGTCCTCATGGTGCCAGAGGAGATGTAGGATAGCTCACGACCCTTCCTCTTGTTTTGGCTGCAAACCTGGACAGTGCGTTGATTAATCCTCTGTTTGTGGGACCCACAGGCACTTAAGTGCTTGCACATGGGGCTGGCCTCCTCTCGGGTTCTGCAGCTGAAAACTGATTTTTTCTATTTCTTTTTTTTTTCGTAAAAGCTGGACTAGACTGAGGTTTTGATAGGTTTTTCTTTCCAAGAGAGCTGGTCCAGACTGCAGCTGTGCAAGGGTACTCTGCTGTTAGTTATTCACATGGTGAATAACTGCTGCGTACGGAGAGCTGCTCTGTCTGTCTGTGCACCTCATACCCGGTATTAATTTAGAAAAATTCCAGCACTCACTGGCACAGTAGCTGTTACTGGGGCAAGAGCTTCACCACCAGATTATTTCCATATTGGTGGGGAGGAGTGGGCAAAAACCCCAAAGTAATAGCTGGATTAGAACTGTCGGGAAAACTTCGGATTTTTTGCATAAATACATTTAGATAACCTTAAGGGCCTGACTTAGACCCAGCAAAACCAGCAAGATCAGAGTTAAGGCTTCTCACTCCATCTCTGGTATTCACTGGAGCACTTGGCCCTCCAGCACGGGGAGGGGGGATGTTGGAGATCACACACTGTCCCTGGATCCCTGCTCACCCAGGCAAAGCCTTGGCCGCGCGAGCGGTGCCGACTGTTCCAGGTGCGTGTATGTACAATACACCTGCTGTCCTGAGCAAGGTGCCCCGTGTGCCTTAACACTCTGCTGCTTTCCCTGGTATGTTAATGGCCTGTGGCAGCACAGCAGGTGTGGTGGAAAGCCAGCAGCCAAAGGGGGAAGGGTACAGATGCAGTGAGAAGCTTTAAACTTCGAGTTTCCTGCCTTCTGTGAGCACGAGTCAGACCCTTAATGTTGTTTTAATGTATTGTTTGTGTTTAATTTTTAGTAAAAATTTGAACGCCATCCAGGCTACAGAGGTTGCAGTGGATAAGAAGTTTAAAAGCTTTGGTTCAAGATTACAGGAGGCTGCAAGAAAAATTAAAGACATGGAAATGAGGATGGAATGACAGGCTGCTATTTTGCCTCAGAATACTGAAGATTGTAAAGCATTGAGAAATCGAATTCATGACCCTGGAAACCAAGCTCAGATTAAGAAATGTCAGGTTGGTAGGGGTTCCTGAAAGTCTTGAGTTAGGATAAACTGAGATTGTTTTCCCATAATGAAAGATTATAGGATGTGGGGGTGGATGGTATAATTTTTGTTATCTGTGTAATGTGAAATGCAATGCCATATACTTAAATAAGCCAGCTAAGTGAAATTATTTGTTTAAATTAGTTTCACATTTGTGGTGTTGAATGTCACTTTTGACCGCTTTACAGTTATTTCTCTCTGGCACAGAGTTGCATGATTTACTGTAAATGCAGGCATGCAAAATACTGCTCTTAAATACACATTGCTTCCTCCTGCCTCTCCGAGGGTCTGCTGCAAAGTCAAAGGCGTGGTGCAGGATGACATTTCTAGATAAGAGATGGGCAGAACATATCTAAGTGGTGGAAGAGGAAGGGGTTTGTTCCGAAGGTTCTTATTCATAGTGAAGCCGCGTCTCTCCAAATGTGAACCTTAAATAGTGGCTGTCACTGTGATGAGGTTCCTGTGAGTTTACTTAAGTGTTGAGTTATTGCCTGCGATTCAGGGACAGGATATTTAGGCAGAAGGATTGTGCAACAGGAAGTCTATGCTGAAGTTCAGAAAGGATTTTGGCAAGCAAAGGTTTGTAGGGTTTTTGTGGTCAAGGTCACTGGGTGTATTTGAATTCTAGGGACTCTTAAAAAAGTCTCTCTTGGGGAGAGTTTGTCCTTCTAGTTGTATTTTGACTTCTGTTTCTGTGCTTTGGGGCTCGGTCTGGCATTCCCCTTAGCACTGGTATTACACAGGTAACTTGGTTGAAATCTTCAGATATGCTGGTGTGAGGGGAAAACCAGACCACACCTTTGTGTGTTTTAGAGAAATCATTATCTGAAAGGGCTGGTTTTTGTACTGTTATATTTAATGGTTTTCTGAGATAGCTCTAGTTAGAAAAGTGTTTCTTAGAGGTGAGAGTTTTTAATCTCATCCTTTTTCTGTTTGGACTGAATGTGCTCTGCTGTTGACAGAGCTGCTTTAGTTGTAGCTCTATGCCATGTTTTTATAGCTCTGTGCCTTTTTTTCCTCATTCATCTACAACGACTTCAGTATCAAAAGTTCTGGGTTTTTTTTTATTCTAGCTAGCATTCAAACTTGTCATTGAAGTTCTGCCTTTGCTGCACTGACAAGACAATGACCATAACATTTCAACTCTAAAGTGAGCACAGTTACTTTAAGCAAAATGAATAGGACTTGCAGTGTCATTTTTACATTTGTTTCAACACTTAATTGCATTTTAGGTAATGCTATTACATATACTGCTTTGAAAGAAACATGAGCAAATCTGTAACATGCTTTATCTTAGGGGTTTTTTAAAGTAAGTTCAATGTGGGTTTTTATAATTAAGTTCCCATTAAAGGATAGTAATTGTTCTCTGGGTGACTACGTAGCTTTGTTGTATATTCATGTTATGTTCCTGACATGTACTGCATTACTAATGTGTGGTTTGTATACTAAAAATGACTGTATGGGGCTCAGGTGGCCATTTCTGGTTCAAACAGGTATCAATAGTAAGTTAACAGGATGTGTAGTTTTCAAAAATTATATTTAAAAGGCTCCCATCTAATTTTGGTGGCTGGATGTTACTGAAAGAATACGTGTACCAGAAGCATTTCTAAGCATGTCTATCACAGTAGAGGTTAGGAGTGGGTGTTTTTACAGCAGAGCATAGTTTTCATGGGTGTTGTACTCATGGAAAACTTTGCTAGTGAGTACTTTTCACATCTCAGTGCCTCTGTGCTATGGTGAGAGCACTGCAGGGTCAGTCCATCAGCATCAGCAGATGTTGGGAGACACTGTGACTAGAACAGGAAAGAGCCAAATGTAGTAACTCTTGTTCTGTCTTCTTTACAAAGTTTTTATGCCTGAGGAACTTAAATACCAGATTATAGTAGGGCTGGACTATCATCCCTACTTGGTTAGGGCTGGACATGGAGTTTATAGGTTGAGGCTGGACTGTGAGGGCAGGAGTCTCCTTCAGCCCAGACCTGAGCCTGGTCCCAGTGGGGGAGTAATAGGCTGCTTCTGTTGACTTGTGAAAATCTCTCTTCCCAGCAGCTGTTTTTCTTCATGAGATGCCTTGTACAGCTGGGATTCTAATAATTTTCCATCCACTTAAAATGCAGATACCAGTCTTTCAGGGCTTGCTTTCTGACCCAGTCTGGGACTTAAGATGCAGAGACTGCTTGTAGGAGTTAACTGGGGGACTTCCATCGTTTGCATTAATGTTGGACTAACTTGGATTATCAAGGAAATATGCAATGTTTTAAAATTCACATTGCGACAAAAATATGGTGGTATTTCCATATAAGAAAGATCTAGCCTGCTTCACTTTGCAGTATTTAAAACTTATTTTAAAAGAGGAAAAAAAAACATGTACTTTTGGTCTTGCTTTTCCTTATCTCTTCAGGAAGTCCTTTTTTTTTTTTCCACCCACGCTTAACTACTTTTGTGTAAATGTAATGGTTTAATATTATCCCCGGTTTAATATTATTCCTCTGAGTACTGTTGTGTGTTTATCCCATCTACACTGTTAAAAAGATGCTCTCTAACTATCTTAAGGATTACTTTTCATTTCAAGACTCTGTAAAGAGGATGTAAATGAAGTCTGCAGTTCAGACTGATTTTTCTGCCCCCAAATACTTAATGTGAATTTCTTTGTCACTCCACAGTGTTTCAAGTGTGATGTTGGTTTAGGGAGAGACCTTTTGTTCATG
The DNA here is from genome assembly GCF_036250125.1 of Pseudopipra pipra. Taxonomy (NCBI): domain Eukaryota; kingdom Metazoa; phylum Chordata; class Aves; order Passeriformes; family Pipridae; genus Pseudopipra; species Pseudopipra pipra. The sequence continues at coordinate 69,367,829 of NC_087552.1, forward strand.
TTTTATAAGAGTTTTCAATTGTGGATTAAGTATGATGTGTTTGACTAAGCTATATAGGACTGTTTTGTAAAATTTTTAAGTCTAAGCAGACCTACATAGATCAGTAATTAGCCTGTAAACTTGGACACTGGATCCTCAGTAAATGCAACATTTTGCTGTTGTAGGCTTTTTTCAGTTACGTTTTAGTCTCAGCAGAATCATCATTATATATGTAAATTGAACACACAAATCCTCACTGACTTGCTTATGATATTCCATAAGCTACACTTTTGCAAGCCTGGACAAGATGTTTCTCACTCTGTCTAGAGCTCACAAAGGTGTGGAATCCAATCAAAACATGGATAAGATAGCACAGAGACTTCTTAATAATGCAGTAAGGATGTATCTTTAAAAAACAAATATACTATTCCCTTAGTGGTTTTATCCATGTTTCGTTGCTCCTGAACCTCCATGGAATTTTTTCCTTACGTCTTCCGTGTTTGGTTGACTGCTGAGTGTAAACTTGTTCTTGTTTTATTAGCTTCAGTCCTTGAAATCTTTTTCTGCCATCAGAATAAACAGACTAGCTATAAGCTATTTTTCAATTGCATTTGCATGGCTTGAATAACGAGTGTTCTCTGTTTCCTTGCAGGCATTCGACCTCCGATCATGAACGGGCCCATGCACCCGCGCCCCTTGGTAGCGTTGCTGGATGGCAGGGATTGTACAGTAGAAATGCCTATTCTGAAGGATGTAGCCACAGTGGCATTTTGTGATGCTCAGTCTACACAAGAAATTCATGAAAAGGTAATATTCCTGAGGCGTAATTGAGATGTTTGGGAAAAATGGAAATATTTTAATGATTCGGATCAGATCCAGTGTTGTGTCAGCTCTGACATCGTGTTCAGCTGTTGCATTTTAGTTACTGGCTGATCACCTCAATGAGTGAGTTGATGGTCATTTCCAATAGGTCATGAAATATGATGGTGAAACAAAGATTCAGATGTCTGTATGCTGCAGTATTGCTTTTGTGTAGTGTATGTTTGGCTGGATGTTGTCCATATGATTAACTACTGAATTAGTTTCATAGAGAGAGTTACTTCTGGGAAAAATATTATTGCATGGTATTTTCAAATGCTCCTTGGAAACATTTCTGTTACTCAGCCTTTGTCTGGAAAGACAAATCTCAGTATTGGGTTGTCTGTGTGGGAGACATTCTGATTTCTTTGTTTAGCCAAGATATTGTGCAGGTTGGGTTAAGCAGCCTTGTGCACTGAGAATGGTCAATGCAGAAGAGTTTCAAAACAAATGCTAACTCAAAATTCATGTGGAAAATGCAGTGAATGAGAACCTAACTTGAGAACACATGCAAGGAAGTGAAAACTTCTCAGTCTTCATTCATAATTGGAGCTGCAGAGATTTCGTTGAGGACTTTTAATTAAATCTTAATTTATAGGGTTAAAGACTATATTTCAGTTTTTTAATTGAAAGAAATATTCAACCCAAGATTTTTTTTCTCAGTTCCCTCTTACCATATATCAAGAGTTAAAATGTGCTGGAATGCCTTATTTCTGCGTGTTTCTTTTTAGTCATGTTGAAAAGTTGCTTTCATTTTACTGTTTTCCTATCTCACACCACTGTCAGAAGTTTAATACATGAAATAGCTGCATTTCATTTACAAATACTAAATGACACTTGGAGAATAAATAATATAAATGCTGTTCCACTTTTATTAGTAGATAACAGCAGTCTCCTCTTCACGTGAACACTGTAAGATTGGCAGCTGCACCACCTGTATAGTTTTATGCTTTGCTTACTGCAGTCAACATCATTCACTTCTGGTGCGTCAAAACTGGGGAATTCCTGTGGGCCATAAATGCTGGGCATGGAAACACCGGGTACCTTCTGTTATCAGGGTAGTAAATGAACTTTTCAGATCCTGAGAATACAAGTCAGCGTGTGTCTCTCAAATTGTAGCTTTGGAAAAGCACTTAAATACCTGATGAGTGACACAGGTAATCTGTTGCTGATCTTCACAAGAGTGTTGTATTGAGGGGATTATACTGAAACTTGCGTCCTTTGCTTTTTATTGTACATAAAATGTTCATTCTCAGTGAGCTCAGTAATACATCAGGAATATTTTCTCCAGTTATCAGTACACTGCCATAATAAGATTTTCATTTTTCTAGAGGATGAGGCAGTCCTAAAACATTTGGGTTTTCAGAGTGCCATTGTTCTGCCAGGTAGTAAATTTCTGCAACAAAAATCACAAACCTTAGTTCATTATCACAGTGTTGTATTACTTTAACGTAGACTGAGAGATCAGTTTTATGAAGCATTGAGCACTGTTCACTTCTGTTTGAAAAGTGTTCACTGTTCATCTGTGGTAAAAAATGGCCGTTTTTCAACTATCTTTAGAGTTATATGAGAGAAATATCTGTATTTTAGTACTTTTTGTATAATACCTTATTTGGGAATGGTGCTTTACTGAATATAAAACTATTTTCACAGAAAGTTTTAAAATGAAAAGTTGCATATTTAAAGCAGTATCTAAAATGTTTGTGTCTTTATGAGTGCAAATTCCTGACCATGCTAAATGATCCTGTCCTGTTAATTAAAATACAGATTTTGATAATGGATGTTAATTTGCAAAAGGCTGTTCCCCATTGTGAAAGACGAGATGACTGAAAATCAGGAGAAGGTTTAGTGTTGACAAGAGCTTGCTGAAAGCAGAAGGTGAAATTTATTTTTTCTTTCATATTTCATGTCTTCAAGAAGAGCTACTGAATCCATAGGGTAGCAGATACAGATACACTTAGTCTGAAGTTGCAGGAGGCAGGCCAGAGACTGGGAGGTTAAGGATGGGGCTTGAAAGAGGTGATTGAGGTTGTTTGATACTCCTTGATGGGTGACTGTAGATTAATGTAATGGGGGGAGGAGAAAAGACATGAACTGAGAATCACTTGGGGAGGAAAGGAGTGAAAGACTGCAAAGGATGGTTCAGAGAGTAAGAACTGGTATAAACTCAGCTTGTGCACCTCACCAGGGTGTGAGGTGTTGGCATTTGAGGAATGAACATTTTAGAACCTGGAGAAGGTATTTCTGCTGGTCATGAGAAGGTTTCAGTGACAGGATTGGTTTAAAATACTGTCTTTTTGGTATATTGAGGAAATAGTGAAAAGGGGATTTGTAGCAGTTTGTGAGAGAGCAAAGCACAAGGTAGATACTTTTTTCATAGAGGAGCAAGGAGGCTGAGAGATTTTCACACATACAGAAAGGAGAAGGAGAAATGAGGATTTGAATACCATTTATATGCAGAGACAAAAGCAGGATGTTACCAAATACTGTTATACCTTATTATGTGTGCTGAGTAAAGAAAGTTTTCCTCCAAACTGGGTAATGCCCAAATTGCAGTTCTGTAGCAGCTCCCTTATGTCAAGAGTTCATTTTTCAATCACTTTTTATGGCTGAGGAGATTAAAGTTTGGAAATTAAGTAACTAGTTTAAAGTCACAGGTAAATAATAAAGTGTATTAGAACTCTGTTTTGTCTCAGGTCAAAGCATTCGTTCCCTGCTCTGCTGCATTGGAAGGCAATGGATGGTGAAGATATGTTTCCCTCCTTTTGAAAATCAAGCTGCCAGTGCTTAAGTGACATTTACTAAGAGTGATCCAAGGTTTTGAAATAATTCTGTACTTAGAGGACACTTACTACACTTCTTCAGAAATTAGTAATGCTTAAGGTTTTACTGAATTTTTGTTTGGTTTGTTGTTTTCCCATTCTCCCTAGAAAAAGCAGTTTGTTTTCAAGCCAGTCTGAAAGGCTGCAATAGATGTGTTTATCACTTAACCCCTAAGTTCTGTTTTTTTGTAGATATTGCATATGACTGTGTGAAGTTGAGCATTACGTTTGCCAAACTGTATCATGGGATAACTGGGAACTGGGTTCATTGCATCCTATCAGGAAACTTCTGTCATTTAGGGTAAAAATAATTTTAAGATTTCAGTGTTTAAATTTCTTTCTTATTAGAGATTGCATTACTGTTGATAAAAGTTACTCACTGCACTTAAACTGTTTTTTATTTTACAATTAATGATGTGTAAATAAGTTTTCTCAGTAACCATCTAACACTGTGTCGAAGTGTATGTGGTGTTTTGGTTTGTTCTGCCAAAAACACAGTTGCTCATCCAAAAAAAATATTTAAAAATACTTAGCTTGCTTCCATCCTCATTCCAGGACAACTTTCTTTTTTCTCTATCTCATGCTCTGTTGTCTGTCCCCCTATTTTCTCCTAATTCCTTTTCCTTTCAGTGCCATTCACACAGTTTGCTGCTTTTCTTGCCTCCTTGGCATCCTCCCCAGTGCTCCTGATTTTTACAATATTGCTACTCCTTTCCACTTCTGTACCTTTGAAGGCGTGACAGACTCAAGCACACCCTTGAGATCTTTGTGTTGCTGAAGATTTTTTTGAGTTCAAGTTTTTTGCTCTTTGGGCTTCCTGACCTTTGCTGTGTGTTCTGTAACATGGAAGTGCTGTGTAGATCCAGAGGGCTGAATGTAAACAAACTGTGCAAGAGCTGGTAATGGACATCTTGACCAAGCAGAGGGGAAATAGTGATTCTTGCTAACCCAGATGAAAAGACAGGAAGCACAACTGATTAGGAATGGTCTTTAAAGCAAAATATATGGCCTGGAAACAAATCAAAAGTTTGTTTGAAGCTGAGTACATTTTCTCAGTCTTTTTTTCTGTAATTATGTGATTTCCTACATCAGGTAGAAGAAAAAAAATGTGTGTGTTTGACTGGATTTACAGCTTCAAGCAGATACCCAAGTTCACCAGAACACTGAGAATAGTCTTCCTGGGTGGAAGTGGGAAAAGAGTCTGTCTGGTAAACCTGTGCCTCAGCCTTAGCAGTGATTGAGGTAGAATGTGTCAGATCCCTTGATTCTGTTCTATGAATACAAAATAAAATCATCTTCAATGTGATACTGCATTTCCATATTTTTAGTTTTAAGTTAAAAAAAATTGAAAGCTCTACTTCCTGTTAACTAGTGAAGGACTTCAAGTTTTTCAGTCACACTTTTACATAGGAATTAAATGTAGAAACAGTTCCACTGATGATGACAGTTTTATCTAAGACCATTTCAAAGAAGAGCTGAAAAGCAACAAATGTTTTGAAACTGGTACAAACAAATTGGGAATGGTGCTGTTGTTCAGCTCTTTGATTTGTCCCTGTTACAGCAGTGGTTAAGTAAGATTATTTTTTCAACTTCAAATTCTTTGCTTAGAAGTAAAGCTGCAATCTTGTGTTTACACCATCAGTGCTGTTTATATTCATGATGCAGTTGCAGCATTTTAGTTTTCCATCAAATTTAGATTCTCAAAGAACACAGATTGAAAGGAAGCAGCCTTGTTCTAAACAGTAATGTATACTTGGGAGTAAATTGTCACCTCGGAGCTGATCCAAAGCCTTGTAAATTTACTGAATGAGCCTTGGATCAGACTCTTACGAAAGACTTTGAAAACATTAACAAAAGGAAACCCTGAGTTACACCTCATTATACAAAGTAGTTACCCTACAGCAATGACAGTGAGGATATGTACAAAACCAGGGTTGGCCTTCAGTGGCCCTTCTGCCACCATCTCTTGGAATTTGCAGTGGCAGTGCTGCAGGTCACGAGCAGCATCACAGGAAGGGGCAGGGTGCCAGTGCCTCCTCTGAACTAACACCCTTTAAAAAGCAGAGTGGAGGTGCTGCTGTTCCCAGCAGGCAGCACACATCAACCTTTCAGGCAGATTCGAGTAATACAGTTGGTTATCAACTAACATTTACTTTCATTTCCCATTACCAGGTTTTTCTAAGGGTCATTGAGGCTTGAATGTTGCTGGTGCTTAGTAAGAGGGGTTTTGACAGAGGTTTCTGTGGGATGATGTGTTGTCATCAGTGACTGACACGACATAGATGTTCATCTTTGGCATAGATGTTCAACCCATCATAGTGTCTGATAGGCTTGAACTGAATTGGAACACAATTCACCCTTATTAATACACAACACACAGAACTCCTGTTAAAGATTTTTCATTGAAGCCTTTTATTTAGTAAAAATGTTTTCAGAGTCTGTATTCTCAAATTGACTTCTGTCATTAAACTGCATGTGATGGTCAGTAAATCCTGGCTTTGAAAGACTGACTTCAGTATAGTATTTAAAAGGAAGCTTGCTGTAGGCTCTGCAGGTTATTTTGTAGTTATATGTCTTTGTATGTATATACTCTTAATTTATTTTTAGAAGGCTATTTTTAGTGTATTATAGTGTATTTTTAGAAATACACTATCATATATACATGTCTTGTGTGTATATATGTAGTTTATGCAGTGTATGGATATATAGGTTTTTAGAGAGTGTGTTTTTAGGAGCCTGCAAGTAAGTTCCTTTTGTGTTTGTGTAAAATATTTATCCTTGTATTTATGTACAGTATAAACTTAAGTATTAGTATTTAGGTTCCTCACTAGACAGTGTCCTGGCTGAATAAAGTGCACATGTAATGGGTGGGTTGCTGACAGCACCATGGATCATAGGAACCTAATAGGGAGCTGAGTCTCCTAAAGAGAAGCAGGAACTTATATAAAGCAGCACAATCCAGCAGAGTTCTGCAGAGCTACTAAATACCCCTGGAGCATACTGGCTTTTCTTTTTACTTTGAATACTGTTGGTTTCACATGGGCCCTTGGCAATGCTGTAGTGAGGCTTTGAGAGCAGCTACGAGTCTCTGCAGCCTTCCCTGCGTGACAGACTACTGGTTACAAATTCAACGTGCAGCTGCTTTTTGCAAGTTAAATAAGGCAAGGCCTACTCAGTTTTGGTAAAGTACATTTTTTCCACCCAAATGTGCAAAAATCTCAAGTCTGTTGGTGACACTGGAACGTATTTTTTTTGGAGATGACACATCAAACTCCAAGAAATGCAATACCCTGTAGTTTCTAGAACCAGATGAAATATAGCACTTTCTAGTGATGATCTTTCTAGAAGTTGGTTTTTACAATTATGATACCTTGTCATAGTCAATATGTAATTTATAGATGTTTTCTGTCTCTGTGTTGAAGTACTTTGGCATTTTATGTACTGTTAGTTTCTGTGCTCTAGGTTTGATCCACAAGCTTCTGAGATCCGTCTCTCATAGTTAAATCTAGAAATGTTTTTAGATACTCAAAGAAAGAGGCCTTGCTATTTGGTTCTTAGCATGTTACAATATGTTACCTTTTTTTGTAAAAGTAAACAAGATGCTAAGAGTTCTTCTCCAAATAATGAGGCATGTGTGTTGCAGTGGTGACTATGTGTTGTTTTGCATGATGGTTAGAACAGTCTGGTGCTGAAAGAAGGTGGAAAAAAATAGATAGGAATACATTTAAAAAGGATTTCAGCCTTTGGTAATCAGTACTCAGGATTTGTTAAATTCTTGGAAATAGAAATGTCTCATACTGCAGTGTCATCTGTTCCCTAAGAGCCTTGGGGACCTGGCATATTGTGAAAGCAGAGTAATCATTTTGGAGTTGAAGAACAGCAGAAAGACCTTTCCAAGCCATTGAGATGGGAGAGGCTGTCACCTCATGGAAGAGGCTTTCGACCAGCGGTAGCTTTACCTGGAAGGAAGTCAGAAGGCACAGAAATGGGGCAGATCAGCTATGTAATTATTTGGTTACAAAAGTAACTCGTGTCCTGTGTTTCAGCTTTTGTCTCTGATCTTGTCTTCCCAAAGAGCACAGTTGCAGTGTGCTAAAAGCAGGAGTGGCTGTTGGAGGAGCACAGCTGACTCTGCTTGTTCTCTGTCAGGTTTTGCCCATTGCATTTCCTTGTGAGTGATCGTGAGAGTGTTGTCTGACTGCCACAGACTTGGGCTGATCTGGAGTTTTTGCCTGGGTTGTTATCTCACTCAAAGTGACACAAGTTGATGTCTTTGTAATAAAATTGTACTGGAACTTGGTAAAAGTTATTTCCATCAAGTTTGTTACAGAAAATGAATGAAAAAACCCGCATATACTCCCTGTTTCTCTCATCCATCCACCACTGGGAATACTTCTGTTAAATTATCAGTAAATTGCCCCTATGCAGTTATTTTTTCTAAAGATTATTCAATTTTCTGGAACTGTTGATATTTATGCTGGATTTAAGTTTTGTGTGTTATATTCAGATTCAGGCCAAGTTTTGTTTTTATATATTGCCAAGCTTGTCAGAATTCCTTGTGTGCATTTAATGTATGTAATGACTGAAAATATAATTTATGTAAATAATTCCAAAATACAGAAACTTTCACTACTGTTTTAATCTCTAAGTGGCATTATTAACATTCACCAATCTAATTGTTTCTAACTTCAGATTTTCTGGTATTATTTTCTGCCTTTTCAGCATTTTTGCCAGTTGCAAAAAGCAGGAACATAATTAAATTATCAAATTAATGTGATGCAATACACACTTGCAGAGTATTATATTTGCTGCAGTGGATTTCCTTGCTAACTAGTCCATAATTGTAGGAGAGGCTCAGTCACCAAAAAGAAATTCTGAAGGATTTGTCATTTGCATCTGTTTGTTCCATATCTCATATGATGGGTAAATAACCGCCTGTGGAAATGGAAAGTGCCAGCATTAAGCCATTGCTAGGAAATATTTTTCCTTTTATTGAACACATTCCCAAGCTTTCCAATACTCTTCTGTCTCCTCCTAGTGCCAAGCCATAACCTAGACAGTCCCCAAAATGTGGTGTGATGGGTCCAGACTGGTGCTCTTAGGAGTCCAAACGATGGTCTTGACTGGCTGAGTTAATAAAATATGCATGATTATGAAGTGAAAAGCTGCTTCCCCAATGAAACACTCTGATTTTAAAACATAAATGTCTGAGCTCCTTCAGCTGTCTTTTAGCCCCTGATTAATGCAGTCCTTAAAGCAGTTGCAGCTCTGTACCCACAAAGTATCCAGTCTGGGAGAGGAGGGGTGTCCTCAAAAGTTCTAAGCTTCTTCAGGTTTTGTTTATCTTACAACTGCACAGAGGATGTTGCAGCACAGCCTTCCAGAGCAACCTTGGAGGGGCAGGGGAAGATATGTGT